>NC_056733.1:1918806467-1919121467 GCF_019279795.1 Protopterus annectens | reverse complement strand
AAAAACAATTGCTAAATTATTGCCTGTAGGAAGAACTCCTATCCCACACATAACATGGCTTCCATTATCCCCATAGTACTAACACTGCTCTTCAAACCTGTAACAGATACTGTCAATAAAGCTAGAGATAACAGCAAACTAGTCTCCTCCTTATTTCTAAACTTGTCTAAAGCTTTCAATGCAGTTTGTCACAACAAAATTCTACTTCAGATGCCCTCAACAGGTCTCTCTCAACCCACCCTTGTATGGTTCAAAAACTACCTGCCCAATATGCATCAGTCAGATAAATGGAACTTTACCTTCTCTCCATACCTCCCAGTCACAACCTGTGTACAGAAGGCACTATCCTTGTTTCTCTCCTCTTTAATAATCTCACCAACATACATCCAAACAACAGGCCTTCCTAATACAGAGTACAGATGACTCCAGACTCATTTGCACATCTGACAACATGGCAAAGCTGCAAAAAATTAGTTGGGAAGCTTTAACAGCCACTGAAACATGGCTTTGTAACTCACAAGTCATGTTTAACTCCCCAGAAAACAAACTACTATTTTTTTTCCCAAAATCCCTTGAAAAAAACAGAATTGAAAGTCCTCTCTTGATAATACAACCATTGAAGTCACTTCTCATACCAAATTATTAGAGATAATAGTGGGTGATAACTTAAATTTGACCTGCATATACAAAACTGCATAAGAAAATCTCATCAAAACCCAAGGATGCTTTAAAAAGTTAAAACACTTTCTCACTGAAGCAACTAAAACTACTCTTCCACTACTTATCTCCTCTCCACACTTATTTATGTTGCTCCCATCCTTACTAATGTCCAGGCATCACAAAAAATATAACCTGAACAATGCTATAACAAATTTGCTAAATCTGCAGAAAATAACACTTTCAGAACCCATCATTGTACAGCACTAAAAGCTTAAATTGGTTAGAACTACCCCATCAACTAACATATACACAGCTTCTTACCACTTATAAAAGTATTCAGCATCCATCGGTTTGTCCAGCACTAAATACCATTCTGCCCAACTATGTTCCCATTCGGTCAGTACAATCCAGTGACCAAAAACTCCTGTCTGTCCACAAATCTGTCAAATCTGCTGGGCATCGTCTGTACTCTTACAATGTTGCTAAGGCCTGGAAATCCTTACCTGTATCCATGAGGTCAGTACCTTCCCTCCTATCCTCCAAAACAATTTTGAAAGACTTTCTAGTCAAAATATGCCTGTTGTTGTTCAACACCAGGATAAACTATATTCCTAAATGTGAGCACGTACCTATTCATACCTTTCACCTCCTTTCTCTACCTTTTTCACTCACTTCCTTACTTCTGTGAATTTCTCTCCTCTGGCTTTCCTGTCCAAGTATACCATAAGCCTGCTTTTCCTATCACTTCATATTGCAATTCCTTTTAGTATTATACTGACTTATATTTGATTTCTCTATAAACTAGCTACAATTTCTTTAAATATAAAATCATTGTCATTTAACTTGTATATTCTTAACCAATATTTTCATATTATGCTTGATTTGGTATAATTATTTAAACTGTAGATGTTTTTGTATTATTTTTGAATATTGCAAAGTTATTCTTCAATGTTTTGTTCTCTAACAAAGCACCATACTTATTAACACTGCGCAAAATATTAATCATGAAAAAAGCACTTATTTTTTTATGTATTTGTATTTGTATTCCAGGGTAGATCACTAATCTCCATGGAGCTGCAGCTTTGATGGTACAGTGGTACAGCAGTAGCATTGCTGCCTCACAGCAAAATGTTTTCCAGTTTGATTTTCAGTTAGGATGTCTTCTGTGTGGAGTCTGCATGTCCTCCCTGCATTTGTGTAGTTTCCTCCAGGTGCTCTGTTTCCTCACATGGTTCACAGACATGCATCTGGAGTGCTTCTCCCTGGGCCTCCACTGAAAATTGACTTTGTTCCAAGTTGGACTTTCCCAGTAAACAAATAAAAGAAAATCTTTTTTAGACTCAGCACATGAGTGGTGTCACGTTAAGTGACATAGGTTCATAGGTTCATAGGTTCATACTAGGCTATCTGCCCTAGGGCATTTATAAGCCTAGCCAGAATGTGTTTGGCTTTCGCCACCCATTTTAAATTTATTTTGCTATGCCCTTTTTCGAGGTTAGTATACTGTGCCTTTGTCTAACAGTGACACAGAAGTGATACCCGGGATAAACCTACAATCTCCCATCCACTCATCAAGATTCGTCTTGAAGAGAGTCAATGAGGGACTCTGCCTAACCTGGACTGGGATTTTATTCCAGAGTGAAGGGAGCCTCTGGGTTATGAATCTGTCCCTCCAGCATGTCCTATTTATTTCAGTGCTGAGGTTCAAGTCTCTCGAGCACGTAGCTCGATGGGATTTGGATTTTCTGAGGTGCAGCATGCCCATTAATTCCGGGTTGGACATGGCTTTATACGTCAGGCACAGATCGCCTCTGAACAGGCGGTATGCCACTGAGTAGAGCTGGAGTTTCTTTAACCGGGCAGCATATGGCATCTGTTTGAGCCCTTTGATCCTCTTGGTGAGGTACTTTTGGGGTCTTTCCAGTTGCTGCAGGTGTCTGGTAAGGTACATCCCAAAAGGGGCATTGTACTCAATCATGGGCTTGATGAGGGATGAGTAAAGAGGCACGATGACCTCCCCTGATCTAGATGTGAATCCCTTCATGATTAGGTGGGCTATATAAAATGTTTTTCTAACCACTTTGGCCACGTGGTTGTCAAATGAGAGATTGCTATCAACTTGGGTCCCCAGGTCCCTAATTACTTCTTCTGTACTTAATGGATTACCACCTATGTGGTAATTTGTGGGCACTTTGTTTTTGCCAAAGGGGATGACTATACACGTTTTGGCATTTAGCTTGAGGCCATGGCTCTGGCACCAGTTGTCTGTTTCTATGAGGCCCTTTTGGAGGATGTTTGTGTCAGCTGGAGAGTCGATTATGGTGCCCAGTTTGCAGTCATCTGCGAACTTGGTCAGCCACAGTCCTTCCGTGTTGGCCTGTACCTCTGAGAAATATATACCGAACAAGAGAGGTCCCAGGACTGAGCCTTGTGGGACACCACTTGTAACTGGTTTGGAGTCTGACATGGCTCCAGCAATTCTAACCTTGTGGGTTCTGTCCTTGAGCCAGTTTGCAATCCATCTAGTGACATAGGGGTTTATATTTAAGCTGGTGAGCTTATCTATAATGCCTGAGTAGGGTATTGTATCGAAGGCTTTTGCGAGGTCCAGGTAGGCTGTATGGACCACCTTCCCCTCGTCAATGGCCTTGGTGACTGTTTCAAAGAAATCAACCAGGTTTAAGAGGCAGGATCTGCCCTTAACAAAGCTGAACTGGGTAGGATCCAGTGTCTGTAGGTCCCCAATATCTTTATTTATGAGGTCCATGATGATCCTTTTCATAGCTTTGCAGACCAAGCTAGTCAGGCTTATGGGGTGATAGTTTCCAGGATCCGTTGAGGCACCATCTTTATGGAGAGGGACCACTGTTGCTGTACGCCACTCTTTGGGCACATATCCTGTAGTAAGGCTGAGATTGAACAATAGTTTTATGTTTGGGTTTAGCTCTTCTTGGAGTTCATGTAGGACGCAGCCCGGTACGCCATCTGGTCCCATTGATGCTGTGTTTTTTGCTTTGGAGAGGGCGGCTCTTACCTGAGCATCTGAGATGTCAGGGGGGCAGCACTCTGCTGGGATAGATATTTGCCCTTTGGTGGGGAGGGGAGAAGTTTGCGCTGAACCTGTCAGCTAGGATGTTGGCAATGTCTGTGGGTTCAGTGTATTTTTTGTCATTTTGGACTAATTCTGAGCATATCTGGGAATTACCACCCAGGTTCCTAACATAACTAAAGAAAGCCTTGTGATTATCCTTAGTGTCCTGTGCAATTTTTCTCTCGAAGCTGGCCTTAGACAATTTTATGAGTGCCCATAGTTTTTGCTAATACTGATCAGTGATGCCTTCCCTTTTGGGATTTTGCTCTATCATTTAGTAGCTTCCTCCTTCTATTGTATAGTTTGTTTATGGCTGGGGTCCACCAGACAGGACGTCTGCCTTTGGAGGATTGGGTCTTGGTTTTATTTGGGATCGCATGATCCATGCATTCCTGAAGGTGTTCATAGAATGCGTTTATAAAGGATTCTGCGGTCTGGGCCGTATTTTCCACAGGCCCGGGGGCTTTGAAGGATTCCACCTCAGTTTTGAGGAGTGTGAAATTTGCTTTAGAGAAGTTTTTCACTGTGGTTTTCTGGGCAGTGGGTGGGGTTGGGATGTGAATATCCAGAGAGATTAGTTTATGGTCTGATCTTACCAATGAGGGATACACTTCTGGTCTGGAGCATAGAGTCCCCATGTTGGTGATGATCAGGTCCAGTATGTTTTCCCCTCTTGTGGGAGTGGTAACAAGTTGTTCCATAGCATTTGAGTTTATAAATTCTAGGAACCTTTGGGCTAGGGTGTTGGAGCTAGAGTAATGCTCCCAGTCTATGTTTATGTAGTTTAAGTCGCCCAATATAATGGTGTTTGGAGAGACCTTCATATTTTCCAGTGTTCTCAGAAAGGCCGAGTGGGGTTCCTGGGTTTGGGAGGGTGGTCTGTAGCAGGCTATAAACTGGAAGGCAGTTTTACCCACTGTTAGTTGCACATGGATAGTCTCTGATGCTTCGTGCTTTGCCACCAACCTGGAGGTGTGGGTATCTTTGATGAATATCGATACTCCCCCTCCTTTTGTGGTTCGGTCCAAGTTTTGGGGCCGGAAAGCATGGTATGAGGTATAACCTGGTAGTGCTGAGGTGCTCTCGGGAGCCCTGAACCAGGTTTCTGTTATTGCACAGATATCGATGTTCTCCATGCTAAGGACAGTTTCGAGTGCGTGCATCTTGAGGTTTAGACTTCTGGCGTTGAGTAGCATTACTCTTAGTTTCTTGTCCCTTGTGATACCTATGGAGGTGGGTTTGTCTTTTGAGCCTTGCCTAAAAAAGGCACTATGGGGGTAGCAAGAGCCTTTGCCAATATCCGAAAGCCCAGGGGTGACAGGTGCAAGCCGTCCCTAGTGAAGCATCATGGCTTGTCGAGCATATCATCCCAAGCTGACAGGCATTGGATCCCCTTTGAATGACACCAGTACTTAAGCCAATTGTTGAAATTGATCATCTTGTCTTCATATTGTGGCATCATTCTTGGTGAGGGTAAGATGCTACTCAAGGTCAGGGTCATACCGGCCTGGGCTACATGCTCAGAGAGCTCCTTTATGTCTCTTTTCATGTAGTCCAGGGAGGTATGTCTCAGGTCATTCACACCAGCATGGACAATGACTGAGTCATATTTGTACTTGCCTTGGAGTGACCTGAGAGCTTGTGTTAGGTGGCGGATCCTAGCGCCCGACAGGCTGCTCACCGTGACCCTCTCCTTGTTCAGCCTGGTGAGTGGGACGTCAGTGTGCCTGACGATAGAGTCACCTATTACAAGTGTATCAGGTGTGTTGTTTAGTCTTAAGGGCTGTGACTGTTCGGCACACTGGCTTTGTGAGATATGTGTTGCACGTGTTTTGTTTTGGGGTAGCGGTTGCTTGGGTGTCTGCTTTGGAGGTCTCTGTTGCTTAGGCAGATCTTTATTTAGAGCCTCCGAGTATGTTTTTGTGTGATTATGTGTTTGGTTTGCTGTCATGGTAGGTCTATGTGAGACTGGAATTGTAGTGAGTGTGGTTTCCTTCTCCTCCTGACTGGTTATGCCAGTACTGAGTTGAGAGAGCTTAGCCTCCAGTTTGGCTATATGGTTGCATCTCTCACATGTGTTGGAATTTGTTGAGAGGAGGAGAGGGTTGTCTGTGTACATGAGGCAGTTGTAACATTGCCTCTAGATTCCCAGATTCACCAGCTGGACCGGAGAGGAGATTGACAACTGACCTTTGGACATGCTAGAATAATATTGGGAATTCCTTAATAATTGAAAACAAGGGCCAGTGGGGAGTGAGGGTGTAATGCTTTTAATTTTTAGTGCTGACTTATATAATTGCTTCAGCGAGCAAGTGCCAGGTAACTTAAGTGCAATGTGTTACAGGTAACTTGAATGCAAAAATGACAAACAGTAACTTTCTTTCAAGTGAAACAAGGAAATAAGTACAGTAAGCAATGCAGATATCACTAGTGATCCACAGAAGCGCTGAGAAGCCGCGTATTAGGTGTAATTAGAGTTCCAGGGAAATAACAAGCAAACAAACAACAAGCATATAAACAAAGCTAGATTCAGCAGGCCCGGATCTAGTCTATGCTACAGCAAACAAGGTGCACCAATTTCAGTAAGATACAGTTCAAATATTCAGGCACTATAAACCTTTAACCAGAAATTCCCAGCTCAGAAGGGCAGAGTCCAGCCTCTTTTCCCACAAGAGTGCAGACCATGAACCTTCTTAATGTAAAATAACTGGCCTGAAGCCCAAGTGCTTAAACCAGAACTAATACACTTTAAGAATAACAGACACTGGGCTGTCAATCAGCAGTTCCCAACTTAGAAGGATGAAAGCTACCTGTCCTGCCACCACAGTGCATGCCACAAACCTTTCTAATGTAAAACAACTGGTCTGAAGCCTAAGTGCTTAATCCAAAAGACTTAGAATGATAGCTACACTTTAATCAAGTTACTACCAAGCAGTAATAAATACAATTGAATACTTTAGAGAATGCCTGGATTAGTGCTCAAGTTACACAAACAAAGCTAGATCCAGCAGGCCGGAATCCAGTCTAAGCCACAGCAAACAAGGCACACCAACTTCAGTAAGAAGCAGTTCAGATATGCATGCACTATAAGCCTTTAACCAGAAATTCCCAGCTCAGAAGGGCAGAGTCCAGCCTCTCCTCCCACAAGAGTGCAGACCACAAACCCTATTAATGTAAAATAACTGGCCTGAAAGCCCAAGTGCTTAAACCAGAATTAATACACTTTTAGAATAACAGACACTGAGCCCTCAATCAGCAGTTCCCAACCTAGAAAGATGTAAGCTACCTGTTCTGCCACTACAGTGCAGACCACAAACCCTCTCAGTGCAAAACAACTGGTCCGAAGCCCAAGTGTTTAAACCAAAAGGCTTAGAATGAGTTACACCAAGCAGTAATAAATACAATTGAGCACTTTTAAGATGATGCAAAAGTAAAATAAAGTAGGTAGAAACACAAGTACAGTAAAAGCAGATGAATTTTTTTTTTCTGAACAAGTGCTGAGATCAAAGAAACAGATTTGAGTGCTGAAACTAGAAAACTGGCTAGTTATAAGAAAAAAAACTAAGCTAGAAGACTTACCTCCAACACAGAAGGGCTTGGGTGCTAAGAAGCTTACAAATAGTCTATACCACTTAACAGGAAAGGCAGGAAACAAGCTTATTTTTTTTTCTGTTTCCCAGATGCTCTCTTTGTACACAGTAGGAGTGCCTAAAATCAGAATATGATCTCACTGCACTCAGTTAAGTGAGCAAATGAGATGGGCCCAGAAGGAGTATCCAAACACAAATTTACAAGAGGGGTGGGCAGTTTCAAGGCCACTAAGATTAACACCAAAACAAAAACAGGGAGGGTGGGTGGGACTAACTGAAGAGCAGAGTCAAAACTTCCAGTTCAGTTAATATTCCTGCAACACACAGTTAAAATCAATTTAAATGCTGCATTTTTTTGAAAAAAAAAGTGCAGATAAAGGTACTTAAATTCTCTTATACGTCCAGTTGAATACAGCAAGTTCTTAGCCGGCCAAAGCTGAGGTTTTTAAGCAGAAAATATTTTACACTGTACCACTTAAATAGGCAAGGACAGGAAATCAAAGAATGTGGCTACCCCACACCTGTAATTACTAGCAAATAACAAAATTCAGCAAACACTGACTAACTTCCAGTTCAGTTAATATTCCTGCAACACACAGTTAAAATCAATTTAAATACTGTATTTTTTGAAAAAAAGTGCAAATAAAGGTACTTAAATTCTCTTATACGTCCAGTTGAATACAGCAAGTTCTTAGCCGGCCAAAGCTGAGGTTTTTAAGCAGAAAATATTTCAAACTGTACCACTTAAATAGGCAAGGACAGGAAATCAAAGAACGTGGCTACCCCCACACCTGTAATTACTAGCAAATAACAAAATTCAGCAAACACTGACTAACTTCCAGTTCAGTTAATATTCCTGCAACACACAGTTAAAATCAATTTAAATACTGTATTTTTTTGAAAAAAAAAGTGCAAATAAAGGTACTTAAATTCTCTTATACGTCCAGTTGAATACAGCAAGTTCTTAGCCGGCCAAAGCTGAGGTTTTAAGCAGAAAATATTTCACACTGTACCACTTAAATAGGCAAGGACAGGAAATCAAAGAATGTGGCTACCCCCACACCTGTAATTACTAGCAAATAACAAAATTCAGCAAACACTGACTAACTTCCAGTTCAGTTAATATTCCTGCAACACACAGTTAAAATCAATTTAAATACTGTATTTTTTGAAAAAAGTGCAGATAAAGGTACTTAAATTCTCTTATATGTCCAGTTGAATACAGCAAGTTCTTAGCCGGCCAAAGCTGAGGATTTTAAGCAGAAAATATTTCACACTGTACCACTTAAATAGGCAAGGACAGGAAATCAAAGAATGTGGCTACCCCCACACCTGTAATTACTAGCAAATAACAAAATTCAGCAAACACTAACTTCCAGTTCAGTTAATATTCCTGCAACACACAGTTAAAATCAATTTAAATACTGTATTTTTTTGAAAAAAAAAGTGCAGATAAAGGTACTTAAATTCTCTTATGCGTCCAGTTGAATACAGCAAGTTCTTAGCTGGCCAAAGCTGAGGTTTTTAAGCTTAGAGTCAAAAAGTAAGGCAATGGAAGCTTGAGGGAATCAAATCATGTACCACTGGACCACAGGAATAAAAAGCCAAAGAGAAGAGATTTCATATTTATATCAGTGTTTAGAAAGTGCATAGTAATACTCTAAAAACTCCTAATCATTTCCACACCTTCTACGTGGGGGACAACTGTATAGAAACAAACAATGTCAGGTGATATGTATGATTTCATATATAGCTGAACATTTATATGGTGTATTGGCAATATTAATAATGCACTGGATGAGTATTTCACTTTTTGCAGTATTTTTTTTTTTATTCACTGCAATAAATTTTGAAGAAACTTGCCTACAGGGTAGAGATAAGACATTTCTTAAAAAAAGTTTAGGATTACATTGGCAATTGAGATTGAAAGGCAACAAACTACCTGGTTTAATGAACACATATTAAATGTGTTTTATGGCTTGGAATAGATAGATTTTTTTCAACACATTCCAGGAAAACAGTTTTGTCAGTTTCTTAGTATATAGCTTAACTCATTCCCGTACAGCTCTTTTGAGTGTGTACTTTTAACTCCTAGTGGTTGTAGCTTGAGCCTTTAAAAAATGAAGTTATCACCTTACAGTTCAAACAAATATTCATATCTCTGGAATCATAAGTGTTACTGGAAAAAGTAAATGGTAAACTATTCAGGAAAAATTAATCTTTACATTAGTGGCATTCTTTCAGTTTAATGCTTTAAACTGGATATTATAAGCCACAATAAAGACAGTGAATATTAATTTTGTAATGTATAAACAGCTTTTGATATCTCAGTACCCATTCAAGCATGGCACATGTTGCCAGCAGGATTTTCTTCATATACCCATGAGCTTTCATATGAGGCAATGCAGTACAGACAGTGTTACCTGAGTGGTGACATATTTAGAGAAATATGAAAATTATTATAATGCAAGTAAACACTTCACAAATAATATCCAATATCACTTTAGCTGCATTAGACAAAGGTCAGATCTTAATACAGTTGTGTTTGGGATCATGTATGCTTAAAGATGAAATCTTCTGATACCTTGTACGTAGCATGTTTTTGGAATTGTTAATATAAATATGAACAAGCAATATTTAATGCCTAGAGGTGTGACACCCCTGCACTGACCCAGTAATAAAGGAGCCTCAATCCTCACCACTGCAAACAGTGAGGGATGTAAACAGTGGGAGGATGACAAGTACACACACAGTAAAGTACAATTTCCCTTAAGAGCCCACAGAGATCACAGTCAAGTCTGGGGCTGGCTGTTCCATCTTTCTCCAGATGCCCAATAAAAGTCCCCAGCATCACAGCTATAGGGTTAAGATCTCAGCTGAGGGGTCAAGCCAAGACCTCCAGCACAGTCTCTGTCCAACCAGTGCTTCATGTACCTGCCCAAGTAATTGACACACACACACACACACACACACACACACACACACACACACACACACACACACACACACACATACACACACTTTGAAATGTGATTAATGTAAAAACACACACACACACACGCACCTGGGGAAGGCTGGCACAGGTTTACTAGCTATGCCCCCTTCTGCCCAGACTATGAGGTAGTTATCACTGCCACCTACACCTCCTTATCAGCTACTAGAAGGTCCTTACAAAGGGTGACCAATCCAGCTGTGTAATGTCACTATTATCTGAATGGTTAGTGTGACCAAGACTTGCAAGGCTATTTAGGAGTGGTCTGTAGAGTGTCACCAAATACATATGCAAGTACTTTTTAGAGCTTAAATATGTCTCACAAATATTAGCCACAAAGATAAGTTTAAATATATTTAATAATAAATAATAAAAGAACAAGACAATACTCAATCAACACAATAACTGCAGAGTTCAGAATCACAGGAAATATTTTAAAACAACATTGCAGGACAGTCTCAAATAAATTCAGAAAACATCTAAACTAATCTTTACTTTATTCCTATCTATATCTAAGAGGGATACTCTACCCTATGTCTTACTTATAGACAACACGCGGGAAGAAGTGCTGATGATGGATTTTTCCAGGTCAAAGACAAAATACAAAACGTCAAAGTCTCTCTCTCTCTGAGAGAGTTCTTAAATTAATAATAAACATTACTGTTGGGTCAGCTTGGATGACATCACTCTTGTCACCTGCCTTTAGTTCCTAGGCTAACAGAAACTAACATCTCTCTGTTAAAAATACATATCTCGCAGATGTTTGCTGAGAACTGGAAGTCTTAAAACAATTAAAAACTTTTACATTTTAGACCTAGTAATTACTTCTCTCCAAGACAATAGAAAAACCTCTAGCTCTGGACATTTTGTCTTCTTCACTGAAACTGAGAGATAACACAATAGTAAAACACTTTAATTTCAACTTATTTTCTTGATGTTTTGTAAGTTAACTCTATATGTTTCAGCTTCTACTATTAAAACATACATTTGCACAGCTATACAGTTTATATACATTTCTGTTCTTTTCCAGTAGGGTACACTGTGGACACATCCTTGAAGCTCAGTATTGTACAAACCCTGTTCAACACACACTGTACACCAGTAGTTTAATATATGCATGGAGGACAAAACCACTGCCTCAGGGTATCTGGTAGCATAATCTACTACCACTAGGATATACTTTTTCCCCTGTAGAACTTGGGGTACTCAGAGGTCTGACAATATCCATAGATACCCTCTGAATTGGCTTCTCAGAGGGTATCAAAGGAGCTTTCATCTTGTCTCCTACCTTGCCTACCTTTTGGCACTGCTCACAGTTCCTGCAGGACCCTGTTACATCTCTGGAAATCCCAGGCCAATAGAAGTTCTGCATTATACGTCTCTTTGTATGCTTTATGCCTATATGACTTGCAAAGGGAATATCATGGCCTGTAGCTAAAAATGCCAGATGGAAGATTCTGGACACTAACTACTGTTGTATTCTCTCAACTTCTAGCCCTCTCTCAGGGGTTCACTTTCAATACAGTAACCCTTTGCCCCACTATACAGATTCCCCTTTCCCTTGAGAATCAAGTGCCTCACTAGTTACTAGGCCTTGTAATGTAGGGTTTGAGAGCTGAGCCTGTCTCAACTCTCTCTTTGCAACCTTTCCCAGCTCCCTTTCCACAGAGTCTTGTATCCTCTGACAGCAGTGCTTCACTGTCAGCCTGAGTACTACTGCTCACCTCTGCCCTTGCAGTCACTCTGTCCAAGGGAACATCAGTACCCACAAGCAGCTGTAGCTCACCTTCAGTCTTACTGATTCTGGGTATCTCCCTCTCTGAAGTAACCACCTCACCAGTCCTGGCTGCAAGTGTGCAGTCTGTCTGGGTCTCCCCCATGCTACCAGACTGACATACTTGTCTCCAAGCCTGACTGCATGTAACTGCATGCACACATGGTACTGCATTATCAGAATCATTCCCTATCAGGATATCTGCAGGGATATCCTCAAACACACCTACTTGCTGGCTTCCTTTTCCACCTCCCCAGTCAAGGTGAACCCTTGCCAAAGGTATTTGGAATGGGGACTCTCCTAAAGCTCTCACTGGCGTAGACTGCCCAAGCAAGTAGTGCTCCTCTGTAACCATTGCAGGCTTCACAAAGGTTAGGTAAGAGGCTGTGTCTCTCTTAGCCACGGCCTCTTTCCCATTCACTAAGACAGGATATAACCTCTTATGGTAGTTTGGTACCCTTGTTGTCTCGAGACAACTTACTGCTGGCATTTTGTCATTCCCACTTACTGGCTCTCCCACCTTTTATTCTCCACCTTGCCTCTGTGGACATCTATATGCTACATGGCTCCACTGATTGCATTTAAAACATTTAACCCTTGGTCCTGGATGTGTACCAGGACTAGTGGCTTCCCCTGCTACTGGCATACTCTATTGGGGCAGTCTGGGCTGCCCACTATGGGTTCCCTTAGACCCATGAGCAGCACTGGGTGTCCCTTTCCTGTGTAGTGATGCCCTGTTTGCTAGGTATATGTCCCCTTTCTTCCTCAAGTCATCTGCAGTAGTGCATTGTTTATCAGCTAACCAGATTCTCACATCCTCACGCAAAGTGCTAAGGGCTTGTTCCTTCATGAAAAGATCTGCCAGCCCTTCAAATGTGGTGACTTGACATCCACTCACCAACCTGTAAAAATAAGTGCTTTGTTCAGCAACATATTCACACACACACTTTCATCTGCCTTGCATCTATGTTCACGAAACCTTTTCTATAAGCTTCAGGTGTTAACTTGAAATATTCTAAAAGACAGTTCTTTACAACATTATAATTTAAACAATCAGTATCAGACAGTTTAGAAATTACAGTTACGGCTTTACTATGGAGTAAGGGGATCAGGAACCATACCCAGAGCCCTCGGTCAACATTATACTGTTTACATACCATCTCAAATTTATGAATGAAACTATCAAAATTATCCCCCTTTGTAAATTGTAGAAGAAATCTGCTGACCTTTGTTGCTTCTGGGGTTCGGTTACTCCCTTCCCCATTACCTCTATGACTCTAGTAAAGAGTCAGCATCTCCTTTTCATGTTGCTTCTGCCTCTCCTGCTCCTCAATTTTCAGCCATCACAGTTTTTCATTTTCCTCAGCCTTCAGATATTGCAGTTTCTCATTTTCCTCAGTCTCTGGACATCTCAGTCTCTCTACTGCCTCTTTTTTCCAAACACTTGAGCTCTAGCTCAAGTCTTTTTAACTCCAGATGGCTTTTTAAGTCCTCATTGGAAAGGTTGAACTGTTCATTTTCAGAGAGTCATACATCTCCATGGCCAGTATGATTGTCCTCCTGGTTGCTATTCTTTGATGCCATTGTGATTAAAGCTACAATAATGTCTGCTTTAGTCAGGTTAGCATGCACCAATCCTTCAGCCTGGCACATTTCAGCCAACTGGCTCTTTGTCAGCCTGCCGTATCCTCTGCTGACATACTTGTCTGGTCTCCCTGACCAACTAAGCTAACAAAAAAAAAATTGTGATAGGAACTCTGAATGTTCACTGCATGGCTGACTGAGAGTACAAACACCTTCAGTGACCACTGTATGCAGGCTACATGAATTAAATATCCACACCATTACAAGCCAATTAATATGTGATGTAGCTAACTCACCACTGTCAATCAATTTAACATGTGATGTGGATACCCCATCACTGTCCACCAATTAATATCTGATGCCCCTGCACTGGCTCAGAAATCAAGGAGCCTCAATCCTCAACAATGGCAACAGTGAGGGACGTACACAATGGTAGGATGACAAGTACACACACAGTAAAATACAATTTCCCTTAAGAACACACAGAGCTCACACTCAGTCTGGGGCTGACTTTTCCTTCTTTCTCCAGATTCCCAATAAGACTCCCCACTGGCACAGCTATAGGGTTAAAATCTCAGCTGAGGGGTCAAGTCAAGATCTCCAGCACCATCTCTGTCCTAACAATGTTTCATGATTCTGCCCAAGTAGCTGACACATGCACACTTTGAGATTTGATTTATGTACAAATGCGCGCACACACACACACACACACACACACACACACACACACACACACACACACACACACACACCCACACACACATGCACACCTTGGTAAGGCTGGCATAGGTTTACTAGCTATGCCACCTTCTGCTCAGACTATAAGGTAGTTATCACTGCCACCAACCCCTCCTTATCAGCTACTAGAATGCCCTTACAAAGGGTGACCAATCCTACTGTGTGATGTTACTATTATCCAAATGGTAAGTGTGACCAAGACTTGCAAGGCTATTTAGGAGAGGCCTGTACAGTGTAACCAAATACATATGCAAGTACTCTAAGAGCTTATATATGTCTAAAAAATATCAGCCACAAAGATAGGTTTAAATATATTTAATAATAAAAGAACAAGACAATACTCAATCAACACAGTAACTGCAGAGTTCAGAATCAGAGGAAATATTTTAAAACAACATTGCAGGACAGTCTCAAATAAATACAGAAAACATCTAAATAATATTTACTATATTCCCATCTATATCTAAGAGAGATACTATAATCTAAGTCTTACTTACAGACAACATGCAAGCAGAAGTGCTGATGATGGATGTTTCCAGGTCAAAGGCAAAATGCAAAAATGCAAAGTCTCTCTCTCAGAGAGTTCTTAAATTATTATCAAACATTAATGCTAGGTTAGCTTGGATGACATCACTCTTTGTCACCTGCCTTCAGTTCCCAGGCTAACAGAAACTAACATCTCTGTGTTAAAAATACACACCTCTCAGATGTTTGCTGAGAGCTGGAAATTGTAAAACAATTAAACAATTTTACATTTTAGACCTAGTAATCACTTCTCTCCAAGACAATACAAAAATCTCTAGCTCTAGACATTGTTTCTGCTTCACTGAAACTGAGAGATAACACAATCATAAACACTTTAATTTCAACTTATTTTCTTGACATTTTGTAAGTTACCTCTGTATGCTCCAGCTTCTACTATTAAAACATATATTTGCACAAGTATATAGTTTATATAGATTTCTGTTCTTTTCCAATAGGGTACACTATGGACACATCCTTTTAAGCTCAGTACTGTATAAACCCCATTCAATGCACACTTCTACACCAGTAGTTGAATATGCACATAACATATAGTTCTCTTACATGTGTAAGACAAGCATATGAATCATGTTGATATTCACAAGTGGCATATGATTATTTACCAAATTCTAGATAGCTGGACTGGTAGTGTCACGAGAGGCATCAGTAGGAGGTAACTGCAGAAAAACCTGGAGACACACTCAGCTGTAATGAGTTAAGACCACTATTTACTTACCAAGAAATAGCATAGTCAAGCCATTGCTGAAGTGTTTGAGTATCAGAAGGCGAGACTTACAACTATGACCTTATCTTGTCATTAGCAAATTTAGATATCCGTGTACCTGAAGCATCAAATTGAAATAGATGACCAAGAAGAGAAGGCCTGGTACTGAACTGTATGGGATACTACTGTTACCATTTTTAAATTTAGTGGAAGCTCCTTCCACTTACATTACATGGGTTCTGTCAGCCAAAGATAAAACAAAGTAGGTATTAACATTAAGTGTAGTTAGCTTATAATAGTCTCTTTTCTAATCTTTCCAAATAGCAACTTGCCATAGACAGCCAATCTACGACATGTGAGTATGAAGCATACGTTATGACACTAATGGTTTCAGTAAATCTTTCTGATCAGCTATCACTGACTTCAGCTCCCTGTTTTTTTCCATAACTCCCTTTCTACCTGGGAGCCACAACATTTTGTAGGACACCATGGCTGTGTACCTTTGAATGGATGAGTTTCATCCCTCCACATAGGAAGATCTGTTGGAGATCAGTCAGTGAATGCCCCTACAAGATGGGGGAGTGGAGTAGGGAAGAGAGGGCCATCATGCTACAATCAGCTGGGGGGGTTCCTTTAAGCCCTACTACCCTCTGGCTAGAGTCAAATGTGTGTGTGTGTGTGTGTGTGTGTGTGTGTGTGTGTGTGTGTGTGTGTGTGTGTGTCTGTGTGTGTGTGTGTGTGTGTGTGTGTGTGTGTGTGTGTGTGTGTGTGTGTGTGTGTGTGTGTGTGTGCACGCGCACACGCGCACTGTGGCTTCATAATGGAAGTGTAATCTCCAATGTGGGTTCATATCTCCCTTTGCAAGCCACATACTGCAGCCCAAGTTCTTATTCTAGTCCTAATCAATAGCACTCCTTTTATTCTGACCATATACCCCAAGTTCATACCTCATAGTATCCATCCAAAAGAGAACAGATGAGAAGAGTTGGTAATGGCTTGTCTTCCTGGGTCTCCTGCATTGGATTCTCCAATGACTGGGTACTTATTCAAACCTGGGTAATCAGTGTTTCATCCTGTTATATAATACATCAGGTATCAGTGCCCCATGACAAAAATCATAAACTGAGCATTACAGACTAAATGTCCCTGTTTACATGTTTTGCATAAGTCAATATTGTTGATCAGTGCATGCTGAGTAATGTGTCATTGTTTGCAAAGTTGATCTTTGGATGTTGACTTTGTAAACATCAATCTTTTGGTGTTTTAATCATTATCAGTATATATATATATATATATATATATACACATATATATATATATACACACATATATATATATATATATATATATATATATATATATATATATATATATATATATATAGATGGATTCCTTCCACAAGCTCAAAGTTTCAAATCTTCGAACTGCAAATGGTGGAGACCATAAGATTGAAGTTTTGAAACTTCAAACATTTTGAATGGAGATCTGTGTACAGCACGGAATGGGAAATTTACTGTTTTCCTTACTGTAGTGCAATCTTGTAGTTGGCATATTTATTTAGCAGGGGGACTCTTGGGCATTGTGGGGGCATGCCCCGCCCCCCTACAAAAACATAAATAGCATTTTTTTTTTGTTTTTATTTTTTTTATTACAGTTTTGAAGTTTCAAAATTGTGATCTTATGGTCTCGACCATTTACAGTTCAAAGTTTTGAAACTTCAAGCTTGTGAATTAGATCGATACTGGAGCTACATCTTGAGGATCATGTATTGCATGATCCCCAATACTTCTTCTATGTGTATACTTATCTACCAAATTGTTTAAGAAAAAAATTGATGTGTTTTAAATTTATGGTAAAAAAGTGAAATTTACTAGCCAGTACTAAATTTTAGAATATTTCAACCATGGTGGACCACTCCAACTATTATCATTATAATCCATCAATTTATACACTGGCTTCACTGTTTACATCTTAAATGTCCAACTGTGATGAAAAATAATGATAGAAAACTACATTATTCCTGCTTATTGTATGCAAATACACACTGGTCCTGGCAAGAGGGTTTACACTGAGTATCTAACAAGAGAGTAGGCTACTTTTATTTACCATTTGTTGATAGACATAGAAAACTGATGCAGGTGAACTGTTTCTTGCTAAGTCCAGGAAACATGAATGCAAAGTAATAATCAACAAAGGTATAGTTAATTGTATAGATAAATAATACAAATGCAGCATTAACCATGTTAGAACATTATAACAGCATAGTACAACTCTGTCCAGTGAATATGTTCACCTACAGACCTATCCCGAACCCAACCACCAAGCAGGTACAGCTAATGTGCTGTGCACATCTTATCTGATTGTGTTAAAGCATACCTTTCAGCCTCTTAGCACAATAATCAGGGAAAAAGCCAAAAAAATGATAGAGACCAAAGCTGAAACTCAGAGTCATTGTTAGAATACCAGTTGTTGCATTAACATGCAGCGCAGCAAGTGACACGTGCCAGACATCTAAAAATAGAAACCGGATACATTTAATTTTTGGTGCAAATGTCAAGTTTAAGCATAGCTTAGTGGGTTTGCGCAATGCGATGCAGTGCTTAGAATTGCTTAAAGTTAGCTCAGAGCTATATGTAAAAGTATAGCAACATTCCACATAGCCATTTAGCCAAGTGGTTAGAGTTATGGCCTTATGTGTTGTAGGTGCAGAATTTAAATACATAGAAGGGAAATTAAGCATTTATTTTCCAAAGACAAATGATTGTGATTATTTTTCAATCATGATCTGCTGTACTCAGCTAAGTGCTGCTAAGACCTATTCAGACCTGCTAAACACTGCTTTAACAATTTCTGTTTAGGCACTGCTTGGCATTCCTTGCATCTGCTTAGTTGGTTTGTTCACTGCTAACATTGCGAGTTTAGGCACTGCTCAGCTCAGCTGAGCTGGTTTGCGTGGTGCCAAGTGACATGCCACATTTTAGAAAATTACCCAATGGTGTGTAAGGGTGGGAAAACAGGCTATATTAAGCTCAACAGGTGGGACTACATCACAACCAGTTAGAGTTTGAACTGTTCACTAACTATGGCAGGAGTTGGAGAGGGTGTGTGCTTCCAGGTGCAGTGGTGGGGAATTCTGGCGTCCAGGGTCATGGTTGGACTCCTGGTGAAAAACCATGAAGACTGGCTGCTGCAGGACCAGTTCCAGGGCTCAGAGTGCAAGGCAGAGGCCTGGAACCAGCTGCTAAGTGATCTCACCAGTGCTACAGGTATCCCCCACACAGGTGAGCAGGTCTGTCACTACTATGATGGCCTGAAGCATCAGAAGAGGATCTTCTGGACACTTGGGTCCAGGAAGTACAGGCTGCGAATACCCCACAAGTTTGTACGTACTGTTACCATTGTTTTACCAATACCTAATCTGAATGTTTGATAGACAAGTATGCATAATGGTGTGCTCCCTGCAGAGAACAGAGCTTGCAAACTAGATGCACATGCTGGTCACTTGGTCAGGTTGCACCATGGGTGTGGTGAGTACAGATTAATTTGCAATCTATAGTTAAATAAGCAAGAAAGGGTAAAGCATTAACTGCCAATAGGTATATACAGTAAATAACTGTGTATTGCAATGAATGTGGACATTGACCTGCACTGCAATAAGTGACTACTGCCAACTCTAGTGCAATAAGAAAGGAAGACTAAAGCATTAACCCCAATAATGCAAATGAAATTAAGTTTCTACTGCAATAATTCTGGAATTACAGCTATAATGCAATACCTGTAATATATCAACTGTTGTACAATAAAGACTTGAAACTATACAAGTAACTGCATGAAGGTACCCCTAATAAAGTTGTGTTGTGCAATGTGTTTTGTAATTAGGGATGTTTGGCATGAAAGTGATTATGACAGCTGCTCTGAAATAAAACACAAAAGAATACCACTACCTGCCTCAAAGTATAACTAAAAAAGAATGTTATGCAATAACTGTAGATTCAGACCTGTATTACAAGAAATGCATTATGACACCTGTTCTGCAATAACATCTGAAGCAATAGAATTAACACCCAAGGTATATTGTGTATATCAGGATTGTCTTGTGTTAATCATTGCATTTCAGCTATATGCATTCAGGCTCTGAGGTATGGTGCTGCAGGCAAGTATGACAGTGTAATAGCTGTAGACTGCAAATATACAATCTGCAACTGTATATGGGTGCGGTAGCCAACCCAATAATCTGATATGTTTTGTAATCTTCACAGATATATCCAGTCGCTAACAGTATATTGTGTACACCTGCATTCTATGTAGTAATGTATAGCTTACCTAGTATCTCTGTCATGCATGAATCTCATGTGTGTTCAACTGTCACTGTAGTCTAGTATAAAACTGTAGTACTATTACCAGGTCATATTTTGTTTCCAGGTGAGCTCTAGGCAAATATCCGTGAATCAGTAATCAGCTGTGGCTCAGTAGCTCAGTTTGTTAAACACTTTGAAGAACATTTTGCCACTCAGAGACCAGGGTTCAAATCCAGTGCCATGTAGCAATAAATATTACTGAATCACTTATATATTGATGACAGATATTCTCTCCACAGGAAATACAGGTAAATGGGTGAAACAGCCCTTATTATGAGTAAATAGTTTGTGTGTTCAGATGTAACAGACTAACAGCATTGACCAGGAATGTAGTAAGACTTCATAAAATAAAAGCAAAAAGTACAATAATAATAAAATAAAATAAAATAAAATAAAATAAATAAATTGTGTGATCTCAGTATGGCTGTTAATGTTATTGCTTCAGATGTTATTGCAGAATAGGTGTCATAATGCATTTCTTGTAATATAGCTCTGAATACACAGTTATAGCATAACACCCTTTATTAGCTAGTAATGTTGCAATAGGGAATGGATGGCAAACTGATAACAGGTTCATAGTTACTAGGTATCTCCACCATAGAGGACATTCTCAGAACTGCAGCATTCACCCCCTTTAAAAGTACAACACAGTACAGTATCAGCAATCCATCTATATTCTATGGGAGTAGAACCCACAGCCTTCTGCATGAAAGGGCAAGCATTTTACCTGCTGTGCTAATAACAACATATGCAGACTTTGTATAAGCAGCACTAAACGCCTCTCCCCCTGAAGAAATATGCAGCACAAGCAATCTGGAAAAAAACAAAATTTATTGGTGGGGGGGGGGGATAAAGGCCCAGAAACCAGGGACACATTTTAAACATTGCTTGTATAATCTTGGAAAGTTGCTAGAATACGATGTTTTCTGTTACCATGCCTTTCCTGAAAGATAGGGAGACAAGATAGGAAGACTGAAAATTCCCTAGAAAATCACAAATTTTAAGAGGAACAGACCAAAAGTTATATGAGCGAAACATTCCAGACATTGAATCCCAAGTGGTGGCATGGTTAGGGATTTCAGGCTCTTGCTCCTTGTACCTAAGGTACAGGATTTGAGCCTGAGTAACACTAACCACCAGGTATATGTATATACACACACACACACACACACACACACACACACACACACACACACACACACACACACACACACTTTTTCTTAACGGGGCATTTTACACAAAGAATAATAACAACAAGGGAAGCCATCTGCACATAGATTTCTGTGCATAAACTACATATATTTCTGCCATTGGCATGCACTGAATAATATGACTAGCAGCAATAAAAGAAGTGAACACACACATGGAACCTCTCTGCCCTACACATATAGATACACTGCACTGAATAATAACTCTGCTTAAATAGACACACTGCATAAACCACTGTCAATAAATTTGCAAGGGAACCACTCTTTCTGGTCTGCTTAAATAGATTTCTGCCATTAGTGTTTAAATACACATACATCTGCTTAAATAGATTTCTGCCATTAAATACACATGCACAACGCAGTTTGATTTTTTCATTACAAGCTGGGCCTGTAGTATCAGATAGCATACAGTTCTTTTTGTCTTTCCTTACCTGGAGGCTGAGACCATTCCTTATCCTGACCTGTGGCATGTAGTCATGTGCTGGGTGGTCACTGCAATCTGCAAAACTTTTAAATTGCTGCACTACTGCTATATTCCCTTCAAAACAGTTCAAAATAACAGTCCAATGAAGCTGATTTCATTCACACACGTCCCCTGTAGGCTGGTGATGCATGGTGATGTCAGCCATAAATTTACAGTTGTAATACACAAAATAAATAAATAAATAATCAAGAAAATAATCGGTAATTAAAGGGGCCACTCAGGAATTCATGGCTCCTCATTATTTTGCTCTCAAAACGGATAAATACTGAGGAATTTGATATGGTTGGGAGGTATGATTATCATATTTTGTTCTCTAAACTTTATTTTGGAGCATTTGTTTTATTATTGTTATGTATTACAATGGTTGCATATTAACATATCTTGTTGAATTACTTATGTTGTTGGCCTTATGCCGTAACTGTTACTGGCATGCTGTTAATATACTGGCTGTTATGTTATTTATTGTTGTTCCATATAATATGTATCTGTTAATGGGTAATTTTCAATGTTCTGGCATGCTGTTATGTGTTTTATTTATTTTATTTAACATTTGTTTACCAGGAAAGTCTGACTTGGAACAAAGCCAATTTTCAGAGGAGGCCTGGGGACAAATGCTCCAGGCGCATGTCTTTGCAACGTGGGAGTAAACCAGAGCACATGGAGGAAACCCACATGAATGCAGGGAGGACATGCAGACTCCATACAGAAGGTACTCCAGCCGAGAATTGAACTGGAGAACGTCTTACTGTGAGGTGACAACTCTATTGCGGCACCAATGTGCCGTCCATAACTAACAAAATGTTTTGTTCATAACTAGCCTATACACATTGCTATATCTTTATCACCACAGCATGACAGGGTAGGCTGGTTCCTGCTGATCCACCTACCCTGCCTCTGCCAGCCATGGCACCGGGTGCCAGCACGTTTGGGACCCAGGCTGGTGATGCCCCCCACTGCTGGCCATGTACCACCCTCAGATAGAACTGCTTCAAGGGATGGGGCTTATCCTCCTGGGAGTGCTGGCTGAGGGGTAGTAGTCACCGAAGATCAACTAACAGCCATAGTGCACAGGATTGTGCATAAGCGCTATGAACAATGCCTGTGCCAGACTGAGTGCAGACTTAACAACCTTGTGGGGCCTGGTGGCCCTGGTGCCCAGCCTCCAGCACAGCCACCTTCAAGACAGTGAAGGAGCAGTGTTGACTGCCCATTAGTGGGGATATCAGTCATGCTGCTGCCATCTGGGGCCATATGTGTCTCTGATTCAACAACACCCTCCCGTCCAAGGTGTTTACCCTCCTCATGTGTCACACATCTCCCCTGTATGCTGTCTTGTCTGTCTTGTCTGTCTGCAAATGCAACCTCTCCTACCCAACTTACATCCCCACAGGTACGTACATCCCTTCCCCAAGATTCCACTCTCTCCTTAAAAAAATGGGCACCTATCCCACAAAAAAAATGCCCCATACATAGCTCTCCATTTCACACATGTGCCCACTAGACACAACTAAGTAGGTCCAATTGGCTTGACAACACATTTGTCCTCACCCCTCCCTCTGGGGTTTGATGGTCCAAATTCATGTACAAAATCTGTAAAAATGCACAGCTGTTGATGTACAAGAAATGGAAAGCTATGGTCCTTTCTTTCCCCCCTCCTGCACATCCCTACCTGGCTTTCAGTATGTTTTCCCCCTGCCTGCCCTCATTTCACCAATTTCCTATCATCCAATTTTTCTTTTGTTTTTAAATTTTTAGTGAGGGCTTGCACGGAGCTAAGCAGCACACTGGGCAGACCTGCTTAAATGTGCTTTAATGATCTTATGTGTTTTTCACAGTGTTAGACACATCTACAAGATATTAAATCCTACCACATCTTGAAAATGGGTCCCTGTCAACTACACCATAGTGCATTAGCCAACTAGGCCACTCAGCTCTTAATTAAAACAGGTGTTTCCAGCAAAATATACTGATTGCCACTGACTGACTTCAAGTACATCTAATGGGAAAAATGGGAGTGTCCCTGGGACTCTGATGCAAAAAGTACACCGGTAGACAGCCAAATAAATAATAATGGATGTACATGAGGCCTGGGATAGCAGGTAAATGTACCCTTTTATCACTAGGTAGCCTATCTACCGCGAGTGGTTTCTGGCCCAGAAATTGTAGTTTATTGGCAATTTGGGCAGGTTTTCCATCTCTTTCAGCTTTCTGGTAAAAAAGCCCATGTTTGTGCTTGTTTCCCACCTTTCCTGTAACTAGTCTAGTCCAGATACAGATTTGGTGTATCCAGGACTGTTTGTAAGCTTCTGAGCCCCCAAAACCTTTCTGTGTTGGAGGGAAGCATTCTAGTTTATCAGTGGGAGTGGTAAACACTAGGTAGACTATCTACCACAAGGTCCGGGTACAGATTCTTAGATTTAGCACTTGAATTTGCTTATTCATGCTCAGCACTTATTCAGCACCTCTTGTTAGCAATAAATAAGCTACAAATTACTACAGCACTCAACCTTCCTCTTTACCTAGAGGAAAACAGTTTTTGTACTTACTTTCCTTACTTGCTTAGAGAAAAACAGCTCTTATACTCACTTTCCTCACTTGTCTAGAGGAAAGTAGTTTTTTATTCAGGCATGTTAAAAGGTCAGCTCCCATTGTTCTCTCTATCTGATGAACTGGGGCATCTTGGGGCAATGTAGCAATTGCCTCATACACACAGACCAACCCTCTCCTCCTACCACCCAGCACCACAACCTGTGAGAGATGCACTTATCTAGCTAAACTGGAGGTAAAGCTCTCTCCAACCAAGACTGAACTTGACAGTCAAGAGGAGAAAGTAAACACTTGCACCACACCACACTCATCACATAGTCCAACTAAACTTCCACCACAAAAATCTACACCTAAAAACACAAAAACATTCGCGGAGGCTCTCAATAATAATCTGCTCAAGCAACAGAGACCTCCAAAGCAGAAACACAAGCAACCTCCACCCTCCCAACACAACCAAAATGACACATAGCCCACAGACCCAGTGTGCCAATAAACCACCGCCCATAAGGCAAAACAACATACCCAACACACTAGTCATAGGTGACTCTATAGTCAGGCACACTGATGTCCCACTCACCAGCCTAAAAAAGGAGAAGGTTACTGTCAGCTGCCTGTTGGGTGCCAGGATCCACTACATAACCCACATACTCAGGTCACTCCACAATAAGTACAAATATGACTCTGTCATTGTCCATGTTGGAGTAAATGACCTGGGACGTACCTCCCTGGACTACATGAAAAGAAACATGGAAGAGCTCTCTGATCTTGTAGCCCTGACAGGTATGACCCTAGCCTTGAGTAGAATCCTGCCATCATCCAGAATGATACCACAGTACAAGGACAAAATGATTGACTTCAACAATTGCCTAAGCTTCTGGTGTCATTCTAAGGGGATCCAGTATCTGTCTGCCTGGGACGACATGGTCAACAGACAATGATGCTTTGCCAGAGATGGCCTGCACCTGTCACCCCTGGGATTCCGGATACTGGTTTAGGGTCTTGCTACCCCTATAGTACCTTTTTTAGAGAAGGTTCAAATGACAAATTCACCACCGTAATAGGAACAGGCAAGAAAAAACTGGGGGTAATGCTATTCAATGCTAGAAGTCTAAATCTCAAAATGAACTCACTCGAGGCACTCCTTAAAATGGAGAACATTGATATCTGTGCAGTGACTGAGACCTGGTTCAAGGCTGTAGAGAGCACCCCTGCATTACCAGGCTATAACTCATACCACACTTTTCAGCCATCTAACCTGGACCAGAACACCAAAGGCAGAGGTGTGTCCATATTCATTAAGGATATCCACACCTCCAGGCTAGTTGCACAGCATAATGCATCCGAGGATATCCAAGTGCAACTAACGCTGGGCAAAACTGCAATCCAAATTGGAGCTTGCTACAGATCCCCCACCATACCCCAGGATTCCCACTCCTCTTTTCTTGATATACTGGAAAATATTAGGGTTCAACCAAACACCCTAATAATGGGAAATTTCAACTACCCCACCATTAACTGGGAAAACTACTCATACCAACTCCTTCGCTCAACACTTTCTGGAATTCATAAATTCCAATGCCCTGGTTCAACTTATCCACACCCCCACTAGGGACAACAATATCCTAGACTTAGTCATTACCAACATGAGTGATGGGTGTTCCACACCTGAAGTCAACTTCTCATTGGTCAAATCCGTCCATAAGCTAATCACCCTATATATCCACATCCCGCCCCCACCCACCATTAAGGAAACCACGGCAAAAAATTTCTCCAAAGCCAACTTCATGCTTCTTAAGACAGAAGTGGTGAACTTCATGACACCCATGCAGATGGACAATACAGTTATGACTGTTGAATCCTACACAAATGCACTCTATAAGCACTTGCACGAGTGCATGGATCGTGCAATCCCAAACAGAACCAAGATGCTATCCTCCAAAAAAAGGAAGCCAATCTAGTGGTCCCCTGCCATAGAAAGACTCTACAACAGAAGGAGGAAACTGTTGCAAAAGAGAGTAAAATCCCATGAGTGGAGGAGCTCCCTGGTCAGCCTCAGTAAGAAGCTGAGATCCCTTATAAGATCCTCCAAAGCTAGCTATGAAAACAAAATTGCCACTGATTCTAAGGGCAACCACAAAGCATTCTATAGCTATGTCAAGAATCTTAATGGCAACACCCAGATCTGCTCTGAGTTACAGCACAACAGCATGAAAATTACAGAACCAACTGATATTGCCAGCATCCTGGCAGATAGGTTCAGTGCTAACTTTACCCCCCTCTCACCCCCTAAAGGGCCCATATCTATACAGGAAGAATGCAGAGTCCTTGTAATCACATCTATGCAGGTAAAAGCTGCACTCTCTAAAACCAAAAACACAGCATCCATGGGACCGGTCAACATCCCAGACTGTGTTTTACATGAACTTCAGAATGAACTGGCTCCCCACCAAAGCACCATGTTCAATCATAGTCACACATCAGGCTTTGTGCCCACTGAATGGTGCACAGCAACAGTTATCCCAGTCCACAAAGGGGGAGCCACCACTGGTCCTGTGAACTATCACCCTAGTAGCCTGATGAGCCTGGTTTGCAATGCCATGGAATGTATCATCATGGAACACATAAACAAAGACATTGTTAACCTCCAAACTCTGGACCCCAACCACACTGTAAAAGTTGCAGACTCCATATCTGACTTCAAACCAGTGACAAGTGGAGTACCACAGGGTTTAGTCCTGGGACCTCTCCTGTTTGGTATCTACTTCTGTGAAGTACAGACTAACACAGAAGGCCTCTGGCTAATGAAGCTCGCAGATGACTACAAACTAGGAGCCATAGTTGAGTCCCCAAATGATTTGGACATCCTACAGAAGGGTCTCACTGAGAAAGATGCCTGGTGTCAAGGGCATGGCCTCAAGCTCAATGCCACAAGGTGCATTGTCATCCTCTTTGGTAAAAACTCTGTACACATGAACTACCACATAAATGGCAGTCTACTTAATGCTGAATGTGTGATAAGAGACCTTGGGACCCAGGTGGACAGTAGTGTCTCCTTTGATAATCACATCACCACAGTAGTCAAGCAATCCTTCTGTGTGGCACACCTCATCATAAAAGGGTTCTCATCCAGGAAAAAAGAGGTCATTGTTTCCCTCTACTCGGCACTCATTAGACCCATTATAGAGTACACCGCCCCTTTTAGAATGTACCTCACAAGACATCTGCAGCAGCTGGAAAGTACCCCACAAAGAGGATTACTGGCCTCAAACAGATGCCCTACACTGACCATCACAAAAAGCTCCAGTTTTACTCTGTAACATATTGCCTACTCTGAGGAGATATCTGCCTAACATATAAATGTATGTTAAACCCAGAGCTGTTGGACATGCTACACCTAAAGAAATTCCAGTCCCTCTGAGCAACATACTCTAGGGACCTAAACCTTGTCACCACAATAAACAGGACATGCTGGAGGGATAGATTCCTGTCCCAGGGACTTCCTATACTCTGGAACAAGCTACTCATTTATGTCAAGCAAAGTTCTTTACTAGCACTCTTCAAGAAAAGATGTTGCAAATTCCTGTGCAATTCACTTAAAAGTTGATATTAATATATTTACACAATTGTGCGTTTTCATAATGGGTAATTTGGAGCTAATGTCTGCTATTATTTACTAACAGTGGTGTGAACTCACAGGCATTGAAAGAAAGAAAATTACATAATCAGGCAATTTCCGGGACAGCCAAAAGGTATGACAGTGACATTTGTGAACAAACTGGTGAGACATCCTAGCAAATTACCATGCTACTGACTGACTCAGACTCATAACTGGCATCTTGGGTGCGTATTGGTTCTTTGAATTTATCTGATGAAGTTCCGGTATTGTTGGTGGGATGAAATCCTGTACTACTGGTTTTAAGGATAATTTTCTAAATAAACCTGTGTTTTCTACATCCAGCTGCCTTTTTGTTTTTTGATCGAGTTTGCACTCTTCAAGAAAAAACTTGATGAGTGGATGGGAAATAGGAAACACACCTGGGGATCACTTCTGTGGCTCTTCTCAACAGGGACACAGGAAATTAACTTTCTTGAGTGGTGTAAGCCATGGAACCCTGTTGGCTAGGCTTACTTAGGCCCTAGGGCCAATAGTCTAGTACCTACCTATGAATATATGAACATCTTTAAACACACCTGCTAAGGCAGCAATGGCAAAGTACATGTATACAAAAGGGTCCCTGATACAGAACAATTGCCTTTGATAGCCATGCATATAATGATCGATCGATGCAGACATGTGTCACAGGCTGTATGTATGCACATATGTCTTGCAAATACACCATTAAGAAGCACTGACTTAGTATCTAATTTTTTTAAATCTCTTGCATGCAGTACATTTTGCCACCCACATTCCTGGGTTTGAATCCAGTGTGTCGCACTTCAATTACATTGTTGTGAACACAGCAAGTAATGACTGAGTCATGCAGTTTTAACCCCCACAGGTTGCTGCTACTGAATTAACTCCTACCCATGTTTGCAAGTTAAAGCCCTGTTGGTAAGGACACATTGCATATATTTGTATAGCTTAACTATACGTCAGCTACTACTCTGTGATTGGCACTGTTACATAACAGATGTACCTTAATCATATGCCTTGAGTGGACTGTAAAGGTTACCCTTACCCTGGCTGTGCTATAATGACAGACCTGACACAGCTGTATCAGTTATACATACAGCTTGCTGTCATCCAAGGTTTTCACACCCCCCATGTGTCCTAGGCTGCAGCAGCGGCTGCAGCCTGGAACATATACAGCTGTATGTTAAGCTAGCTGCTACAGACCTCACAACTCTCTAGAACAAGGGATCAAGACAAAACCATATATACAGAGTGGGGGGGGGGCAAAGATCCAGGGAAAGGGACATGTTTCACAGTTTGCCCTAACAAAGATAGTGATCTGATAGAATAGCAGCTAATGCATCAGCATGCATATTCTGATGGGTATTACATCTGACACTCACATGTCTCTCTCTCCTTACTGACCACAACCCACATTGTTTACCACTGAACTGCCAGATATTCACAATGTCATGGGGAAATGGCCAAATATATCATGCAAAGCTGTGGACATACCTCATAAATCTCAACAGTCAATAGTATTTGTACCTACCTTCTGTGATGCTGTAGTCTCCACACCTCACTAATGTCTATCTCAAAGACTATGAATGGAGCCAAGGCCTACATGAAGCCCTTAAATATTGCACTGTAATGCCATATCATTAACTAATGAAAGTGCAGCCCAGCTGTTTTGGATGCAATTAGCAAGTCTGAGCCAGAGATTTGTGCACAGGCAATTACCTGTTAATGAGCATTACCTACAAAAGGCAATCAACTGTTTATGGGGAACAGGTCTGTATGTTGCTTTACTCAGACAGACAATGGTTTTGCAAGCTGTTTGCAGATGTTCTGGTCAAATTAGGATAACTTCACTCTACCAGGTATGAAGTTCATGTCCTCATAAAATTGGATGCAGATGGGAGGATTGAGGTATGGGGAATATGGATTACAACAGTAGGCCTGTAGTACATCTATGGTATTGACATGTTGGTGATACTCTGCTGTCCAACAGCTACAGACATGTCTCTCAACTGTGCCTGCTTTGAATCAGTTCACAGCTCTGCCCCTGTTACGCCGTCCTACAATGATTGGCTGTTGTAGGAAAGCTAGGCTAGTGAATTATCAGTTAGACATATTGACATCAGGTAAAGGTGTACATAGCTGTAATATCATATGATGTACTGCAATTCACCTCCTCTCAGTCTGTCAATGTCACACAGAAATAGTTCTGCCATTGTAAAGGTATCCCTGACTGTCCCTGATGTACTCTGGCTAGGTCATTGTTTTGTTGACATTCGTACCTCATTGCTTGAGAGCTATGGCTAACATACCTGTCAACCCCTTACAGCAGGAAGTCAGGTCATAGCAATAATTAGTGAGGGGGTGACGGGTCCAAACTCAGCAACAGAGTATACATATTGGCCATACAAAGTAAGACAATTAATAGACTAACAGATATCACTGTAGCATAAGTGTTTTATGAGGGGTCTGGCATGTGATAGCCAGATTCTCTATATTCTGACAACAACCATCAATGACTGTCCAACCATTTGTCAGACATCCACATGTGTATGCCAAAAGGACCACATCTATGAGGCACACGTTCACATTCCAGAAACATCTGTGTAGTGAAGAGGTATGATGCCTACAGGGAAGATATACTACAGCAGGTTTGCATTGCTGTCTGTCATGGTGGCACACTGGTGTTGCTGGACTGTCCCCATGTAGTTGTTGTAATACCACACAGCTATTTGTCTGACAGTGGCTGTATGACATAGTAGAGGGACTCTGCGCACAGGGGACACACCACAGTAGACTGCAGTGATGGGTGTAGAGACATATAGCAGACTCTGTCACGGCACACAGGGACATAACTGGTATTGCTACTGTCTTGCTAATAGCCACACATGTAGTGTGTTGATAGACTGTAGGGTATGATGTGTGAGGGAGTGGTGGATAGTGCAGCCCATTGTGGTTGTGTAGGGTCTGTACATAGTGGATGTCCACATATCTGCTCCTGTGATGTGTTCCCCTCTTGTTGTCTTTCAGGAATGATGTATCACAGAAGGCATCCGCCATTTACAGCCACAGAAAATAATGTTACCCTGTATGGCCTCAGATTGCATCATCACATTCTGCTGTCCAGGAGTCACCAACATCATGACCAATGTGCAGCACTGTGGGCTGACCTCATCATGGTTGTGAACCAAACTGACCAACAGGACAAGAACTATGAGTGTGTCCAACACCGGAACACAGATATGGTTAATGCTGCATGGCAAAGGGCAGCTGCTGTGGCCAGGGACCATGCTGTTGCCAGTGGAGGGCCTGCAACAGAACAACCACTCTCGGCCACAGAGGAATTCCTGGCAAACATGAAATCAACCAACAGCTCCCAGGCATCCTTCACCCCATACATCCTGGAGGTGGGTGCCACAGCATCCACATCAGAGGAACATCCAGGTAAGCTTACTGTGTTCATCATTGTAATACTGTATCAGTCATTGTGGCAGGTTCTGTATACCAGTACAGGGGTGTCACATCTATCTGCATTGGGGGGGGGGGGTTGGTTTTCATGCACTGTTGTGCACACATACTCAGACTGTCAGCAATGTAGACAGTAACACATTAGCTACTGCACATGTGGATATATGCACATATTCCCTTGTAACAATGCAACATTTGGCATTGCTGACAATACCTCTCCCTCACATTTTCATAGATACGTCAGGTGTAGCCAGAGTTCAAAGTCATGTACCTGCTAAGTGTGATACAGTTGTTTCAAGATCATATATACCCTAAGAGTGTTAAGGGCTGCCATGTTGCCCTAGGCACAACTGTTATGCTCAGCCAGAGTAGAATAGTTGTATGCACCATTTCAGAGCAGTTAACTGAAGTGCATATAATGGGTAATCACAGCTGTGTATTTGCAGGAATATTAACAGAATCGCACTTATTGTTAAGAAGGACTATGCAGCCTGTTTACAAGAGGCAATGGCTCCAAGATGCCTGTTCACACACAATAGAGAGATGGTACATACCTGGGGCAGTTATACCACAACTGGCATATTATGCTCAAGAAAGGTGAACTGGGTTTTAGATGTAGGTCTATCACATACACTGTCATATTGCTTACCTCACAGGTGTATTGTACTGGCAACATTAACCAGATGTAGCTGCAGTGCATATTATAAAGGGCCTGCCTTGTCTGTGTATGTTATGGGGTGTTTGTGTGTTGTGCATGGAATCAGAAATAAGATATGGGAGGTGTAATGCAGTTGTGGCTCCTCACTTGTATGTGCCTGTGTGGATTACCATGCATAATAGTGCAGGTAGTATTTGCCTTCGTCCTCACAGGTGAACATGGGGGTTGTAGTCTGCCCTCCTCAAAACCTGATCTCACCAGACTCTGATGATGATGGTGGCCATAGTGAGGCACAGATGAGTTTGCTGGGGACTGAATCTGTCCCACTGGTTGACATCCCACTTCCTCCCCCATTGTCCCTGCACACAGTCAGTATGCCCACCCATACCCAAGTCCCCTGAGGCCACAGATATCAGACAGTCATTGAGTGGTGACATTGAACAGGATAGTGCAGCAGCTATGGAATCAGTCAGTGTCGACACTGGCCATAGCCAGACAGCTGGCAATGTCCCACACAGGGAGAGTGACAGGGGTGCTCGAAGGAGGATTCCTGCCCATCCACCACCTGTCACAGGTGTCACATCACGGGTCACTTGCCACATGTTTTAGTCTGTCATGGAGGCACAAGCATATTCTGAATGCAATACCAGACAGATACTCAGGATTATGGATGTAGCACAATATGACATCCGTGACTGCCTCTACCGGATTGGTGATGCCATGGATCATTTCACTGATGTAGTGGACAGATGGTGGGCTGAGACAGTGTCAGTCTTTCACCACACATTATCTGTGCTGGAACATCTGGTTGGAGTAGGGCATCTTACACATGGATGTAGGTCAGCAACACCATCTGCTGAGACTCCACGTGGCCATGCATACTCATGCTCCCATAGTGGCAGTACCTCCAGCACTACAGAAAGAAGTGTGCTCTCCACACCACAATGTGGAAGGCCATGGGCATGTGGTCTTGGGTGATCCCATGGGGAACACAGGCCTAGCAGACAGCATTCACCATCAGCTACTAGCATTGCATCTCCCCTGGGCATGGTGGCGCCAGTGCCACTCCTGGCAGAGCCAGTTCCCATGTTCATGGTCAGAGATGGTGAACTGTCTACTCTGCCATGTATGGTCCACAGCTGTCTAACTTACACACGTGTAGGGCTAGCACTGTGCTTGAATGTGTACATGCACACACTCAAGCATCACTGTCACATGCAGGTCACCAACAGACACACACGGCATCTCTCCATGGCCCATCTAACCAAGCACTCATTCACAACTCACACACATGCTGTCAACTGTTTGGCACAGCCTAGGCCTCTGGCATGCCAACACCAGACCCTGTGCATGTGATGATACCTGTGCTACATCCCTGCCATCCATGCCATCGATGTAGGGACATGCAAATATGTGTCTGATGCACAGGGTGGCTATATTCCATATATGTACTTGTGTAGTGCTGTATTGTTATTCCATGATAGGTGTCGTGGGCCATGTCAGGTGCTGTATGCTGGCATGTGTCATGGCTACACATCAAACTTTGTTTATCTTTGTTGCATGATGTTAGACTGGCAGTAGTGTTACAGAATGACAGGCGTCTCACATACCTGTGTATGTTTCTGTCCCAGGGATCTGAGTGGCTAAGCTAGGGAGACTCAATGAAGTAACTCCAAGTTAAAAAAACAAATTCCTTTATTGTAAAAACTGTTAAAACTCAAGTGATTAGCTCTTTCGGATCTAAAAGACCCTTCTTAAGATCTAGTTAAAAGTTTCTCAATGAAAAGCTTTAAAGCAGGCTATAGCCAATAGAGCTCCATCTTTTCCATCACACCCTTTTCCAAAAATCTATGACTCTTCTATAATGCTGATCAATTAAATGTGTCTTTTCAGCCTATGTCCCTTTAGGGCTGGTCTTATTGGATAATTGCTGTTCAACCTTACTTCATTGAGTCCTGGTTAAGACAATAGCATTGTTTTTCTTTTGTTGTATCTGCTTTACATTACAATGCTACTTTTTAGTGGGAGTCCTATTTGCGTTTATTTTCTAAGTTTTTGAATTCATAAGGACTCCCAATTCTATGGCCGAAGGACAGTTAACGGATGACTTGGAGCTGGCATATAATACTCAACCTCTTAGTGTGAGAACCTACAATGAAGGAATGAGAAGCAGCTGAATGGAAGCCACAGAAAGTCAGCATAGTCAGAAAAACTTCAAAGACAAAAACAGTAAGTTTCAGCTACTGTTTGATGAAAATCCTTTACTACGCTTACATTTAGATAATGAAGAAAATGCACTTGGAGAGGAAGTTGTTGATTTGTCTAAGTTTCAGCAAGATCTTAAAGAAACGGAAAATTGTTTCTTTGAACAGAAAAGATTGCAATGGCAATGCCTCCATTTGGAGGTATGCCTTCACTATGGCTTAGTTCCAAGAGTGTTAAGAGTACTTTTATGCCTACTCAAGGTACAATGCAGCCATAACTGCTAAAAAATGGCAAAAGTGAACTGTAGATAAGCTATAATTATATGAGACAGTACTCATTGACCATTTTAAACCACGAGAATTAGAATTGATTAAGAAAGTAGAAGAATTGCAGCTGAACATGAGCACTAAATATCACAATGAAATATGAATGCAAAAAAATGGATGATATTTTTTTAAATCTTTGTGAATGATATGAAATTGCCACAAGTAAAGCTAAGAAATTAAAAAGAGACTATGCTGACTTCCATTGCGGGAATGTATTTACATGGCCTCACTAGAAGTTTCAGCCAATTGAGAAATAAGGCAATAAATAAATAAATAAAGAAGGGGAGACCATAAACATCGGAAACCAAACAGTGGAGCAAATGTTTTTGAACAGCTTATAGACTTAAATAGTGGATTAGGATCATGTAGTGACTCTAATAATGAAGAGAACCAGTTGGTGGTTAATTTAACTGATTATCACTTCACTGATGTAGAGTCCCAGTTGTTAAATAAAGGATTGGGATTTGTGCCATCATTTTATATTTTCCATTATGATATAGCTAAAGATGTTATGGATTTCTGTAGCATGCTTAACTTGAAATATTTCTTTGCACAAAAACAGCAGTTAACATTGGAACCTGAGAGAGGGTCATTCAGCTTCAGAAAATCTAATTTTCAGCTACCTTACCAAGGGTCTGTTAAGATTTTTGAACAACAGGTATTGCATGAATTACATGTAAATCAAGCCTCTATTTTTAAGAATTATTCTTATAATTTAACAACTAGTGAAAAAGTAGCTATGACAAATTAAAAAAAAATAATGGTAGGTTGGTAATATCTGATGCAGACAAGGGAGGGGCCATAGTAGTCTGGAACATGCAAGACTATAAACATGAGGCTAATAGGCAATTAATGGATTCTATATCGTATTCCCACCTTCCAGTCCATTCAGCTATGGGATTTAAGAGGACAGATGAATATTTAAACTGGGTTGTGGATGAGGGAATTATTCGGACATCTTTGTTAATTCAATTGATGGTAGAAGATCCACAATAACAGTATTTTTCTGTAGTGCCCAAAATCCACAAATCAATTACCAAACCTCCAGGTCATCCTATTGTTGCTGGAAGGGTTTCCTTAATAGAACCCATTTCTATTTATTTAGAAGCTAAACTGAAAGCACTATTGGTGTTTGCAAGAGCCTGAATTAAGGATACTTATCAATTTATGTTACTTATGAATGATTTGCAAGTTCCATGTAATGCTTATTTGGGGACCCTTGATGTTCAGGTGTTACATACCATTATTCCAGATGAGGGTGGTATTATAGCAGTAAAATATTGGCTGCAATATTCGGATATATATATAGTGAGGCTGAGGTTGAATTTTTATTAACATTATTAGGATTGGTGTTGGAACACAATGCCTTTTTGCTTGGCCAAGAATGGTACTTGCAGATTAAAGGTACTGCATTGGGGGCCATGTTTGCACCCATTTTATGCGGATCATTTTATGGGGTATTTAGAGTTGCAATACATATACAGTGAGAACAATTTGTTTTTGTCCCAATTGGTCATATGGCACAGATACTTGGATGATTGCTGGGTAGTCTGGGATGGCAATTTGGAAAGTTGGAAAGCTTTTGTAGCCTATTTGAACAACAATAAGTATGACATACATTTTAGTGAGAAAATCGATTTATTTAATGTCAAGTTCTTAGATTTTAATGTAACTAAACTCATAGATGGGACTATTGTTACTAATCTTTACCATAATCCTTTTTTCAAGAATTCATTATTGCATGCAAATAGTTGCCATCCCAGACATGTAGTTGATAATATTCCTAAAGCCCAGTTTTTGAGAATAAGACATATCTGCACCACTGACAGGGATTTTCAAGTTGAAGCACACAAACTGAGATCAAGATTCAGATCTAGGGGGTACAGTGAACCCTTGATTAATAAAGCTTACCAACATTCTACTTTAACATCACGTCCTGATCTGTTGTATGACACAGATGAAGGTGGGAAACTTAGGTTTATAACTACTTTTGGCACAAACACATTCAGGATTCAGTCAGTAATAGCTAAATATTGGTATATATTAAAGTCTGATAATTTTTTTGGACCTTTGCCGGATGATGAATCTAGGCTTGGTTACCATAGGGGTAAAACTTTGCGTGATCACATTTCAACTTATAAAAAGGGACGTACTTGTGGTATGGGTTCTGCAGTAAAAACATTAGTAGGTAGTACTTATTGAGGACATTGCAAATTTTGCAAGCTAATATCCAGAACTAAATCCTTCAGTTCGATAAATACCCCCAAAGTTTATGATATAAGACATTTGGTTACATGCACGAGTGAATGGATTATATACATGGAGGTGTGTCAATGTAGGTCATTCTACATTGGGCAAATGTCATGTTCATTTAAACAACATATAGCAATACATGTGAATGATATTAAATGTAAACATTTACGTAGTGCATTATATAAACATCAGTAACTTCATAATTCAGCTCAGTTTGTTTTCTTGGGGATAGGCAAAGTGGAGGGTGATCATCTTACAGTTTCTAAAAATCATGAAATCTTAACTAGGAAAGAATGTATGTGGATTATCGGGTTCCTATCAGTTCATCAAAACTTCAGCAGTTCGAACACCATATGTTCAAACTGTGAAGTTCAAAAACTGATTATTGTGAAGCCGTGGAACACTGAATTCTTTCCCAGGGAAATAATTCGGTGGGCCATTTCTGTGGCTTTGCGATTTTCAGCACTGTGGTGAAAAGTTACGGTTCGGGTTCAGGTAAGTGTTGGATTGTGTGGACGTCAGGGTTAGGGTGCGGGTTAGGTAAGTTAGGGTTAGGGCGTGGGTGAGGTGGGTGTGTGATAGTGACAGACTTTAGGATTAGGAGGGGATAGGTGAGTTAGGGTTAGGGCGCGGGTCAGGTGAGCGTGCGATAGTGATGGACCTTAGGGTTAGGGTTTGGGTTAAGGTACGTGGATAGCTAGTAGTGTATGTACAGTTTAGTGTAGGGTTAGATGTAGGATTTTAAGTATATGTGTGTGGATTGCTGTTTTTTTGGTATGCTTGTGTTGTGTATGTGTTTCTTGGAACAGCGATTTTTTTTCCCTGGGAAAAAAAATCACTGCTCTAAGCCTTCGATGGTTTTGCACTTCGAGGTTAGAAGTTTGAACATATGGTGTTTGAACTTCTGCTGTTTTGATGAAGTGATATAGACCCAGATTATCAACTTGGAAGCATTGTTTAAACCTGGTCTTAATGACCACTGGTAATATTGATTATTGATCATATAAGTATGTTGAGAAGTATTTATGATATATTTTTCTAGATTTAGAGGTATTCATTAGTATGATACCATATTCTGTAGTATTAGAATATATATGGGAGAAAGAAAATTGCACTTGGTACAAAAAAGCAAAAAATGGCACAGGACAAGGTGGCACTCAAACAAGAACAAATATTTAATCCAAATAAAGTAAGCTCTTTTGTACAGGATAGTACCTGTACTTCCTCAGACAAAAATGAACTGACAACAGAAAACATACATCTATATATATCCTCCCTAGGTGCAACCCCAATTAATTAGAATCACATGATCAATTAAATAATTAATTAAACAAAAATGCATATATATATATATATATATATATATATATATATATATATATATATATGTGTGTGTGTGCGTGTGTGTGTGTATGTCTGAATATATATATATATATATATATATATATATATATATATATATATATATATATACAGAAAATACATATGTTGAAACATTAAGAATGTGTATAAAAAGTATATATGAAAAATATATAACACAGTATTAAAAAAACTTATATTCTAAATACTTGCATTGTTTTGTTATAAAAAATTCATAAAAAACATCCTTACAAAATTCTTTGTTTCTGTAAAAATCCCATACAAAAATATAGTGGCCCACTATCTAATAAGGCTTCTGAGTTTCAATATACATGCTATAGAGCACATTTAATTAGTGCCAGCATACCTAAATGCATCACATCTAAGCTGCCACAGTAGCTCACATCTCTCCAACCATAGAGAGATGGGGCCACTCCTTATATTGTTAATCACCTGATCTATCACCCTAAAATCAAAAGTATGGCCTGAAAAAAATATTATATGCTTGGCAAGGGCATTCTCAACCATTTTGTTCTTGATTGTATATGTATGTTCATATACCCTGTCTCTAAGTCTCCTATTGGTCTTCCCTATATAGAAGACAGGGCAAACTTTACACTTGGCCAGGTAAATGATACTCCTTGAATTGCAATTGCATCGACCATTACAGGAGAATGTCATGTTTCTTACAGTAAAAGGAAGACCAGTGCTAACAAATTTACAATAGGAGCATGATTCACACTTGAACATACCTTTTATTCTGGAGTTATTAGTTTTCTTAACCTCCAACCTGGATTTTAAATTTAGTCCCCTTTTATATATAACTGTGGGTTTAGTGGGAAAACTATCCCTAATATTCTCATCAGCTGTAATCAAGTCCCAGTTCTTACAAAAGATATGCTTGATCACATAAGCTTCATTACAAAAAGGGGTAATAAAGGTGGATGTAAAATCAGAAATTGAATTAACAGTTGGTCCACTAAGGTGTACACTGGAACCATCAGAAACTTCCTCATCACTCAATCGTGAATCATTCAAAATGGCTTTAAAATGACCAGCCAGCCTTTTAGAAGTAACTTCTGCTAGGATGTCTTCCAATAATGAGTGTGGGTAACCACGTTTCAAAAACATTTTTTTAAGAAACTGGCACTCTACTAAAAAATCATTATAATTGGAAAACATCCTGGCAGCTCGGACTAATTATCCTTTTACCACTGATTTTTTCTGGTGGTCAGGGTGGGAACTAAAAAAATGCAGAAAAAAATTAGAATGCATTTCTTTTCTAAAAATGGTGGCCACATAACATTGTCTGACACAATCCTTGCTTAAACTTATATCCAAATAAGAAATCCTTGCCTTTTGGAAGTCACTCGTAAATTTTAAGAAGTTGGTAGTATTGTTCATATAATCAATAAAATCATTAAAAATAACCTAGTTACCTTTAAAAATGAAAAAAATATCTTCAAGGTATTGGATATAAAAATAAATGTGTTAGAAAAAAGGGTTGTTTCTTAGGATAAATTCCTTTTCCCAAAAGACCATAACCAGATTAGAAAAGCTGGCCCCACATGGTGATCCCATAGTAACACCCTAGGTCTGCAAATAATAAGAGTCATCGAATAGAAAAAAGTTGTTAGTAAGTATTAGGTCCAAAAACTCTTGGACCAAATATAATTCCTCATTGTCAATACCTTTCTGTACTAACAACTGACTGACCCAATCAGTACCTAGGTCATGGGGGATTGCCATGTACAAATCTTTCATGTCCACAGTTGCAAAACTGAATTCTACCTTGAATGCCAAACCATTGACATTAGCCAAAAAAGACCAAAAATCTCTACATACTTGTGATTCATCAGTCAGAAAATGTTTAAGTGTGTTATCCACAAATTTGGCCATAGGATAAGTTATGGAATTGTGTCCATTAACTATGGGAGTAAAGGGGGATTTTGTAAATCTTTGTTAATCTTGGGAATTCCAAAGATGATGGGAATTTGTGGTGCTGGAACTGTTAGATAAGTAAAAATATCCAAGGATAAACGTGCTTCAATGAATAAATCATTCAAAAATAACCTGATCCTTTTATATGCACCATTAAGCTCATTTAAGGATACTGACTTATAATTGTCTGTTTCTAACATTAACTTAAGTCTTCACTTTATAAGCATCATTGTCAAAGATGACCATACCCCCTCCTTTATCAGGTTGGGAAATGCATAACCCACTGGTAGTTAAACCTGTTAATAACATTCTCTGATCAGAATTCAAGTTATTATTGTTAGACATAGTAAAAACATTTTTAAATAACTCGATGTTCCTTAAATCAAACTCACAGATATGTTCAAATGCTGCCAATGTATGATTCAAGACAGGATTAAATGTATTGTTAGCATGAAATACACTACAACTATTACTTGTGTTAACACCTAAAACCAGCTTTAAGTTCAGCTTTCTTATGAACAATTTCAAATAATAATGGTTTTAGCTTAATCCAAACTCCTAGAGGGAACAAAAGTCATGCCCCTTGCTAAGACATCAGCTAATTCAGTACCAATATGAAAGGACAAATAATTAAACATTTTAAAGTCTCTGGTAGAATTAAAGATGATTTTCAACTGTTTATTCCCCTATAAAGTCGAATTATGGGGACAATGGTCCAACAAAAATCATTACACTCACCAAATAGGTTAAAACAGCTGTCTGTTACCTCTGTGCTTGCCACTGATTTCCTTCGTTCATCTTCCTGTTGCTCTTGTAAGCTGAATTCTGCAGGCCAGCATTGTAGTCTCCCTGAAAATTTAGAACATTTCCAGTTTTATTTAACTGTAAAAAAGAGCTGGTAGAAGCCTGAGTGCTATTATTCCTGTTGCTCTACAGTCTCTCACTATGTTGGGGGCCTTCAGATGGAAGCTGAATGTTATCCACTTCTGAGCTCGGATTTGGGTGTCACACATCATTGCACACTGATGTATATCATGAGTGCTTCCGGAATTACGATTGGTTGTAGTGCCTGTCAATCCCCACTGCTGTGATCCAGGAGGGCATGGATAAGCTCCTTTTCTACTATATTCACCCTTGTCTCTAGTTTCTTAATCTTAGTGGCCCTTAGTTTTAAAATTTGTGCATCAATGCTACTGAAGATGCGATCGTAATCAAACTTGTATCTGTTAAAATCAGAATCAGATTTGACAGATACGTCCAAGTTATGTATCTCCTCATCCAGAACCTTGATTTGCTCATTATAATGCTTAATAAAGCATTCCATTAGTTGTATCCCTTGTTGGTTAAATAAATGGATTAATTCAAGATGAAAAGGGGATTCCGGGATGAGTCCTGTGGGGTAACACCATGTACTTAACCCCTTCGGGACTATTTTCCTCTCAATAAATTCATGAAAATAAATAACTTTAAAACTAGTTTTTTTAGCTTGAAGGATTTCGAATCTAGACTTTTTAAAGTAAATGCTATGCCTACTGGTGAATTGACATTGGAGGCAGTGTTATTAACTGGGTTACATACATTCAAATTTTGCATGGGTTGTAACCACCGTTGGAAGTTGCTCACAGTATTCAAGTTGCCATTACATTGAGGTTGTGAAGCTGGCAAAGCAAAGTAACAAAACAATATACGTATTTAGAATATAAGTTTTTTTAATACTGTGGGTATATATTTTTCATATATACTTTTTATGCACATTCTTAATGTTTCAACATAAGTATTTTCTGTGTATGTATATATATATATATATATATATATATATATATATATATATATATATATATATATATATATATATATATATATACATACACACATATATATGCATATTTATATGTTTTTTAATTACACTAGTATCTTTTCAATGCTTTTTCTTTTATTCAACATTGGTCATATTGTTATTTGCTTAATTAATTATTTAATTGATCATGTGATTCTAATTAATTGGGGTTGCACCTAGGGAGGATGTATATAAATATATGTTTTCTGTTGTGAATTCACTTTTGTCTGAGGAAGAACAGGTACTATCCTGTACGAAAGTGCTTACTTCATTTGGATTAAATATTTGTTCCTGTTTGAGTGCCACCTTGTCCTGTGCCATTTTTTGCTTTTTTTCAGTTTGTTTGTTTTATTTTTTATCAGTGGTTTTTTTCTTGTTATGGATATGGATCTTGAGCTTGGCACTCCTTCTTTGTTCCCAGAGGAAGGTCTGGAGTTGAATTCTGTTCAGGATATTGGTGCCTTAACATGCCTTATTTTTGCTCTCAACAAGAAGGTGGATGACTTGACTACAATAGTAGTGAATAGTTATGTTAAGACTGCTGCTTCTAATAACAGCCTGGAAGGTCGTTCGTCCTCAACTTCTACCTTAGCAACTTCTGGTTCTAATGATCTAGGGCATGGAGCGGAGAATTCCAACATGCGAGGTGAGTCATCGGGTGTGGGTGATTTTGTCATGCCTGAGGACTTGAACCAGATTAGTAATACAGCTAGGCATGCACCTAGTTTACAAGGACAGGCTTTCTCAGCTTCACAACTTCAATGTAATGGCAACTTAAATACTGTAACAGTAAAGTGGAGGGAGGTAGAACCCAGCTGTAGTGCAAAGCCAAGACCTCAACTGTTGAATGAAAATCACAGATAGTTCAACTGCTGCATGAATCACTCTGCTACTTGATAAAATGAAAAAAATCAGGTTTATTCCTTCCACGTTAAGCGCTTTCAGCTGTCCCCAGCCTTCATCAGAACAACTAACCATTGCAAACACAGAGCTTATATACATATCAAATTAACATCCTAATTACTAAATTAATTAAAAAGCCGCCAAAAATGTTGAAACATAATTACAGCCAAGCTAAAGTCAGTTCACATTATGACTACTAAATCCTATTAAAATCCCTATTATGTATACATGTGTAATAAAAACATTCTCATGGCAAGTTAGCATATATTAAGAGTTGTATTAAAAATTATATTATAAACTGTGCAATATAATTAAAGTGTAAAAAATATATGTATACAAATATATATAAATGTATATGTATAAGCCATACACTATTCCCACCTTTTTATACTGTCCTAATATGGTGTGCATAAATATTAACATTGACCTATTCAGATCAAATTTAGTCCCTATATGCAGTTCATAATATATCTTCTACATGTATTACTCTAAGGCCAAAAATGGTTTTAAACTAATAAAATCATTGAGACCAGGAGGTGTGGTAGAATCTGTCAAAATCTGCCACTTGCTTTCACAAAGAGCCAGCTTAGTTTTCCAATCACCCCCAAACGGTGTAATGTCCACCTGGTCAATAATTGAGAAAAAGAAGCTATGTCCAACACCCCTATCCAACATGTGCCTGTATAATGCATTCTTGGTGTCACACTTCCCTATTCTGTATTGATGTTCATATATACGTCTATTTAATTGTCTCTCAGTTTTTCCAATGTAGTGGGCATTGCATGCTATACAAATTGCCACATATACCACCTGTTTGCTTTTGCAATTGCCTCTTTTACATCTGATTACGGTGTGACATACATCGTCTAATCTAACTGTTTTATTAGTATTAATATGTTTGCATTGTTTACAGTTACCACATTTGGTAGTCCCTTTATCCTTGTCTCCTTTGTACTCAATCTTGACATCTTTTTCCAATATTCTCTTGAGGTTTGGGGCTGTCTTAAACACACACCTTGGTTTGGTGCCCAGAATGTTTTCTTTGTCTAAAATCTTCAAGGTGTTCCAGTGTCTGTCCAATATCTCTTGTATTAGGTACGTTTTGGGAGAGTACATGAGTACACAAACCCTCGCTCCTGGGGAGCCACAATTGTCCTCGATAGTACATGGTTTAAAGGTACCCAGCAGTGGAATGTATTTTTTACCCCATTCTCGGGTAACATATTGAATAATCCCTTCAACCATCTTTACTGGATAGTCTCTCGTAGTGAACATCTCTTTTATAATGTCCATTTCTTTTTTCACCATACTTATATTGGACGTCATCCTGGCCACCCGGATACATTGACCTTTGACTATGTTCCTGAAAATGTGGGGTGGATGGTTACTACTGTAATGAACATAGTCGTTGGAAAATGTAGGTTTTCTGTAAATTCTGGAAGAAAAGTCATTGTCGTTCTTAGTTAATAAGACATCTAAATAAGACATTTCTTTATAACTGTAATCAAATGTGAATTTCAAAAAGTCCACCGTTTGATTAAGAGAGTTCATAAAATCCAACAATTTTTCTTCCGATGCCCTCCACACAATAAAAATATCGTCTAGGTATCTGACGTATACAGCAATGTGGTTATAATGAGGGCCTTTGAAGATGTATTCAGATTCCCATTCAGCCATGACCAGATTAGCAAAGATGGGGGCACAAGCTGCTCCCATAGCAACTCCCCTTGTCTGTCTGAAATATTCTCCTTGATGTAAGATGTAGTTGTGATCCAGAACGAGTGACATCATGTCACAAAGGAGACAGATCTTATCCCAAGAGAAGTCTGTGAATTTCCTTAGACTTCTTTCAAAAAATTCCAAACCTTCAGTTCTTGGAATGCTGGAAAAAAGATCCACTACATCTATTGTCAGTAAGATGGAATCACTCTCGTGCACTTCTTTCTTGATGGTCCCCAAGAATCTCCATGAATCCTTGATAACATGAGGGATACTAACATACGTTTGTTTGAGCCAACCATCAATCAATTGCCCTATTTTAAATGTTTTCGATCTAGATCCGGATACTATGGGGCGAAAAGGAGGTTGTTCGATGGACTTGTGCACCTTGGGGATGCCCACCATCTTTGCCAAAACTGGGTGGTCAACTTTGAGAAAGGTGTAAGTCTCATTGTTGATCCTGTTATCGATAAGGTATTCCTCCAAAATTAGGTCTAAACGCTTGTGTCCAATGTTGACTTGGTTGAGAGATATATTTTCGTAGTTTCCTGAGTGATGCAAAATGTTGTTGATCTCTTGGTCATAATCCTTGGTAGAAAAAATCACAGCTCCACCTCCCTTATCTGGTTTCATGACTCTGATGTCTTTGTTCAGGGAAAGATCCAGCAAGCATTTTCTTTCCGGCAAGGAAAGGTTGTCCCTAACATCCCCACGATGTTGTTTTTCTTTGTTGTATGTCCAATAAATGTCTTTGCAGACTAGATGTTCAAAGTTGGACACATGCGGATTAGCTGTAGGAATGTATGTGCTCTTTTTCTGTAATGTGGTCCCTGCTATACCTGTCTTGGTGTATGCAGGAAAAGATGGTTTGTCAAACTGTAGAGCCAAGTTCAACTTCCTGCAGTATTTCTTGACCTCTTTGATACTGTCTATGATGTTCCAACCCTTCATAGGTATGAATTTCATACCTTTGCTGAGTAAGTGGGCACAATTCTCATCTATATCCATAGTTGTATAATTGAATACCTTGAAACCAGCGTGGGTTGTTATTCTGGGAAAGGTGTCAGATGTCCTGGTGTTAGTGGGGTGTTCAACTGGTGTAGTCTCCCCCTCAAAAATAACCGGCAACGTAGGCTCTATCAAAGTCGAGTGGCGTGACCCATGTTGTGGGGATATCTGGCCTTGGCATCTCTCCATGCCGGATGGTGCCTCCCCCCTAGAAATTTTTCTCCTTATCAATGGTGCCCATGTCGTTCTTCCTAGCTCCAAATCCTCTATGTGTATCTGTATCCTTCTGTCTAGGCCAAATATATGCTCTCCCTCCTCTGTATGCCTCTACATCCCTTTGAAGTTTCTTATCCTTTCTATTCACACTCATCCGCACCGATTCCTCTGCATGTACAAATTGCTTGGCATATAGTTCCTTCATATCATCATACTTATTATGCTGTAGAATAGTGTTTTGCATCGTTTCCAATGTCCCCACCAACATATTCATTTTATCATCCATACACTTGATTAAAAGCTTCATATATTCCTGCCCAAATCCATCAAATAATGTATTAAATTCTTTTTCCACTTCCACAGTATGCATAATGCCTAGAGGTAATTTAAAAAATCTGATCCCTTTGGGTACTATGTTAAGTGATAAACATTTCGACAAATAGCTACAATCAATTTTTGTTTTTTTGTATGTTTGTAATTTTTTACCAAATTCAGAAATGTATTCATTCAATGGTGCACAATTATTGTTTGTATAATTGCAACTAAACATCTCTCTTACATCTTTACAAAAATATTCATTGTCATCATTTAAAAAACATTCCAACAAACCATCTCTATTTTTGTTAATTTTGTCATGTGTTACATTTCCCTTCTCCTTAACATTAAACTCTCTGTTAATATGACAATTAACATGAGGGCGGCTCGAAGAATCGTGCCTTCCTCTAGTGGGTACAGTACCTTTATTATCATGTCCATTTGAAGTGTGTCCTTGTGTATAAGCTTTAGGGCGGGCTCCACCATACTGGTTGCCCATCCTTTTCTTACACACACTAAAGTCGAAGGTGCAATCCTGTACTGAAAACTCGTGTTTTTCATTAAGGAGGTGATCATCGTCCGTATGTACTAAGTCAAGTACATGTAGTACATCCGCATGGTTTCCAACATCGGTATCTCCCTTATCCTCCGTTGTATGTGCTGCTGCTTGTATATCCTCCGAATCTAATAACATTTTCGGATAACCGCAATCCGTGCTAACTTTGTTCAAGCCAAGCAGTCCCTGCCGACACTTCCGCATCTGCATACCTTGATCCTTGTTAGCTTTAAAGGCTTCCGCCTTCTGACGTAGTATGTACCAACCGTGCTACTACGATCTCCGAAGACTCTCTTAAGTCCGTTTCCTCATTAACCTTGTCCTTATCGCTGGTAGCCGATACCAATTGGTTAAACATAGAAAGGAGTTTGTGTACTTCTCCTTGGAGTGTAGTCAGGTCAGATCTCAGCTCGAGCAACAGGTCCTTGGAGATGGACTCAGTGGGTTGCTGTTCTCCTTCCATCCGAAACAACTCAGCGAACAGTCACTTGAAAACAACACTGTAACAGTAAAGTGGAGGGAGGTAGAACCCAGCTGTAGTGCAAAGCCAAGACCTCAACTGTTGAATGAAAATCACAGATAGTTCAACTGCTGCATGAATCACTCTGCTACTTGATAAAATGAAAAAACAGGTTTATTCCTTCCACGTTGCTTTCAGCTGTCCCCAGCCTTCATCAGAACAACTAACCATTGCAAACACAGAGCTTATATACATATCAAATTAACATCCTAATTACTAAATTAATTAAAAAGCCGCCAAAAATGTTGAAACATAATTACAGCCAAGCTAAAGTCAGTTCACATTATGACTACTAAATCCTATTAAAATCCCTATTATGTATACATGTGTAATAAAAACATTCTCATGGCAAGTTAGCATATATTAAGAGTTGTATTAAAAATTATATTATAAACTGTGCAATATAATTAAAGTGTAAAAAATATATGTATACAAATATATATAAATGTATATGTATAAGCCATACACTATTCCCACCTTTTTATACTGTCCTAATATGGTGTGCATAAATATTAACATTGACCTATTCAGATCAAATTTAGTCCCTATATGCAGTTCATAATATATCTTCTACATGTATTACTCTAAGGCCAAAAATGGTTTTAAACTAATAAAATCATTGAGACCAGGAGGTGTGGTAGAATCTGTCAAAATCTGCCACTTGCTTTCACAAAGAGCCAGCTTAGTTTTCCAATCACCCCCAAACGGTGTAATGTCCACCTGGTCAATAATTGAGAAAAAGAAGCTATGTCCAACACCCCTATCCAACATGTGCCTGTATAATGCATTCTTGGTGTCACACTTCCCTATTCTGTATTGATGTTCATATATACGTCTATTTAATTGTCTCTCAGTTTTTCCAATGTAGTGGGCATTTGGCAAAGATGGTGGGCATCCCCAAGGTGCATAAGTCCATCGAACAACCTCCTTTTCGCCCCATAGTATCCGGATCTGGATCGAAAACATTTAAAATAGGGCAATTGATTGATGGTTGGCTTAAACAAACGTATGTTAGTATCCCTCATGTTATCAAGGATTCATGGAGATTCTTGGGGACCATCAAGAAAGAAGTGCACGAGAGTGATTCCATCTTACTGACAATAGATGTAGTGGATCTTTTTTCCAGCATTCCAAGAACTGAAGGTTTGGAATTTTTTGAAAGAAGTCTAAGGAAATTCACAGACTTCTCTTGGGATAAGATCTGTCTCCTTTGTGACATGATGTCACTCGTTCTGGATCACAACTACATCTTACATCAAGGAGAATATTTCAGACAGACAAGGGGAGTTGCTATGGGAGCAGCTTGTGCCCCCATCTTTGCTAATCTGGTCATGGCCGAATGGGAATCTGAATACATCTTCAAAGGCCCTCATTTCAACCACATTGCTGTATACGTCAGATACCTAGACGATATTTTTATTGTGTGGAGGGCATCGGAAGAAAAATTGCTGGATTTTATGAACTCTCTCAATCAAACGGTGGACTTTTTGAAATTCACATTTGATTACAGTTATAAAGAAATGTCTTATTTAGATGTCTTATTAACTAAGAACGACAATGACTTTTCTTCCAGAATTTACAGAAAACCTACATTTTCCAACGACTATGTTCATTACAGTAGTAACCATCCACCCCACATTTTCAGGAACATAGTCAAAGGTCAATGTATCCAGGATGACGTCCAATATAAGTATGGTGAAAAGAAATGGACATTATAAAAGAGATGTTCACTACGAGAGACTATCCAGTAAAGATGGTTGAAGGGATTATTCAATATGTTACCCGAGAATGGGGTAAAAAATACATTCCACTGCTGGGTACCTTTAAACCATGTACTATCGAGGACAATTGTGGCTCCCCAGGAGCGAGGGTTTGTGTACTCATGTACTCTCCCAAAACGTACCTAATACAAGAGATATTGGACAGACACTGGAACACCTTGAAGATTTTAGACAAAGAAAACATTCTGGGCACCAAACCAAGGTGTGTGTTTAAGACAGCCCCAAACCTCAAGAGAATATTGGAAAAAGATGTCAAGATTGAGTACAAAGGAGACAAGGATAAAGGGACTACCAAATGTGGTAACTGTAAACAATGCAAACATATTAATACTAATAAAACAGTTAGATTAGACGATGTATGTCACACCGTAATCAGATGTAAAAGAGGCAATTGCAAAAGCAAACAGGTGGTATATGTGGCAATTTGTATAGCATGCAACGCCCACTACATTGGAAAAACTGAGAGACAATTAAATAGACGTATATACGAACATCAATATAGAATAGGGAAGTGTGATACCAAGAACGCATTATACAGGCACATGTTGGATAAGGGTGTTGGACACAGCTTCTTTTTCTCAATTATTGATCAGGTGGATATTACACCGTTTGGGGGTGATTGGAAAACTAAGCTGGCTCTTTGTGAAAGCAAGTGGCAGATTTTGACTGATTCTACCACACCTCCTGGTCTTAATGATTTTATTAGTTTAAAACCATTTTTGGCCTTAGAATAATACATGTAGTAGACATATTATGAACTGCATATAGGGACAAAATTTGGTCTGAATAGGTCAATGTTAATATTCATGCACACCATATTAGGACAGTATAAAAAGGTGGGAATAGTGTATGGCTTATACATATACATTTATATATTTTTATATTTTTATACATATATTTTTTACACTTCAATTATATTGCACAGTTTATAACATAATTTTCAATACAACTCTTAATATATGCTAACTTGCCATGAGAATGTTTTTATTACACATGTATACATAATAGGGATTTGAATAGGATTTAGTAGTCATAATGTGAACTGACTTTAGCTTGGCTGTAATTATGTTTCAACATTTTTGGCTTTTTAACTAATTTAGTAATTAGGATGTTAATTTGATATGTATATAAGCTCTGTGTTTGCAATGGTTAGTTGTTCTGATGAAGGCTGGGGACAGCTGAAAGCGCTTAACGTGGAAGGAATAAACCTGATTTTTTTCATTTTATCAAGTAGCAGAGTGATTCATGCAGCAGTTGAACTATCTGTGATTTTCATTCAACAGTTGAGGTCTTGGCTTTGCACTACAGCTGGGTTCTACCTCCCTCCACTTTACTGTTACAGTGTTGTTTTCAAGTGACTGTTAACTTAAATACTGTAAGCAACTTGTAATGGTGGTTACAACCCATGCAAAATTTGAATGTATGTAACCCAGTTAATAACACTGCCTCCAATGTCAATTCACCAGTAGGCATAGCATCTACTTTAAAAAGTCTAGATTCGAAATCCTTCAAGCTAAAAAAACTAGTTTTGAAGTTATTTATTTTCATGAATTTATTGAGAGGAAAATAGTCCCGAAGGGGTTAAGTACATGGTGTTACCCCACAGGACTCATCCCAGATTCCCCTTTTCATCTTGAATTAATCCATTTATTTAACCAACAAGGGATACAACTAATGGAATGCTTTATTAAGCATTATAATGAGCAAATCAAGGTTATGGATGGGGAGATACATAACTTGGACGTATCTGTCAAATCTGATTCTGATTTTAACAGATACAAGTTTGATTATGATCGCATCTTCAGTAGCGTTGATGCACAAATTTTAAAACTAAGGGCCACTAAGATTAAGAAACTAAATAGAGATGAGGGTGAATATAGTAGAAAAGCAGCTTATCCATGCCCTCATGGATCACAGCAGTGGGGAGTAATAGGCACTACAACCAATCATAATGCCAGAAGCACTCATGAAACAGAGACATCAGTGTGTGATGATGTGTTACACTCAAATCTGAGTTCAGAAGGGGATAACATTCAGCTTCCACCTGTAGGCCCCCAATGTAGTGAGAGACTGCAGAGCAACAGGAATAATAATGCTCTGGCTTCTACCAGCTCTTTTTCACAATCAAATAAAGCTGGAAATGTTCAAAATTTTCAGGGGGACTACAATTCTGGCCAGCAGAATTCGGCTTACAAGAGCAACAGGAAGAAGAACTGTGGGAATCAGCAGCAAGCACAAAGGTAATAGACAGTTGTTTTAACCCATTTGGTGAGTGCAATGACTTTTTGTTGGACCATTGTCCCCATAATTCCACTTCAGAGGGAGATAAATAGTTGAAAATCATCTTTATTTCTACAAGAGACTTAAAATCTTTAATTATTCTTCCTTTCATATTGGTACTGAATTAGTTGATGTCTTAGCAAGGGGCATGACCTTTGTTCCCTCTAGGAGTTTGGATTTAGATAAAACCATTATTGATTTGGAATTGTTCATAAGAAAGCTGAAATTAAAGCTGGTTTTAGGTGTTAACACAGGTAATAGTTGTAGTGTATTTCATGTTAACAGTACATTTAATCCTGTCTTGAATCCCACGTTGGCAGCCTTTGAACATATCTGTGAGTCTGATTTAAGGAACATCATGTTATTTAAAAATGTTTTTACTATGTCTAACAATAATAACTTGAATTCTGATGAGAGAATGTTATTAACAGGTTTAATTACCAGTGGGTTACACATTTCCCAACCTGATAAAGGAGGGGGGTATGGTCATCTTTGACAATGATGCTTATAAAGTGAAAATGAAATTAATGTTAGAAACAGACAATTATAAGTCAGTGTCCTTAAATGAGCTTAATGGTGCATATAAAAGCATCAGGTTATTTTTGAATGATTTATTCATTGAAGCACTAATATCCTTGGATATTTTTAATTATCTAACAGTTCCAGCACCACAAATTCCCGTCATATTTGGAATTTCCAAGATTCACAAAGATTTACAAAATCCCCCTTTATGTCTGATAGTTAATGGACACAATTCCATAACTTATCCTATGGCCAAATTTGTGGATAACATATTTAAACATTTTCTGACTGATGAATCACAAGTATGTAGAGATTTTTGGTATGTTTTGGCTGTCAATAGTTTGGCATTCAAGGAAGAATTCAATTTTGCAAATGTGGACATGAAGGATTTGTACACGGTGATCCCCCATGACCTAGGTATTGATTGGGTCAGTCAGCTGTTAGTACAGAAAGGTACTAGCTTTTAGACCTAACACTTACTAACAACTTTTTCTATTCGATTACTCTTATTATTTGCAGACCAAGGGTGTTGCTATGGAATCACCATGTGGGGCCAGCTTTTCTAATCTGGTTTTGGTCTTTTGGGAAAAGGAATTTATCCTAAGAAACAACCCTTTTTTGGAACACATTTATTTTTATACCCGATACCTTGATGATATTTTTGTCATTTTCAAAGGTAGTGAGGTTATTTTTAATGATTTTATTGATTATATGAACAATACTACTAACTTCTTAAAATGTATGAGTGACTTTCAAAAGGCAAGGATTTCTTATTTCAATATATGCTTAAGCAAGGATTGTGTCAGACAATGTTATGTGGCCACCGTTTTTAGAAAAGAAATACATTCTAATCATTTTCTGCATTTTTTTAGTTCCCACCTTGACCACCAGAAAAAAATCAGTGGTAAAAGGACAATTAGTCTGTGCTGCCAAGATGATTTCCAATTATAATGATTTTTTAGTAGAGTGCTAGTTTCTTAAAGACATGTTTTTGAAACGTGATTACCCACATTCATTACTGGAGGACATCCTAGCAGAAGTTACTTCTAAAAGGCTGGCTGGTCATTTTAAAGCCATTATGAATGATTCTCGACTGAGTGGCGAGGAAGTTTCTGATGGTTCCAGTGTATACCTTAGTAGACCAACTGTTAATTATATTTCTGATTTTACATCCACCTTCATTACCCCTTTTTGTATGAAGCTTATGTGATCAAGAGTATCTTGTATAAGAATTGGGACTTGATTACAGCTGATGAGAATATTAGGGATAGTTTTCCCAGTAAACCCACAGTTATATATAAAAGGGGACTAAACTTAAAATCCATGTTGGAGGTTAAGAAAACTAATAACTCCAGAATAAAAGTTATGTTCAAGTGTGAATCATGCCCCTATTGTAAATTTGTTAGTAGTGGTCTTTCTTTTACTGTAAGAAACATGAATTTCTCCTGGAATGGTCGATACAATTGTAATTCAAGGAGTATCATTTACCTGGCCAAGTGTAAAGTTTGCCATGTCTTCTACAGAGGAAAGACCGATAGGAGACTTAGGGACAGGGTATATGAACATACATATGCAATCAAGAACAAAAAGGTTGAGAATGCCCTTGCCAAGCATATAATACATTTTCCAGACTATACTTTTGATTTTAGGGTGATAGATCAGGTGTTTAACAATATAAGGGGTGGCCCCATCTCTCTATGGCTGGAGAGATGTGAGCTGCTATGGCAGCTTAGATGTGATGCATTTAGGTATCCTGGCATTAATGAAATGTGCTCTATAGCATGTATACTGAAACTCAGATAATTTTGTTGATGACTGTTTATAACAAAACAATACAAGCATTTAGAATATAAGTTTTTTTAATACTGTGGATATATATTTTTCATATTAATGTTTCAACATATATATATATATATATATATATATATATATATATATATATATATATATATATATATATAGTTGTATGTATCCACAGACATATTTCCACATAACAGTTCTTTGGCAATAGACATGAGCTCAAGTTTCCCAAATGTAGGAGCATGCCCAGTGTAACTGTCAGTACTTACAAGCTGACTCTAGGCCAGACCTACCTGTACTCTAATCCAGAATTTTGTGTTTTGCAGCCAGTTGGCTAGTGAACCTGTTTCCATAGTCCAGGACCTCCCTGATATTTTGTCCAAGGGATTCCCCGGCTGGTTGCTGAATGTAATATGTGACCCATACCTATCAACTGTACAAATTGTAATAGAATGTGAAGAGAGTTGTGTCATATTTTTGGTACATTTTACATAGCATACTGATTTTCTGGCACACTGGGGGCAAAACATTATAAATTAACGTTAGGAAATGATGACAGATATTTGAGTTACTGAGCCCATACACATTAGAAAATTCATGCTAATGCAAGCCCTGTTACTCTATCAACGGTCTGTATACCTCTCACTGTACATGATTTTGCAGAATGTCCATCAGCCCAGTGAGCCACACAGGCCTTCAGGAAGTGAGCTTTATTTCCACACACTATCAACAGCATAAAGGCATACACTGTGACCCCTGCATTTTGTGGAAAATATAGCATGTGGCCAGGTTCTTTGTGACAGCCCTGGAATTGTGTGGTCTGCTGATATACCTTGCACACATCTGTTATTGCCATTGCATGGGAACACTGATGTTTTGGGGGTAGGGTACTCTGGCATTGACAGTTATGCATCTGTTCTATGACCTCACTGTTTGGCATTTCCCTTGCATGATGCAGTTGGGTTTTCAGCCATGTGGCCTAATGCATATTAAGGGGCAGTCAGTAATGGATAGCATCCCTGTTATTCCATGTAGCTGTTAGTTCTCTGCAAGTAGCCCAGTAGCCCACTCTATTCCCTTGCATACATGCAGCAGATCCATAGATATGCTACCATAGTCTAGTATCCCGTACATTTGTTGTAGAGGATAGTGACTTACCTTGTGAATGCAATGGATGAGAGACCTGTATTTCAGGGCTGACTCTGTCTGATGCACGCAGTACACAGCCAATACATGGTTAGGTACGGGTTGTATGGTCTGGGTGTCATACTTTTTGCTATGTATGTGAGTCGGAGTAAAGTGTCAGTCCCTAGGACCCAAGGTTGCCAGTGCAAGTGCTATGTGTTGTCTCTTGGCCAAGGTCAGGGCATACTGGGCATGCCTACTTCTGCCTATAGGGACAGCCTCAGGGGTTCCTCCTCCAAGTCCCATTGTGGGTGTGGCTGTGGGGACCTAGACACTGGTTGGGGGCTGTGTATCCTTTCCTTGTGATGATCCTGCAGCAGCTGTTTCTGCAGGAACATATTGTGTAGCATGGCATATACTGTGAATATCTCTGCACATGTGGCTGGAGAGTACTGCAGAGTGCCACCAGATATATCTAAACACCAGAATCATGACTGGAGCAGCCCAAATACATGCTCTATGATGTTCCTAGTTTGTGAGTTAGCCTCATTATGGCACACTTCAGTGGGTGCGTGTCCATTTCTGATGGGTGCCATCATCCATGTTTCCGGTATGTAGCCAGCATCCCCCAGAAGATGGACGTACGGGATGACCCCCCTAACAAACATCTGGTACAGCTGTGATGGGTGCCAGATATGGGAGTCATGACAACTGCCAGGGCTGCCAATACACACATTCATGATAACGCCATGGGCATTGCACATGACCTGGCAGCTGCTGGAGAGATACCCCTCACGGTTGATGTAGACTCTACCCTCCTCACCAGGTGGCACTTTGATGCATACAAGAGTGCAGTCTATGGCACCCAGTACCTCAGGGGAGTGTGCTATATGGTAGAAGAGTCACATACTGTTAGCCCTCTCCTCAGGAGTGTATGGTAAATAAATGCGCTCACTGTCATGTGTTAGCATGGCATCCAGGAACTGGTGAAGTACCCTGGATGCTGATGCCTGTGAGACTCCCATCATATCCTTGGTTGGTCTTTGGAAAGTACCTTTAGCTAGTATCCTAATGGCTACACATACCTTTGTTTCCACTGGGGTGTGTTCCCCTCTGTTGGTTCTGGGTCTGAGTTGAGGGCAGCAGAGCTTGGTGACTTATTGTAGTATGTCCTTGTCCACCCTGTAGAGCTTTACAATCAACAGCTCATGTAGCTTCTGGAAGGTTACCCTGGGCCTGAACATTATTCTCCTTCTCAGTCTAGGCCTATTGTCAGCAGCAGCATCAGCACTGACCTCAGCATCTAGCACATACAGATGTAGCAGAGCAGCAGCAGGCCCTAGCATTCTGTCAGTTAAAATTCCCAAGTTTGTACTACGATGGTGCAGAATATGGGGTGCAATCAAATTGTAAGGTTTATGCAACTTTTCTTGTGCTCTGCTGTAGGTACAGCCTGTGTGATTGGCGACCTATGATGCATTCCACCTGCAAAGTACATCATTATCAGTATTTTAATGACTCAGTTTAAGTGGTACAGGGGTCATCAGTAATTTATATATGATTGGCTTTACCAGGCAATTTTCATTTTTTTAAACAGCCTTCCCTGTTAAGCACTGCAGCATGGTGCCAAACCCACACCACAGATATAAACAATGCACAGTACTCAATGGACATGCCTCCATAGACGGCACATTCAGCACTGCTCAAACTAGCTAAAACATGTCCCCGAAGTTAAACAAAGCTTAGCAGGCACTGGACGCACACCCTTGCTCAGCTCAGCAGCACAGGGCGCAAACAGGCATTTTTGAGCTCCAATGTACTTGAAATACAGACACACCCCTTTTGATTTCAGCTACCTCTTCTGTGGACACCAACACAGTTCTGGGGTTGCACGGATGTGATGTGCAGGCATGGATACCCATTTTTGCTATTCAGTAACCCCAGCTCATTTGCATTCAGATCCATGCACACAACCAGGAAACTACACTATTCCAGACCCTGCCTCCTTAGCAACCACAGATATCTACCATTGTACATACTCCATGCAAGGCCCTATAATGCATTATTGTCACATATTTTATTTTTTTCGTTTTTACGCTTCGAAATATTTTCTTTTTCCATAACGGCATGTTTGCACACTGCTATAATAGGAGTATTAAAAAATAATAATTATTTTAAATTATTTTCCAATATGTTTTGGACATACAGGGCATAGTTTTGCACATCTCTGTGTCTACTATGCTTTTCTGTCCTTCTAACTGGGCTTTTACAGCCCCTGTTCACTTTTTTATTTCATGTACATGGAATTTTTCCATATACACTTTAGACACCAACATGAGGTTTGCAGGACTGCCTACCTGCTTTCTGGTTCACTCCCACACCCTAATTTGCATACAATTCACCTGTTTATGAGGTGATTTGCATGCCATGGACACTTCTGTATTTGCACACTCGTGCACGGCCCTCAGCTCCATTTACTGTATCACATGGCTGCTCAATACGGAAAATGAATACATGTAGGCTTTATTGAATTTCCCCCCGATGTTTAAATTTACTTGTTATACAAACTGTATTTCGGAGAACATAGTATATTTTGCTACATGTATTGCTTGCACAGATTGTTATGTGGGAAATGTAACAGAAAGTTTAAAGAGAGGATCACAGAACATCTGTCAGATATAAGTAAAAGTTTAGTTACAAATTCATGGCTAAGCATATTAAAGAGAAGGGTTCACAGCATGGCTTTACATTTAGAGCCATGCAATTAATAAGGAAAAGAAAGAGAAGTGAAGACATTGGAAATCTTACAGAAATATCAGAGTTAAACTGGATTTTGCAATCGGGCACCAATAGTCCGCCTGGACTAAATACAGCCACTGGTATTAAACCTATTTTGAAACATAAATTAAATTTTAAGTTGTAAATTAATATTATTTTATTTAGTTAGTTAGTTATTTAATTTGCTACATTTTTGAATACATTGTATTACTACCTTTTAAAAGATTAGCAACATTGTAATAGATTTTGCTGGTAGTTTAATTGCTGCTGCTATTTGATTTGTGTTTTTGTCATGTGAAAAATATAAATTAGTCTATGGTTTTAACATTGTTTATGCATTGAGAAACAGTGCATTCAGAATGCTCTGTGTTTATTGAAAAAAGATATTTGGTTTTATATTCTCTGGTGATGAACTCTGGCATTTTTTCTTTTCTTTAGTTTTCTGCCATATATGCTCCCAGGTTTTCAACATACAACCTTTTGACTTTTGTTCTTTCAGTATTCATGCTTTCTGAGTAGGGATTTACTAGTGCTGTCTTTGAACTACTATGCACTGAATAAAAATCACATTGGGTAGTCTGTCTCCTGATATGTTTACTGTGTGTATAGCAGATGCCCTTTGTATAACAATGTTTAATGCATTAATTGTATTGATATCCTTAATTAGTTATAGTTTCCTGTGCTTTGAGGCTCCAGTCATAGCTTAAAAAGGATCAGTTTGGATTGGTCTTCCTAACTCACCAACACCAAAAATGTACCTTCTCTGTCTCCTCACTTAACAATCTATCAATGTAGAATCACACGGAAAACTACTAGGAGTCATAATAGATGCCCGATTAAAATCTGATCTACATACCTAACACTGCATCAAAAGGACTCATCAAAATCTTGGCCTGCTGTATAGAAATAAAACATTTCTCACAAAAGAAGCTAAACTGTCTCTTGCTCAAGCCTATCTACTGCATACCTTATTATATGCTGCCCCAACCCTTGCTAATCTCCAAGCCAATGTCTTGTCCAAACTTGAACTCACTTACAATAAAATTGCCAGATTCACAGCAAATCAAACCTATCACTCTCACCATTGCATATCTCTAAAAGTCCGACAGGGGCTTGAATTTCACCATCAACTCCTTGTGCCTCAACTACATTTGACTCAACCCCTACGTATACCAACCCAACTTCTGTCCTGCACTATCTGATCTCATCTCCATCTATACTCCTAATTGCATACTCTGCAGCTCTGGAAAACACCTCCTGGAAATTTACAATCCTAAAAAAATCAGCAAACTTCTCTATAATCATTCAGTCTCCAAGGCATGGAATAAACTGCCCCTAAACTTAAGATCTGTCTTTAACCCTGTTTCAAGAAAACTCTGAAAGAACACCTAATCAATTACTGGACTTGAACTTGCTCTGACCCTACTTAATCTACCTCTTCCCTTCTTCTTTTTCTTTACCTCAGCGCCTTTGTCCTGACTCTAATTTAAATCTAGCACCTATGTCAAAAATGTAGGCTGCATTTCAGCACACCTTTCTGAATGAAAATTGTATGTTACCCTAAACATGCTACAATTTTTGTGAGCCTAATTTATTTGTGAGCATCTTATTGTAACTGTAGATTGTATCTGTTTAATTCTTTTGAACATATACTGTAACTGTAATTTAGTACCTATTATTTACTATATTTCTTCTTTTTTGTTTATCTACTTTTGTCATATTTTATCATGTATGTGTTGTTTTGGAGCTTTTCTCCTCAGGTCTAAGCTGAAGAAAGGCATCTGCCCAGTCGAACTAACCCAGTCAAAAAATGTCAAATAAATAATTAAATAAATATAAGGTTACAAACACTAAATAAATAAAATAAACCTATAACAAGCTAGAACCCCAGTAAGAATGAAATGCATATGTTTCCTGATGGTTGTATAATTGCCTGTTTAGATAATATTTTTCTTGTGACAGGCTGTTATGAGGATGCCAAATAAATGCAGTTAATTAATACAAATTAATATAAAGTGTCAAACACTTATTTTAGCTAAAGAAAAACTGCTCCAGTTGGTTTATCTTAGTCTGAAGGTGAAGATAAGGGAATGATTTATTATGGATATAAGTGGTACTTGTTTATAAAGCAGTAGGAGTGTTTTAGAAAATATGGATGGAGGTTATTTATAGGCATAGATCTAGATCAAGTAATGTAAAGTATAACACTTTGAAAAATGACAGAATATTTGCCTCATTATATCTGGAATTAATCTGAAAGCACAGAGTATTAATGCTTGGAGCTCTTTCCTGTAGTCAAGAGTACAGTGTTTGAGTTTTTCCACCTCCATTTGCTGATGTATGACTCTAAGCAAATCACTTCACCAAACAGTTCTTCCAAGTCACTTTGTATAGTGGGCTTGCCTGCTTAATAAATTTGTTAAAATAAAATAAAAAAAAAAAATCCATCACTGACTAAGTATTTTGCAGCAGCTAAAGATCAAGGCATACTATTCTAAGAACATCTTTATAATATTTTGCTTGGTTACTTGACTGTGTTACTGTGAGGAAATGCACATGTCACTTCACTTTGCTGGTACAGAGGTAGACAGTACATATGTATGTATGTATGTATGTATGTATGTATGTATATTTGGCATATTTTTGCATACCCCATTAACTAGCTACTGAACCCAAACTGTTAACTTTCAAGAAAAGGAAGTTGGAGCCACCACAGTCCTAAATGCCTTCTTCCTCTCACCACTGCACCCTGCTGTGGAGCATATGTTAAGATCATGAAAACAGATCAATATTTACAGTGGAGTCAGATTGCCACAAACTTGCCACTAAATCTGAGGACATCCCACACTGTCTTTGGAAATCATTCTCTCATTATGATTCCTTCAACACTCTTAGTATGTCCTCCTCCTGAGTAGCAGACTTTGAATCCCTTCTACCTCATCTCCTGTATATACAAACCATTCAGTCTCCTCCATACCATCAAGTCAGCCATTTTCAAGCCATGTCCCATCAGCAAACCATTTTTGGTGTAGTACATTATTGGCAGGCTGCTTAGTTTTACATCCAAAAAATAGAAAATACATCCCTGGGACTCCGACCATGTCCCTGCTGGACTGGGGCATCGGGTGCTGATTTGTCTAAACATGGTCTAAACTCTTGGCTAGGCTTATAAGGGCCTCAGGACCAATAGCCTAGCAACTTCCTATGATCTTATGATCCAGGTTTTGCTCAGCAAATCTTTCCTAGGAAATCCAGTCTGGACAATGTGAAACCAGTTGGCCATTAGCTTAACTCTATCAGGGGTGTTTTTTTTTTTTTTACTAGCACACACTGGCTGATTGGGGTTTGCAGTCATCTTACACCATTACCATAAGTCCCTATAAGTTGGAGTAAGGCAAGCCCTCAACTCATTTATCACTGGCAAATACCTGTGCCTTATTTTTGACATTAGTAAACATGTCCATATTACCCACAGCCAGTTTTTATACTGCTGAGTTAGTTCTGATGAGGGGCAATTAGCCTTTAATCCATTTTCTGCTATGAAGCAGATGTTGTATGCATCACAGCTGATGTTTATAGCACCTCTTCTCAGAGGCAATACCTGGAGTCTATGCTGCTGCTGTTGCCCATGGCTCTGTTCCTTTTTGTGCTCATTTTGAGCCCTCTCAAGTTCAACTGGGAAGGCCTGGCTTGAGTGAAGGAACTTCTGCCCTGAAGATACCTTTCAACTCACTCACTATATATATGTATTTATCTGTGTGTGTGTGTGTGTGTGTGTGTGTGTGTGTGTGTGTGTGTGTGTATATGTATGCATGCAGACATGCATACTAAAAGCATACTCATTAAAAAATAAAAATCTGCAAAAAAAAATCATGATGACTGAAAATTAGAGACAGTGATCTGCAATGATGGATCTCAAACACATGCAATTAACTCAAACATGTATAATGTTCTATAGCAACACCATGAGTTATAAATTGTTTGCAAGATGCAAGAAAACTCCTGCAGCACACATGTATGGGGTTGTTTCCCCATTATAGGGGTACTGTAAACACTACATATTTTTTCTGTAGAGTTTATTTGTAAAGGGGAATGAAATGTGGTGTGTGAGTATCTGTGTCTGTAAGATCACTTCCAAGAGGTGAGAGACATTCTATGTTAGATTAATTTGCCCTATATGCATGGTTACCACATAATAGTGACTACAAATTCTGTTCAGGAGAAAGCAATGCACAGAGCAATTAACATATATGATAATATGCCTACTAGTAATCTGATGTGAAATGAAAAGGGCTTAACACACTGCAATTCTCAGAAGAAATTTGTCTTTTTGGCTAAATAGTAAAAGAGACTGACTGCATACTATCCATTCACTGTCATTATTGCTGAGGGAAAATACACTCAATGATAAATCTTTCCTGTAAATAAACTATAATAAAGTCAAGTTGATTGTAAATTGTTTGCTGTAATAACAACTGGACCTGCAAACATACCTTGTTTTACTTGGCATGCATGTACCTGATCTTTTGACAAGTTTGACTGACTACTATGCAGTGACAATGCAGCAGCATTGATTAGTTATCTTGGTACTCATAGACCTGAATCAAACATTCATCTTTCAGATGCACCTGGCTGCATTGCTGAGTTTTATCATAATCAGGTTGGAAAGATAAATGATACATCAGTGAGTACCAGTCTATCAAATAAACTGATATATTGCTGATGATGGGGAAATTATTCTGGAAACTAGACACCATTTCCTGACATAAGATGAAATGTGTCAAATATAGGTAATGAGGTGGGCATGCATTTTTTGAGTTTTAGTGCTGTCTATGGAGGATAAACATCAGGTGGAAATTCTAGTCAAAGTATAGCGTGTAAATTTAGCCCTACTGCTCAGCCAAATTAGCAGATGCCATGTCACTGGTATTTAATGGGATGTACAATACACGATGAATGACTCATGTAACCACTGACCTTCTTATGAAAACTATGTGGCCAATCATACTGTGGAATTTCAGCAGGCTGAGACAGGATGCTTTTCCTACTTAAAATGAATGTTATCACTACAATGGGAAAAGAGAATAAGCAACTTCTACCCAGAGAGAGCACATCAATTGATGAGTGTGTTTACATTTTTGTGTTTATGCAAGCATGTGTGTGTGTGTGTGTGTGTGTGTGTGTGTGTGTGTGTGTGTGTGTGTGTGTGTGTATGTGTAACTTATGTATGTGTGGCGAATGATAACAGAGCATAAGTTTTAATATAAAGCTGGATTATTTGTTCTGAGACTGTTGAAGTAAATAGCAGTAAAAAAGTGAACATGGGAATACAAGTTGTACTATCAATAAGTGAAACTTGCCTTACATTGGTAATTTCAATTGACAACACTGTGCTACAGTATTGGTCAATGATGTCTAACCACTTACAAATAATGGTAGTAGCTTTACACTATAGCCAGTGACCAGACTATTATCTGATTTGCATGGCCATCTTCAGGAGGGAACAGACACAGGAAATTTGGTGAGATAGGAAGGAACAGAGATACAGAGAAGAAAGAGGAAAAGAACATAGGTACTCTGTTAATATAATCATTATAGAAGCTGTAGCATAGTTTCCCACTCTCCCTCCCTCCCCATTGGTGTCTTGTTCTTATACTTGGTGGCTTTGCAATTGCCCGTCCCTACTGTAAATTTGATCTGGGACACTCCTCCCAGTCTAGTATCTTTAGCTCATTCTACCTAATGCAGAGAGAACATTTGATAAAGCCAACCCCCTTAGTTTCTTAACCTTGAATTATCTTCTGTTCCACATTTGATAAAGCCAACCCCTTAGTTTCTTAACCTTGAATTATCTTCTGTTCCTCCTTTCTTCCTTTCCACTTTATTTAAACAAAAAAAAAAAAAAAAAAAAAAAAAACTTCATTCAGCTGCTTGCTGCTTTTGCAGTATTTGTGTTTTCTTCTCCAAATCTATTAATTCGTCTTGGTTTTGCTGCTACTTGTCCTCTAAAGTGTTCAGTTGCATCTTCTCTGCTACATTTATTACTGCTGTTTTTAGTCTGTTTACATTTTAAGTGTTATTCTAAGCCTCTTAGTTTTGGTTTAAGTACTTGGGCTTTAGGCCTACTCCTTAGCACTCCCTGGCCTCTCTTCCTCAGATTCTGACAAATATAGATGGACAGTTTCCTACGATTTCTCCTGCCAGCCTGGTTGATATGGGCATCCAGAGACAGTGTAGCAACTGCCTCATGTACATGGACAATCATCTAGTACTACCACCTAGGAACACAATTTGTGAGAGATGCAGTTACATAAAGAAGTGAGAGTCTATGCTCTCTCCCTCACAAAATAGTACATCTGGCACTGAGAAGGTTGTCAGCACAATCACTACACCTCAAACACCACCCACAACTATACAACACACACCCACATATGCAGAGGTCCTCAAAAAAAAAAAAAAAAAGCAAACAAACCCAAACAAAGGAGACCTCAGAGGTAAAGACACATGATAACTCCACAGCCCTCCACACCACATACCATGCATAGTACACATGCCAGTGTCTCACAACCACTAAGGGCTAATCATAAACCCAACATATTAGTCATAGGAGAATCCATTGTGAGACACACAGATGTGCCTCTCACCAGGCTGGATAAGGAGAAAGTCATGGTTAGTTGTTTGTCAGGTGACAGAATCCACCATATCATACATGCACTCAAGTCTCTCAACAACAGGTACTGATATGACTCTGTCATAGTCCATGCTGGTTTAAATTAATTGAGGCCTACCTCCCTGAACTATATGAAGAGAGACATGATTGAGCTCACTAAATATGTGTCCGAGACAGGTATGTCCTTAGCCTTATGCAGCATTCTACCATCACCCAGAATGATGCCTCAATACAAACAGAAAATGGTTTAATTTAACAATTGGCTTAGTTTCTTGTGTCATTCCAGGGGGATCTGGTACCCGACAGCTTGGGAAGATATGATTGACAGACTGTAATGCTTTCCTAGAGATAGCCTGCATCTATCTCACTTGGGCTTCAGGCTTCTGGCAAAAGTCCATGCCTCCCTCATAGTGCCTCTTTTAGGAAAAGTCATGAGGTCAGTGCTACCAACATAAAAATTTCAACAAAATGCAAACTGAAAGTCATGCTGCTAAATGCTGCACTCTTTGCAAGCATTCTTAACCCTGGAAGGTGCTGAAATTTGTGCAGTCACAGAAACCTGTTTCAAAGCTGTGGTGAGCACCCTAGCCTTACCTGGTTACTCATGCTATCACACATTCAGACCCCAAACTGTAAGCAACAATGCCAAAGGAGGTGCAGTTTCAATAGATATTAAAGACACACACACCTCCAGGCTGGTCAAATAGTATGACACACAGGAGACACTCCAGGTGCAGTTAACCTTTGACAAGACCTCTACTCAAATTACTGCCCCCCCAAATTTGACTCAAGATGCCCACTCTACCTATCTGGACCTCTTCATATCTATTAAGATTCAACCTTTTACTCTGATCCTAGGTGACTTTAATTATCCAACCATAGATTGGAAAAACTACTCTTGCCAGAACACAAATGCTCAAAGATTCCTCAATTTTATCAATGCAAATGCCTTGGAACAGCTAGTCGATACCATTAACCAACATGAGTAACCACTGCAGCACCCCTACAGTATCATTTTCCCTGGTAAGATTCAACCATAAAATGGTCACTTTCGAAGTCACCATCTCCCATGACCCCCCCCCCCAGCTAGGGTCAAACAAAAAAACTTCTCCAAAGCTGATTACAACCACCTGAGGGATGGTATAAACAGCTTTGCAGCCCCCTCTCCCACTGTAGGAACTAGTACCAATTTCCAAATCTACACCGAAGTACTATACGTGCATTTATACTAATGCATTGAATCAGGAATACACAACAGGACAAAATCATCCTCCACAAGGAAGAGTAAACTTGTCTGGTGGACATCTGCAATAAATAAACTATATAACAAAAGGAAAAAGTTACTGTCCAGGACCAAGAAAAGACCAGATGCCCAACTGGGAGCATTCTCTCCTTACCCTGAACAAGCAAATAAGACCACTAGTGAAATCCTCTAAAGCCAACTTTGAGTCCAAATTGGCCACATCTACTACAGACAGTCATAAGACCTTCTGCACATATGTCTGAAATTTCAAAGGAAGCACCCAGATCTGTTCAGAACTGGTGGTCAAGGACACCACATACACAAATGCTGTAGATATAGCCAATCTACTGGCTGACAGATTCAGCAAAAACGTCTCTCCTCTGTCCTCCCATCAGTAATTTAGGACATACCCATTACCTACCCCCACCCCTTTTCTCTATGGAACAGGTCATCACTGCCATCTCAAAGGCAAAAAAAGTACAGCCTCCATGGGACCGGATAACATCCCTGGCTGCATCCTACATGAACTCAGGCATGAACATGCAGCACCATTAGACACCTTATTCAACCAAAGCTTGAGTACTGGCTTTGTCCTCACTGAGTGAAGGACAGCCACTGTCATCCCTTTACACAAAGGTGGAGTGCCCACTGATCCGGGAAATTATAGACCCATCAGCCTGACTAACCTGATCTGCAAGGCCATGGAATGTATTATCATGGACCTCATTAACAGGGACATTGGCAACCTCCAAACACTCGATCCCACACAGTTTGGCTTTGTCAAGGGGAGGTCATGTCTACTAAATCTAGTTGACTTCTTTGAGACAGTCATCAAAGCCATGGACAAGGGGAAGACAGTGCACACTGCATACCTTGACCTGGCCAAAGCCTTCAACACTATTCCTCACTTGGGCTTAGTAGACAAACTCTCTCAACTAGGCATCAATCCATATGTTAACAGATGGGTAGCAAGCTGGCTCACTGATAGAATCCACCTAATCAAAATAGAGGAAGTCACATCAAGCAGTCGACCCATAATGAGTGTTGTTCCCCCAGGGACTGGTCTTGGGGCTTCTGTTATTTGGGATATACTTCTCTGAGGTGCAGGCCAAACCCAGTGGACTATGGCTAACCAGGTTTGCAGATGACTGCAAGCTGGGTGCTGTCATCAATTCCCCAAGTGATGTGGACATCCTCCATGAGGGTCTCACCCAAACAAATGACTGGTGCCAGAAACATGGCCTCAAGCTGAATGCCAAAAAATGAATCATCATCCCCTTTGGATAGAATGACATCCCGACATATTGTCACATTAATAACAATGTCCTAAGTACACAATCAGTAGTGAGGGATTTGGGCACCCAGGTTGTTAGCAACCTGACTTTTACTACCATGTTGCTTCCATTGTACAGAAAGCTTTCTACATGGCCCACCTCATAAGTAAGGGTATTTCATCCAGGAACAAAGAGGTCATAACATCCCTGTATTTTTCCCTTATAAGGCCAATTATTGACTACAATGCCCCCTTCAGCATGTACCCCGCAAAGCACATGCAGCAGTTGGTAAGACCACAGAGGTTCCTCACCAGGAGAATCCAGGGCGCCAAACATCTACCCTACACAGATAGGGTAAATACCCTATCCCTGTACTCAGTTTCATGCAGACTCTTCAGGGGTGACCTCTGTTTGGCATATATATCCACAAGGCAAGCTCCACTCAAGCAACCCATAACCTCAACCTGGTCTGTGATATCAATAGGACTTGTTGGCAGGACAGATTTGTACCCCAGAGACTCCCCCATCTGAGGAATAGACTCCCACTCCATGTCAAGCAGAGAATTGCATTATCCCTTTTTAAGCACAACCTGGATAACTGGATGGGAAATAGAAAATACACCTGTGGGATTCCACCTGTATCCCTGCTGGACAGCAGTTTTGGGTGCTGACTTGTCTAAACATGGGCTAAGCTCTTGGTTAGGCTTATAAGGGCCTCAGACCCAATAGCCTAGCAACCTCCTATGATCCTATGATTATGGGTTATTATGTATTCAACTGTTTACTGTTGATATTTAGAAGAGCTCTGTGTGTCACACACACTGTAAGGACTGCAGACAGATGAAGTATTATTTTCATGAAAGTCATATGCAAAAGGGGGATGTGTGGCTGCTAATATGTCAGGGGCTAAGGACAGTATTTGTGTCCAGAGCCACCTTCTAGGAAAAGAGAGACTGGTGTGCTTCATTGGTACAGGAACTGTTATAGCCACATACAATCTTTTAAGCCAAAAAAGTGATGCTGACACCCTGATAATGTAACATGTACTAATGGCTACTGTAGCAAATCATGTGAGGCTGGATAAAATCACTCCAGAGTAAATTACTGCTGTTATATATTATATTTATTTAATAACTATATTAAATGACTATTTTAAATGAATCTCTTGTATAACAAGTATTAATTTCTCTGTTTTCTTCATCATACAGAGGTATATACACAGTTACATGTAGATTTAAACAAAAGTTGTGCTGAGGTTTTGATTTCTTACCATTAGCTTTTGTACCAAGCAGAGCACTTTCTATCACAGCTTGGAGTATTTCATGATCTAGAACATACTCATGATTTTTCTTAGGGTTTCTGCATGTGTTTGGAGGAGGTTTGTGTGAGAAGAGAAACGGACATCATGAGGGTGAGTTTTTTTTTTCAAGTCAGAAAATTGTTATGTTAAAACTTATATTTTTAGAACTGACGTATTACAAACTTGCTCTGGGATGTTCAATGTGGTGGCAATTCAAGACTCAGTGAAGAATTTGGAGTGATTCAGTTATTGCTGAATCCATCTGGTTGTTTGGCATTTTCTTTTACATGTAGAAGAATTACTTTCAAATAGTTTTAACTTAAGGAAAAAGGATTAATTCTCCATTGTATAACTGCAGATAATGACTGCTTAGCCAAGCTAGTTTGCGCATTAGCCTACATCAATGATAATCTTTATCTGTTTGCTAATATTCTATATCTTTTTGCAGATGACAGAGGATGTGTGTGTGTGTGTGTGTGTGTGTGTGTGTGTGTGTGTGTGTGTGCGTGTGTGTGCGTGTATGTGTGTGCATTCGCCTCCTTATAAATGTGCCTCTGCATGTGACTGCAGAGGTAGAAGAGGATGAACAAAAGGTAATATCTTGTGCATAACAGAACATAAGTTTGAGTGCATAACTAGCATGACATTCTCCCTACTCTAAGCATGATATAAGTCTAAATCAAAAGACTGCAGCTCTGTTCATTTGATTTCTTGAGTATCCTGTGAAACATGCTATGCAACACATATTCATATGGCCATGAATGCTATTTTGCTGAAATGCCCAACTGCAGACAAGCTAAAGGAAGGCACAACTTCTTGTAAACAAAAACAGCTATTTGAAAACAAGGATTACAAAGCATCTCTGAAATCAGAAAAAAAAGCTTCATCCTTAAGCAGAAAAAAGTGCCATGATTTCTTCTCTGCACAAAGCATTTTGAGAATTTGTTACTTCATAATGTCTCACACATTGGCCTATGAGTCCAGGTTGTATCAGTATGCACATCTTATCTGATCATGTTTTAGCATGTTTAAAATTATGAAGCCTGCACAAGTGAGTGCAGATGAAACATTTATACTACACTATATTGTCCTGATGAGAAAGTGTGCTAAAGAAGTAGCAATCAGTCATACCAAAATAATCACAGACCATTAACAGGTGACCTGTGTCCGCCATACAAGGCATCCCCAGACCTATTAACAATGGATTTGCCGCATATCAGCAAGTCAAATGGCATCATAAATACTTGGTTCAGGGAGCTGTTCTGCAAGATCAACAGAACAGTTTGGAGAGACAAGTATAATTCACAGAGAATACTGCTGCTATGGAACAGACTCCTAATCATGGGTAACGGAATCATAGAGACAAGGGGAGGGAGAGCTCCCCCACATTTACAGCTGCAAGACCTGTCGGGAAAAATTAAAGAAGTGGAGTTTTCATGCTAATGTGGATTCACACGTGGAAGTTAAACTAATTAAACTAGCTGTTCTTGTTCTCTTATTGCTCTGTGTTGCAGGAGTTATGCTGCTGCTGTTCTGTTGGTGCTGTCAGAGCCAGAGTTATTACAGTAAAGAGAGTTTTGTTCTTTTATTTGATGGAGTTATGCTGCTCCTGTGTGTGTGTGTGTGTGTGTGTGTGTGTGTGTGTGTGTGTGTGTGTGTGTGTGTGTGTGTGTGTGTGTGTGTGTGTGTGTGTGTGTGTGTGTGTGTGTGTGTGTGTGTGTGTGTGTGTGTGTGTGTGTGTGTGTGAGTGTGTGTGTGTGTGTTTGTGCGTAAAATGCTCCAGTTAGGTATACCTGGTGGTTACTATTACTCAGGCTCAAACAAGAGTCTGAATTCTCTATGTGATGCTCGTGCCATGGCCCAGCAATCAAGGAGCCTCAATCCTCACCATTAACACCAGTGAGGGGTGTCTCATATAGGAGGAAAGGATAACAAATACACTCAGTAAAGTGCAATTTCCATTAAGAGCACACAGAGATTGCAGTCAGTCCGGGGGCTGGTTACTCCCTTGCTCTTCAGAACCCCAATAAGACTCCTCACTGGCACAGCTATAGGGTCCAGATCTCAGCCTAGTGGGCAAGCTAAAACCTCCAGCACCCTCTCTGTCCAACCACTGCTTCGTGTCCCTGCCCAAGTAGCTGACACACACACACACATACACACACACACACACACACACACACACACACACACACACACACACACACACACAGACACACACACACACACACACACACACACACACACACACACACACACACACACACAAACACACACATGCATGCGCACACACACACACACACACACACACACACACACACACACACACTTTGATAAGAGTTTATACAACCCCACAGACACTCCTGGGAAAGGCTGGCACAGGTTCTCCAGCTGTTCCCCTTTTTCCCAGACTATACGGTAGTACCAGCTGCCACCACCCACTAATATTTATCAGCTACTCAAATGCCCTTAAAAAGTTGTCCAATTATTACTGTGCAATATTATTATCCAATTTGTAGTATAGCTCAGGGCTAAAGCTATTGAAGTGGCTTTGTACAATTTTACCAAAGGCATGCAAGTACTCTAAAGAGCTTAATATCTCTACCAAACAGCCACAGTTGAAAGGGTTTAAAAATATTTAATAACAAATAATCAAAACACAATACTTTTTACTACACAGTGCTAGTCAAGAGTTCAGAGATCACAGAGAAATACTTAAAATAATTAAGTAGTACAGTTCTGACATCACAGAAAAAACACTTAGTCTAATCTTTCTAGTTTCTAGCTATTTCTAAGAGAAAACACAAATCTAAGATAAACTTACATATAGAGCAAGACAGTGCTGATGAGTTGGATGGCCAAGACAAAAAATGCTTAATGCGCTCTGATTCTCTCTGTTTTTAAAATCACATTCCTGGTTCACATTACATCATTCTTGACACTTCCCTGGGTTGCCAGGCTTACAGAAACTGTATTTAAATTATTCACCTCTGGGCAGAAACCAGAGCAATAAAGGACATTTATGCATGCAAATTCTGGCCATTAACTCTGGACTTAAAACAATAGGCAGGATTTCTTCATCTAGACCAGCCGGAGCCGTGCTTATATCAAAGAGTCACAACATGCTTTACTTGGTCAGCAGAGTGTACTGTTGTTACTTTTTTTCAGTTTCACATGTAACACTATATTTACCATTTAAGACAACAAGCCTGTGGTTTACATTAATATGTACAGATGACAGAATTATCTCCAAAATTCTATCTGGCTAGGCTGGCAGCCTTCACCTATCTTCACCCAATCTTCACATATCTCCCCGCTCGGATAACTCAAGCTAGTTTTTCAAGTGACCCTTGAGAAATGTTGCTTGATGGAGTTAGGTCTGTCTGAATATACCTTACCCCATTTCCTGTCTTGAGAGCCCATCTGCATTGACATTGCTAATCCTATTGTGGTACTATCATATGCTTGCAACCTCAGGCTCCATCTTAGCAACTTGGCATTTTGCTGGCTGTCTCTCTTTTAACCATGTTAGGGAGTTGTGATCTGTCATAACAGTGAATTTCCTTCCATACAGATAAGGCTGAAGTTTCTACAGTGCCCACACTATAGCTAGACATTCCTTTTCTACAGCTGCATAGCATTCTACCCTGGGTTGGAGCCTATGACTGAGATAAATCACCTGGTGCTCTTCCCCCTCTGAAGAAATCTGGCTAAGTACAACCCCCACCCCATGGTTCGAAGCATCCACCTGCACAACCAATTATTTGCTGTAATCTGGACTGGCTAACACAGGGGGTCCTCCCAAAGCTTCTTTAAGCTTCTGGAATGCCTGCTCACATGCTAAGGTCCACACTATTTTATCTGGCCTGTTCTGCCTTGCCAGGTCTGTGAGGGGAGCAGCGATGGTACTATAACTGGGGATGAACTTTCTGTAGTACCCTGCTGTCCCTAATAATGCCCTCACCTGCTTTTTGGTAACAAGTGCAGGCCATGCCTGAATGGCTGCCACCTTTGCAGGTTCTGGCATTATCTTACCACTTCCCACTCTATGTCCTAGGTAGGAGACCTCTTCCATACCCACCTGACATTTGCTCAGCTTAATGGTCAACCCTGCACTCTGTAGTCTGCCCAGCACTTCCCTGATGTGTTGAAGGTGCTCTTGCCAGGAATTGCTGTAGATGGCAATATCAGCTAGCTAAGCAAGGGTAAACCCTCCTGCTCCTGCTAGGATATGATCTACCAGCCTCTGGAAAGTTGCTGAGGCATTCTTCATCCCAAAGGGCATCTTTGTGAACTCATACAAGGCAAAAAGAGTTACAAAGGCTGACTTCTCTCTAGCACTGGGAGTAAAGGGCACCTACCAGTAACCCTTGGTAAGATCAATGGCTGTAAGATACTTAGCCCCACCCAGCTGCTCTAGGGCTTCATCTGTCCTAGGCATGGGGTAAGCATCTGACTCTGTGTGACTATTTAATTTCCTGTAGTCCCCACAGAACCTGGTCCTGCCATCCTTCTTTGGCACCAGCACCACTGGGTAGGCCCAGGAGCTGTTGGACTCTTGAATCACCTGTAGTTCCAACATCTCCTGTATCTCTTCCTTCAGAGTCTGCTTGACTCTCTCAGGCACTCTATAAGGGGCCTGCCTAATAGGCCTTTGGGGTCCTGAATCCATCTGGTGCTGCCCCAGGTGGGTGCACCCTGGTTTCCCAGTGAACATGCCCCCAAATTCCTGCAACACTGCTTGGATTTCTCAAACCTGTGTAGGAAGTAGCTGCTGAGACATTGCTACCTCTTCCACTGAGGTGTCAGCCTGAGCCTCACTGAGGAGATCAGTCCCCAGATCTCCCTCAGACACCTCTTGCAATCCACTGTAAATGCTCAGCACAATGGCCACCCTATCATGGCAAGGTTTCATCTGGTTAACATGGTACAATTTGTGCTCCTGCCTTCTGTCTAGCATTTCCACCATGTAATTAACATAACTTACCTTTCTTACCACCTTGTAGGGTCCATCCCAAGTTACTTGCAGCTTCTTGTGTCTGACAGGAATGAGAACCATTATCTGCTGCCCCACAGCATACTCTCTAGCTCAAGCATTCCTGTCATACCCCACCTTTTTCTGTTGTTGGGCTTCTGCCAGGTTCTACTGGGCCAAGCCCACAAATTCCCTGAGCCTTGTTCTGAGGTTTAGGACGTATGCCACAACAGACTCCTTGTGAGACTTGCACTCACCTCCCCACTTATCTCAAATTAAATCTAGAGGTCCCCTCACCCTATGCCGATACAGCAACTTAAAGGGCGAAAAACCTGTGGTTTCCTGAGGAACCTCTCTGTAAGCAAAACAAAAAGGTTGAACACTGGAAACCAACTCTCCACAAAAAGGCAGCAAACAGACCAGGAGATCCACCAAAGTATCCGGCAGCCAAACTCACAATAAGGTACAGCAAGGCAGAATAGTAACCATAAACACCACTCGTGAAGATAGTACTGAAAACCTTTTATTAACGCCAACATTTCTCCACGTTTTCGTTGACCAAGCAACTTCATCAGATAAAATCAAAAATTCATACACTTGTTTAAATACACTTGCTAATTGATAACGTGATTGATTGTTTGCAGGTTGAAAATTTTCTTAAAGTAATATCACAATTTGTAAGCCCCAGTAAACGAGGTATTCCACCCAACATGTCAAAATTCAAATATATTGTGTTAAAAAGTTTTTTTAGACAAAACTGTTTAAAATGCATACAAATTGTATGTATAAATAATTGATTACATACTCAAATCACAAGAAAACCTTGTTTTTTGTATAAATATACACTGTTTTTTACACATATAGAGGTTATTAATAAAATGTATTAAAATTTTACATAAAAAGGCAGATCTAAATAATTAATTGTCATACTACTTGACCGTTACAATTGGTCAGCCTTAAGTTTTAAATAAGGCATAATAGAAATGGAATTGTTCAAACCCGGAGGTTGGTTAGATTCCAACAAGATCTGCCAATACGTTTCCCTGTGTGACAATCTTGCTTCCCAATGTCCACCTCTGGTACATTTAGGAACTACTTCTAAAACAAAGAACTTAAATTCAGCAGATTCACATACAATGGTGTGCCTGTAAAGTGCATTAGTGCTACACTGTTTTTGAACATCATAATAATGTTCATAAATACGTCTTTTTAGCTGCCTTTCGGTCTTGCCGACATAAAATTTCTGTAAGCAAACAACAGGTGGGGCAAATATTTGTCCCACTCCCTGATAAACTGATCTGCAAATGCACGTAGCATGGACTTGATTGTAGAGTTTAACCTCTCAACAAGACCATTAGTCTGGGGAAGGTAGGGGGTGGTCTTCATGTGATTCACCCCACAGGACTTCCACAGACAAGCCAGCAAGTCTGACATGAAATTGGCACCTCTGTCAGTCAGCATTTCTTTTGGGAAACCTACCCTGCTAAAAATCTCTAACAACGCATTTGCCACCTTCTCTGCTGCAATGGAGGACAAAGCCACCACCTCAGAGTATTGTGTAGCAAAATCCACTACCACTAGGATATACTTTTTCCCTGTGGAAATTGGGGTACTCAGAGGACCCACAATATCTATAGCTGCCCTCTGAAATGGCTCCTCAATCACAGGTAAAGGCATCAAAGGAGGTCTCACCTTGTCTCCTACCTTGTCTACCTTTTGGCACTGCTCACATGTCCTGCAGTACCCTGTTACATCTCTGGAAATTCCAGGCCAATAGAAGTTCTGCATAATATGCCTCTTTGTACATTTTATGCCCATGTGACCTACCAAGGGAATATCATGGGCAATGGCTTAGAAGTGCCAGTTGGTAGGCTCTAGGCACTACCAACTGCTGTACTTTCTCACCTTCTATCCCTCCCTCGGGGGTCCACTCTCTGTATAGTAACCCTTTGTCCCAGTATACAGATTCCCCCTTTCCTTGAGAATCAGGTGCTTCCCTAGCTACCTGCCTCAGGTCTTGCAATGCAGAGTCTGACAGCTGAGCCTGTCTCAACTCACTCCTTGTAACCCTTCCAAGCTCCCCTTCCACAGGAAGTCTGCCATCCTCTGACAGTGGTGCCTCACTGTCAACCTGGGTACTACTACTTACCTCTACCTTTGCAGTCACTCTGTCCAAGAGACCATCAGTACCTCCAAGCAGCTGTGGCTCACCTTCAGTCGCACTGCTACAGGGCAGCTCCCTCTTTGAAGTAACCACCTCACCAGTCCTGGCTGCAAGTATGCCATTTGTCTGGGTCTCCCCCAGGCTACACAACCCACATGCTTGTCTTCTAGCCTAACTGTGTGTAATTGCACAAACATATGGTACTGTCTCATCCAAATACTTCCCTATCATCACATCTGCAGGATGGTAGTTTGGTACCTTTGTTGTCTCAAGACAACCTACTATTGGCATTTTGTCTTTCCCACTTACTGGCTTCCTCACCGTTTGTTCCCCACCTTGCCTCCATTGGCACCTGTATGCCACATGGCCCACTGGTTGCATTCAAAACATTTAACCCTAGCTCCTGGAAGTGTACCTGGACTAGTGGCTTCCCCTGCTACTGGCAGGTTCTGTTAGGTCAGTCTGTGCTGCCCACCATGGGTTTCTTTAAACTCATGAGCAGTATTGGGGGCCCCTTTCCTGTGCAGGGCTGTCCTGCTTGCCAGGTATAGGTCTCTATTCTTCACCAACTCATCTGAAGTGGCAGATTGTCTATCAGCTAACCAGATCCTCATGTCCTCAGGCAAAGTGCTAAGGGCTTGTTCCCTCACCAAAAGGTCTGCCAGCCCTTCAGAAGTGGTGACCTGACATCCACTCACCCAACTATGGAAATAAGTGCTCAGTTCAGCAACATATTCACACACACTTTGATCTTCCTTGCATCTATGCTCACAAAACGTTTACTTATATGTTTCAGGTGTTAGCTTAAACAATTCTAACAAGTGATTTTTAACAGCAGTATAATCAAAACATGCAATGTCAGACATTTTTGACAAAACAGTTACAGCTTTACCATGTAGTAAGGGGGTCAGGAACCGTACCCAGAGCCTTTGGTCAACACCATACTGTTTGCATACCCTCTCAAGCATATGAATGAAACTATCAAAATTATCCCCCTCTTTAAACTGCGGAAGAAATTTACTGACTTTTTGTGCATCTGGGGTCCAGTTACTCCCTTCCCCATTACCTCCATGACTCTGGGGAAGAGTAACATTTCCCTCTCATGCTTCCTCTGCCAGTCCTTTTCCTCGGCATCCAGGCGTAGCAGTTTCTCACTCTCCTCAGCCTGTAGACTCCTCAGTCTCTCAGCTGCTAATATCTCCACACACCTGGCCTCCAACTCAAGTCTCTTTAGCTCCAGATGGATTTTTTAAGTCCTCTGCAGAAAGGTTGAGCTGTCCATTCTCTGAGGGTATTATATCTCCACTGCCAGTATGATTGTCCTCCTGGTTGCTGTTTTCTGATACAACTGTAACCAAGGCAGCAATCAGGTCTGCCTTAGTCAGGTTTCCATGTACCAGTACCCTAGCCTGGCACATCTCTGCCAGCTGGCTCCTTGTCAGCTTTCCATACTCCTCTGCTGACATGCTGCCTGCTCACTCTGATTAACTAAGCTAACAAAATAAATAAAACAATTGTGATCTGAAGTCTGAGTATTCACTGCATGGCTGATTTAGAGTACAAAACACATTCAGAGCTCACTGTACACAAGCTACAGGAATTCACTCTACCCACACCACTACAAGCCAATTAATATTTGCCAACCAATTAATATGTGGTGTGAATATCCCACCACAGCCAAACAATTAATATGTGATGCCAGTGCGCCAGCCCAGCAATCAAGGAGCCTCAGTCCTTATCACTAACACCAGTGAGGGGCATCTCATATAGGAGGAGAGGATAATAAATACACACAGTAAAGTGCAATTTCCCTTAAGAGCACAGAGATCACAGTCAATCTGGGGCTGGTGGCTTCCTTGCTCTCTAGGCCCCCAATAAGCCACCCCACTGGCATAGCTATAGGGCCCAGATCTCATCATAGTGGGCAAGCTAAAACCTCCAGCACCTTCTCTGTCCAACCAGTGTTTCATGTCCCTGCTCAAGTAGCTCACACACACACACACACACACACACACACACACACACACACACACACACACACACACACACACACACACACACACACACACTTTGAGAAGAGTTCATACAACCACACAGACACTCCTGGAGAAGGCTGGCACAGGTTCTCCATCTGTGCCCCTTTTCCCCAGACTATATGGTAGTACCAGCTGCCACCATCCACTAATATTTATCAGCTACTCAAAGGCCCTTAAAAGGGTGTCCAATTATTACTGTGCAATATTATTATCCAATTGGTAGTATAGCCCAGGGCTAAAGCTATTGTAGTGGTTTTGTACAATTTTACCAAAGGCATGTCAGTACTCTCAAGAGCTTAAATTATCTTTACAAAAACATACACAGTTGAAAGGGTTTAAAAATATTTAATAACAAATAGTCAAAACACAAGACAATACTTTTTACTGCACAGTGCTAGTCAAGAGTTCAGAGATCACAGAGAAATACTTAAAATAATTCAGTAGTACAGTTCTCACATCACAGAAAAACACTTAGTCTAATCTTTCTAGTTTCTAGCTATTTCTAAGAGAAAACACAAGTCTAAGATAAACTTACATATAGAGCAAGACAGTGCTGATGAGTTGGATGGTCAAGACAAAAAATGCTTAATGCGCTCTGATTCTCTCTGTTTTCAAAATCACAATCCTGGTTCACATTACATGATTCTTCACACTTTCCTCGGTTCCCAGGCTAACAGAAACTAGATTTACATTCTTCACCTCTGGGCAGAAACCAGAGCAATAAAGGATATTTATGCATGCAAAATCTGGCCATTAACTCTGGTCTTAAAACAATAGGCAGGATTTCATCATCTAGACCAGCCATGTTTGCATCAAAGGGTCACAAAATGCTTTACGTGGTCAGGAGGGTGCACTGTTGTTACATTTTTTCAGTTCCACATGTAACACTATTTTTACCATTTAAGACAACAAGCCTGTGGTTTACATTAATATGTACAGATGACAGAATTAACTCCAAAATTCTATCTGGCTAGGCTGGCAGCCTTCACCTATCTTCAACCAATTTTCACACTCTATCCATACCACCACTTGTGATTCAGGGAGTTGAGTCTATAGCTCTCAACTGTCCAGATTTTCACAGAATATTTGGCTCATACTTTTGGTCTGTTCCTCTTAAAACTTGTGGTTTTCTGCAAATCAGTGAGAACTGAATTCACTAAATAATGATAGCCCTTTAAGTTTCAGTCTTCCTGTCTTTCAGGAAACACATGGTAACACAAAACACTTTATTTTAGCAACTTTCTAAGATTATACAAGCAATAGTTAAAATATGTCCCTGGTTTTGGGCCTTTGCCCCCCCCTCCATTAAATTTTGGCTTTTTCCAGATTTCTTGTGCTGCGAAGTTGAGAGATTTAGTTGAGTGTCAAGTGGATTTTACAAGGAGCAGAGATCTTCAGGGGAAAACAAGTTTAGTGCTACCTATGCTAAGCTGTTTGCATTGCTAGTAGCACAACAGGTAGTATACTTGCTTTTGATGCAAAAGGCTGGTGGGTTCTACTCCCACAGTATGCAGATGGATCGCTAATGCTGTACTGTGTTGTACTTTAAAGGGAGTGGATGGTGCAGTCCTATGAATGTCCTCCTTTGGAGGAGTTATCTAATAACTATGTTTCTGTTATCAGTTTGCGATCCATTCCCCATTGCAAAATTACTAGCTTATCATTTTTTAATCTAGCATAGGCAATTTATTCTTCAAGGGCAACAGGCACTTTATTTGTAGATGAAACAATGAAATATAAAGTTGTTTGCTAGCAGCAACCTCTTCATTAGTTACAGATCTCTTTAATGCGGAATTATTTAGATGACTTACTTCTGCAGAGATTTTTCATATTTACTGATATGGGTGGATTGTAATGACAGTAGTTTGGGTGGCCTTTTATGGTTGAAATTATCTGAAATGGGTAGTTTTGTCATTATTGGTTCATACGTTTTGTTTCACTGCTTACTAGAAGACTGTTCCAAACTACAAATTTAAAACACATTCTAACAAGTGGTGCTTTAAGGAATATAATTTAATACAATCAGGTTAGTACAATTAGGAAGGTGAATCAAAGAATGCATCTATGTATGCTTGCTCACAGGATGCAGGAGATCAAAATAGGGGAAGAAACCACTCACCAATGGAGTATCCCATGGTTTGGTACTGAGACTTTTTTTGTTTGGCATATACATCTCAAAAGTAAAACGAAATACCAAAGGGCTTTGGCCGACTAAGTTTGAAATGAATTCAAGCTAAGAGCAGTTATTGAACCCAAAATTACTTAGCCATCATGCAGGAAGGTTTGTCCCAAACAATAACTGGTGCCAGAAACATGAATTGAAACTAAACTTCAAAAAATACATTATCGTATCCTTTGGGAAGTCATCTACTCCAGGGAACTGCCAAATTGACAATGCCCCCTTTGAAATGACCCAGTTGTTTTGCATTTGGGAACTTGTGTGTAGAGTGACCTATCTTTTGACCAACATGTGCCCAGAGTCATAAGAAAGTCTTTCTATATTGCACGGCTTATAAACAAATTGATTGTGACTAAATGTAGAGATGTTATTGTCCCCCTTTACAAAGCCCTCATTAGGTCAATCAATTGGTATAATGCCCACTTTGGCATGTATCTGTCCAGACCCATGGAACAATTCGAATACCCACAGATAAACCTTACTAAAAGGATGCAAGTCCTGTACAATAGGTCTTGCATGGACCACCTCAATGATTTATCACTGTACTCAGTAGCCTACAGAGTTCTTAGAGGTGACATGTCTGTTACACAAGGCATCCTCCCACTCAATACAGATGGACCTACTGAACATCAACAAGTCAAATGGCATCAGAAATACTCAGTCCAGGTATCTAAATTGAATATTGTGGAGATATGGATATATATCACAGAGGCTAACACTGTTCCAGAACAGACTACCCATTCAAGTAAAACAAAGCTCATCCCTGTCCATTTTCAAACACAGCTTAGATCTATGGATGGGAAAAAAGAAAATTTACCCCAAGACTCTACCCACTACTATTAGTGAACAGTTGTAGCTGCTAAATGCTTATCCCATGCATGGATCCCCTCAAATTATCAATAGCATGATCCCAACAACAACAGTAACAAACCTTCCTGCATGATGGCTAAGTAATTCTGGGTTCAACAACTGGAAAGGCCTCAGAAATACCTCACTAAAAGAATCACAGGCCTAAAGCAGATGCCCTACGCTGACCGCCTTAAAAAACTCCAGCTATACTCTGTCGCATATCGTCTACTCAGAGGCGATCTCTGCTTAACATACAAGGCCATGTCAAACCCAGAGCTGTTGGACATGCTACACTTAAAGAAATCCCAATCCCTCAGAGCTACACGCTCCAGGGATCTAAACCTTGTCATCACAATAAACAAAACATGCCGGAGGGATAGGTTCCTGACCCAGAGACTCCCCAGACTTTGGAATAGATTGCCCGTACATGTCAAGCAGAGTGCCTCTTTGGACCTCTTCAAGAGGAACCTTGACGATTGGATGGGAGAAAGGAAATTCACCCCAGGGATCACGTCAGTCGCCCTGCTAGACAGGGGTCCAGGAAAGTAAATAATGTGGGAAGAAATAGCCAGGAAATTGTTATGGCTAGGCTTGTATAGGCCCTAGGGCTGATAGCCTAGTACCAACCTATGAACCTATGAACCATTTATTCTCATTAATTGTAATATATAATTATTAACCATGAGATGGGTAAATCCAATCTATAGACAAATGGGATAGGTTATTTAGAGCAGAAAAAGGGAAACTGGCTAGGCTTAAAATGGCCCATAAGGGCAGCTAGCCTAGTACTTACCTATGAACCTGTGAATTATTAGATTTATGAAGCTACCATAACTTTTCTAATTCTTAACAAAAATATCTGCTAGAAAGAACTAGATAAAACTGACAACTAGATAAGCATTACAGAGACCAGATAATTAGCTATCATAACATTGGAGTAGAAAACAACATATCTGGTCAGCAGAATTAAAATGGCTATCACATTGAAGCTAAAAATTCAACGTTGTCATGCTAGGAAAGGCATAATTAATACTGCAGTGTACTAAATTAATCATGCAAAAGCATCACTTTCTGAATGAAAGGCAGTAGAATTACCTTTTGCATTTCAGTTTATAAAACATCCAGAATTCACTGTGCAGGTCTTCTTTTCTAAAGCACCTATGGCTGATCTGTTACTGTCAATACTAACATGGTTTTAAACATAATCACCGACACAATTCAACCCTTTACATACTCTGATCACAGGTAATAAAATGTTGTTTAGACATAACTTGCATAAAATGAACAGTTCACTCTTTTGGACTGTATTTTGAGGACTGTATTTTGATAAGATCAACACCTTTATTTGTATCACTGTAATAAATACTCAGAATGTTTTTGGTTCCGTATGTAAATTCAGTAGTAGTACTTATGCATCTAGATTGTGCTGAAAATGGTCCAAGAACCAGCCTAGCCACCTGTTAAATAAAGTTATTTACATTTAAATGAATACATCTGAGTATAAATATGCTTTTTGGTGAATATATTTGGCTTCTCACCTGTTATTTGGAAAGAAACAAACTGCACTCCTTTTTAAATGCATACGTGGAAATGTCCATCTGGTGATCTGACTGTCAGCTAGGCACTCTTTGTTTGATCACTGATTGTGCTGCTAGACTATTCTAGTAGGGGTTTGTTAGATATGCATTTAGATATGCATTTGTGCTGATTACATGTCTGCTACAACATCAGTTGTCTTCTTTCTTTGTACCTTCCCATAAGTCATATATTCATCATCAGCTGCTTATACTCTTCATTTCCTCCTCTGTACATTTTTGCTATCAATATAAAATCTGATGTTATTATGCTTTCCTTATATGAGCATCTGCTGGATTTTGAATTTAGTCACACCTCCAGCGACAAGCAAGACAAGCTTTGTAAAATGGTTTTAGCTTAGCAAACTTGTCGTCCATAACACTCAAACTAGAAGTGCAGAAAGTAGATATAGATCCTGCATGCACGATACATACAGGATATACACAACTAAAATCCTTTCAGTTAAACAAATTTATGTCTTCTAATTTGTCAGAAGTCACTAACATACTACAATTAAGACATCTCTTCTGTGCCCAAGGGTTACTTCCAGTTTAAAATTATAACACATCACGACCCAGACAAGGACATACACTCATCTATGGAAATTATATTAACTATTTTGCTCTGGGTTTATAATCGTAAGCTGAATTTCAATGGTTATGTATTTGTTTTACAGTAACAAGCTAAAACAGTCTGTTATGTTTTATCATATTATAACATGGGATTCAATTAATTTTGTTTGCTAATTATTCAGTGGTTATCATCCATATACAATGGTTGGACACTGAAAATAAATTGAAAGCAGATTAGGTGGGATACTGCAGCAGGAAGTTTAAAAGCCCTTTCAGGTAAGTGTCCTCTAAATGTTTAGAGAGTAATACACTCAGACATGTAAACATTTTAAATTACCACTTACAGCTTTCTTTCTCTTCTTCCTGTGTATTTATTATAACATCCCATGTATATATGTACATATTTTCTTTATGACCAGAGCCCCCTCTAACATAACGAATCACTTAAAGATTTGAGAATAATTTACATAGTATTCAGATACTTCATGTTCTTTCTTCTAAGTTTCAGAGTGTGTACGTTTGCTTCAAAATCCCATTAGAACAACATCCAAAAATGCAAATAATCAATCCATCTCTAATCTAGTGTGCCACTGTATTAAAGATACAAAGATACACAAAAAAGTGTTTAAATGTAAACCAGACTTAACAGAACTCTGAGCAACTTTCAATTCAGACTTACTTCAATATCTTTGTAGCATGAGTCAAATACCATTGAAAGTTAAAAAAGATAAAATGAATAGTGTGCCTTTTTGCCTTTGTAAATAAGAAACCTTTCCAGCTGTAAAGGAAATGACTGACATCTAGTTCCACATAACTTCCTTATAGTTGCTCACTTCAAAGGACTCTAGCTAGCTGAAAAACTGATTGATAGTGCATCTTGAACATATATTGAAATATGTTTCATGTCATACATATACAGTGCTACAGTAAATGAAAACGTTCTCAGAAACAGAAGATTTAACACTTGGATAGTATGCCAGAGTCTAACACTGCTACAGCTGTCTTAAAGTAAAATGAATGCTTCTTTATGTCACACCACCTGTTGTTGTTTACTTTGCACTTAAAATATCTTCCTCTATATTCATAAAGTGGTGCAACTAGAAAGATACAAAACTATCTTGCTTATGACATGCAAGTTGATATAGAGTTATTACACATATTTTTGCCATCAAACACTACTTCTACATTGGTAGTGAACCTGGAGACCGCCCTCTTACAGTGATTCATGTTCACCAGCAACAGATCCATATTTGTCTGCAATGCTGGTACATCATGGAGGATAATGAAAAAGAAAATGCAACTTATCTTGCAGAGTTTTAAACTTTTGCTTTTAATTTGCATGCATCAGAAAAATGAAAATGAGTATTTCTGGAATTAGCACTATGTGCACAGATTAATAAGAGGATCATAACATTTCAATTGCTTATTACTAAGCTGTTTAGTCATGACATCAAGTAGTTTGGAAAGTGTAGTACGCTGGGAAATAATGTACAATTTATCATTTTCATAGCATTCAACACTAATAGTAATGACACCCATTCATTAACCAGCTAGGCCCACTGGACACACATTCTGTTTTCATTGTGCACAGCCTTAACCCTTGGCACTGATTGACAGACAGTTTAACCTCTTTTCTGATAATATGTTTGCATCCACCAGTAATACACTTTCAGGAAAACATTTTTTTACTGGATTTGCATGACAATCTAGATTTTTCATGTTCAGAAATGCAGTATAAAAATGACTACCCCCTATGCAGAAATTCATTGCTGTATTTGGAAACATGAATTCAAGCATAATGTTTGCAAGCATCTGTTTATGGCCTTCATCTCAGCTAACCTATAACTTATTCTTGGATACTGTGCATCCCATAACATGCTTCATGATTGCAAAACTGAGCCATGATACATGCTGTCTTCCTAGATGTATTGCAGGTCTAGCCTTCTGTCATCAACCGAGCCTTCCATCACTTCAAATTTATTTATTTATCTATTTATTTATTTGGCATTTGTTTACTGGGAAAATGCAACTGGGCATGAATTCCATTTTCAGCAGAGGCCCTGGGAGAAAAGCTCCAACATACATAGTTCAAGTAATAAACTACATTATTATCACACCTCACAGCAAGAGGTTCTCTGGTTTGATTTTCGTCTGGGGTGCCTTCTGTGTGGAGTCTGCATGCCCTCCCTGTGGTTGCGTGAGTTTCCTCTGGGTGCTCCGATTTCCTCCTACATCCCAAAGACATGCAGTAGGTGGATTGGACACCCTAAATTGGCCCTAGGTGTGAGTGTGTGTGTGTGCCTTCTGTGGAAGGTTGGGCGCTGGGCTGGCAACTCAACACTGTAAAACTCCACTGCCAATCATGAGCAGATAGATGATCTGCTGTGGCAACCCCTAACCAGGAAAAAGCCGAAAGAAGAAGAAGAAAAGACTATCACATGAAGCATAGTAACAAATACTAGAATCGACATGCAGGATAAATAATGACAGATCAGAAAATCATAGAGTGAATATTAAACAGCAATCACAGGATACTGAACACCTAGCAAAATACAATTAATAGTGAATAACCAATGGTAAAGATGTTAAGCATTTTAAATATGGGCAAAAGACAAAGAGAAAGGAAAGAGATTTTGCACTTGGGGGGTAAGGAAATGGAGTTAAAGTAGGGGCTATTGGAGAGGTAACGAGTGCTTTGTATAGTAAGAGAAGGGTGGAAAGGAAAGGGGAAAAAGAAGAGCAAGAGAAAGAGAAGGAAGAAGGAAGAGAGGGGGAGAATGGGAGAGAAGGAAGGAGTAATGGGTAGTGTCAGCTTGTGTAAGACATGTACAGAGCCAGGAGTTAAGGAGAAATCTCTTTAGGGATTGTTTGAACATGCGACTACATAGTATTTCTCTAATATCTGTAGGAATGCAGTTCCAGACCTTGGCTACTGAGTAAGACTATAGGCGGTGACCGATAGATTTTTTTGGTTTATGTATTTCAAGGAGGTTTTTCATAGATGAGTGAAGATGGAGATTAGGGAGGCAATGGTTAAGAATGGTACTGGTTGCTGGGCAGGATGAGGATTAATGGTTAAGAATGGTACTGGTTAAGAATGGTACTGGTTGCTGGGCAGGATGAGGATTTGCATACCATTTTATGAGCAAGGAGGAGATGGGTGAACTTGAGGTAGTGAGGTAACTCAAACCAGTTTAAATATATGAGGGCAGAGCACTGGCGGGACTTGTATGACTGGCTGCAAATCTAGTTGCTTTGTTATAACAAAGTTCCAATTTTGATCTTAGGGAGAAGTGAATGTTGGTGAAAATAACTGAGGCATATAATACTGAAGGAAGGAGGTATGTATTGGCTAGAGTAACTCTTGAGGAGTTGATAAGGAATGTTTTTGATGTAAAGAACATGCCCAGTTTTTGGTGTGTTGTTTTTATGCACTTTTGACTATGAACATCAAATTTCAGTTGATCATCTATTATAACACCAAGTAACTTTGTGTGATGTACAATATTAATTTCAGTATTGTTGAGAGATGATATTTTGAAGGTGTCTTTTATCCATGTTTGGGATTTGGGGAGAAATAAGAGCAGTTTTGTTTTATTTAAAGCTGATTGTCACTGAGCCAGTTTTCAATAGAATTAAAAGCCTGCTGAGTGATAGATTGTAACTGGGAAGGACTATTAGATGAGAAAATGACAGTGGAGTCATCTGCATATTGTATTAGTGTAGCTTGTTGGGAGGATGTATGTACGTCATTTACAAATATGTTAAAAAGGAGAGGGCCATGCATGGAGCCTTGTGGGACACCTGTATTAACTTGAGAAAAGAGTAAGAAGAGCGCCATTTAACTTATTGCAGCTACTTAGATATGTAGCTAGAGAATCAAGAGACATTTTTGAGAGTAGTTTGGTATGTAATAAAAAATAAATAAAAAATAAAATGTGAGATTCTACTAAAAGCTTTAGAGAGATCTAAAAAGAGGGAAGAAACTAAACTGTTGTTATCCCTGACTTCAATGACATGTTCTAAAAAGGCAAAACTAAATTGTTATCTCTGACTTCGATGACATGTTCTAAAAAGGCAACAAGGGCAGCTGTGCTATGATCTGAGCAAAAGCCATATTGGGTAGAGGTTAATAGATTGTAAGACTTTATTTATTTATTTATTGCATTTGTTAACCGGTAAAGTCCACTGGGCCTGCAATGAGCCCATTTTCAGTGGAAGCCAGGGGAGAAAAGCTCCAGAATTACAAAGAAAAATATTAATACACAAACAAAGAAATATTGAGCAGTACTATTGCATTGAATGAAACAGATAAAACAACAGTGAGACAATTAAAATCTTGGAAGAATAGAAGTAGTAAATGGCATATTTTCAAATAAGACATGAATGAAATATAACTGCAAGGTACATAGCATATATTCAAATAATGCATGAATGTAGTATCTGTAGGTTCATAGCTGTGGGGTGTTAAGTACAGTCATACGAATAGGAGGAGATAGAAGAGCTACAAGGGGGAAAGACAGGCTAAACAGACAGGGAAGCAGTAAGTATGTGGAGTGAAGGGAAGGAAGTGGTAGTAATCAAATAGTTACAGGTGTAACACCAGGGAGAGAAATTAGGAGTTGGTATTGTGTGTTGGGGTACAGAAGCATAACCAATGTGAGAAAAGATGTAGTTCGAGGGATTTTTATAAAGGAGGCAGAATTGCTGATAGTTCTGAGTGAAGGGGGGAAGGTTATTTCATACTTTAGAGACAGTATATGAAAACAACATTTGGCCGGCTGACAGCCTAGGTTTCTCTATGGATAGTAACATTTTGTTTTCAGACCTGAGGTGTTGGTTAGGATGGTACATGGTCAATATGGAAGAGAGAGAGAATGCCAGGTTTCTGGGTGGTAGATGAGCTTGTGGGCTGTAGTTAATTGTAGAAAAGTAAGATAGTGAGGTGATTCCATCCAATTTAGTTGATGCAGAGAGGAACAGTGATGGGTAGAAAATTTTGCATGTGTAGACAATTTTGCAACTTTGTTGTAGCAAGATTCTATTTTTTTTCTCAAGGAGGACTGTAGATTGGTAGGGTGGGAGTGCCATATAGAAATGTTGGAAGTAGGAAGGATGAGGCCAGAGCCTTTTTTACAGAGAGGCTAAGAAAATAATTGTGCCTATACAGGGCACCTAGCTTTTGATGTTTTTTTTTTGATGTTGTTGTAGATGTGAAGGTCAAAAGTTAATTTGTCATCAATGATGACACCTAGCAATTTGGTACTGGGGATGACTTTAATGATAGTGCTGTTGTGGGAGTGAATTGATAATAATGACTTGTCAAATGGGCTGGATTTTGTGGGGGTAAATATTAAAAGTTTTGTTTTATTGGGGTTGAAGGTGAGATGGTTCTGAGACATCTAGGTTTCAGTGGAAGTACATGCTTCTTGAGTGAGATGTTGTAGCTCAGTGGCAGATTTAGAAGAGCAGATGATAGTAGAGTCATCTGCATATTGGATAACAGTACTGTGGGTGAGGGAGGAATGAAAGTTGTTTGTTGGCAAATATGTTGAATGAGAGGAGTCCTAGTATTGAGCCTTGGGGGCACCTGTATTTGTAGTTATGAAAAGGGGGGAAGAGTGTTGCCATTTAGTAGATTACTGTCTATTACTGAGACAGATAGTAATCCACTGTAGGGTAGGGGGAGATAGGCTAAGATTAGATAGTTTAGTAAGCAGAAGGGAATAGGAAATAGTGTTGAATGCCTTTGATACATCCAGGAAGAGTGCTGAGACTAAAGAGCCAGTGTCTCAAGCTCTATTTACTGTATCCAGGAAGGAAATGAGAGCAGTGTTAGCACTATGTCCGGGCCTAAAGCCATGTTCAGCGGGGGGAAGAATTTGGTGTTGTATCAGATGACTGAGGAGCTGACTGTGAATACATTTCTCAAGTATTTTGAAGATTGGGGAAGAGAATGGCAATAGGAAGGAAGTTAGAATACATTTTTCCTAAGATCTTAAAAAGAGGGGACAAGATTGAAATTGGTCTGAAGTTTGTTATTTCAGTGGTGTTCCCCCCTTTATGAAGAGGAATGGTGTAATTTTTTTTTCCAGAGAGATGGGATATATGACTCATGAGTAGATCAAGATAGAGACTGGGTAGGCAACAGAGGGGGCAGCAATGCTTAGACATTCATATGGAAGATTGTCTACATGGCTTAAATTTGTGTAATACATTTTTTATATAGGAAGTAGAGACAGATTTTCAGTTGAAAATGGCATTGTTAGAGCTTTGGAGTTTGTCAACAGTGGCAGGATTCTGTAGGGAGTTTTTGGGTGAGGGTGGCTATTGAGTCTATAAACTGGGAGTTAAATTTAGAAGCAGTTTCTAATGGTGAGATGTCTGGGCAAGGGTTATGGGTACTAGGAGTTCCAGGGTATAATATTTTTTTGATAGCAGGCCAAAGTTTTTGGAGGTTGGGTTTTTGGTTATCCTGTGGATTGAAGTAATAATATTTCTTATGAGCAGTAACTTGTTTTTTTTTTATCATGTTTCAAACTTGTTTGTAGGTCTGTAGGTAAGTTGAGATTTGTATTTTTGCCAGTTTCTCCAACCTTTGTCTCTCTTATACATTAATTGTCTACTAGAAGTGGATAGTCAGGGTGAGTGGGTGTATTTAACTCTCTTTGTTTATTATACAAGGAAGGCTATTGAGAATGTCAAGAAATATTGTATTAAATTTTAAAACAGCATTATACAGTGGTAGGGAATAGAGGATGGACCAATTAATGTTATTAAGGGTGTTGTTAAAGATCTTGGGAATGAAATTTGACAAGTTATGGAAGTCTTTATAAAGGTGTTGTTTGATATGGTGAGTTGCTACTCTCTAAACATATGTGGGATGGTGATCACTGAGGGAGAGCCATAAAGGGGATTTTTGCGGAGCCATAAAAGTTTGGATTTGATAGTAGGATCCAGTCCACAGTAGTCCCAGGGCTATTAGTTTTGTTGAAGTGAGTCTGGGAAGTTATGAGTTGTTTGAAAACATACAGACTGATACTAGTGGAAGGGTAGCCTGAAGTGAAGGTTTGCCAGTTAATATTGACATCACCAAGAATTAGTGTTTCGTGAGGAATGGAACTAGGTACCCAGTGTAGGATGTCTTCCAGAATAGAAATGGTATTTCCTGGGGGAATATATAGAGCAATTATACATAGAGTTTTATGGTCATTTAATTTACAGTAAGAGCTGAGAATATTAGTAGACAGGAATTTAGGTGCAGAAATAGAAGAAGGATAAACAGATATTTTTAGAGAGCATGATTGCTACACCACTACCTTTTATATTTAATCTGTCAGAGTGGATGATAGTATAGCCAGGGGAGAGAATTTCATAGTCTTTTCTATGTGCCTTGAGCCAAATTTCTGTAAGAATAATAATGTCTGGAGAGTAATGACTAATCCAGGAATTAATTTCAGACACTTTGTTTACTATACTTCGATTTGCAAATTTTAGTAGATGTTGTTACAGTAGCAGATGGAGTGAGAAGAGAAGAGAGGCAGTTGGGATCTGCACCAGCTGAAATGGCGAAGAAGTATGAAAGGGGAGGAAAAAAACTATCTGTAGACTTAGAAGTGAGCAGGGTAAGAAGTTTTATGTGGTAGAAAGAGTAAAAATGTAATGTCACTAGAAAAGCTGTTAGGAGAAAGAGCAAGGTAGCAAATAATGGGTCTATATTAGATCATCAAAATGGCTGAATTTAGAATGATCTAATATCAAACCCAATATCTAGAACACTGAAAACAGCGAAGCTGTACAAAACCGAATACTTTCCTAGGGAAAGAATTTGGTTGGCCGTTGTTGTAGCTTCTCTGTTTTCAGCAATGCAGTGGAAAGTTACGAGTTGGGTTAAGGTAAGTGTGTGATTGTGCGGACGTTCAGGTTAGGGCGTGGGTTGGGTGAGTTAGGGTTAGCGTGCGGGTGAGTGTGCAATAGTGACAGGCCTTAGGGTTAGGGTCTGGGTTAAGGTAAGTGGATAGATAGTAGTGTATTTGCAGTGTAGTGTAGGGTTAGATGTAGCTTTTAAGTGTATGTGTGTGGATTGCTGCTTTTTCATATGCTTGTCGTGTGTGTTTCTCGGAACAGCAAATTTTTTCCCTGGGGAAAAAATTTGCTGTTTTGAGGTTTCAATATTGTTAGGGTTTGGGTTTTGCAGTTCAACGTTATGGCATTCGATAATGAGCCATTTCGATGATCTGATATAAACCCACAAATAATAGCAGAAGGTGCAATGTTACAGAGTCATAGTTATTATATGGGGGTTAGTAGAAAGAGTTTCAAAACAAGGGGTTAACCAGGTGCAGTTGCGGTTAGTAAAAAGCTTATGTAAAGAGATACTGTGTACTGGAGTGTATTATTTTTGTTGTGTTTCAGTAAGGGAAAGGTTAATATTTTCATGTTACCTACAGTGAAGACATTGGAAGTTACAGAAGACAGACAGACATATTTATACTGCAGCAAAGAACAAGTAAGGTAAAGTATGGTAAGGTAGGTAAGTGGGGAAGGACTTTTGCAGAGGGTATATAGGGTAGAATAGACAAGAAGGATGGTAGCTCTAGAGAAGGCCATGTCATCCAGTATAAAGAAATTTAGCAGGGAACTTACTAGTTCTAATGGCAGTGTATATTCTCTACATAAGACCCTGCCCTGTTTATTACAAAAAAATAGGATAGCTATGTTAGACATGACAGTAAATAACATAGATTATTAATATATTCTCTTGCAGTCCTTATTAGGATAAACCTCAGTCTTGGGTGTTGTTTGCTGGACAATGATGATTTGATTGATGGCAGTTCAGTGCAATACTTGAGGGAAAGAGATAGTCAAAGTAAGACAGAGAGGGTTTTGTGTATAAAAACACAGTAGATGGGCACTGAAAGAAGGCAATTATATTATCACATGTTCAAAATGATGACTAGAAATCACACCATGACTATTACTAATGGCTGTTGAAATAATCCATACATCTACACTTTCAAGGTCATCCAATGAATGAATGAATGAATAACTGAAGACTTGAACAACTGCTTACTAACAAACTAGCATTTATTAACACCTGCAGTTACCTGCTTCAAATTCTGCATTATTCAAGATCTTTATTTATTTATTTGTTTATTTGTCATTTGTTTACTGGGAAAATTTAATTGGGTAATAAAGTACCCATTTTCAGTGGAAGCCAGGGAAGTAAATCTCCAGATACATATAGTTAAGTCATAGATTATTACAGTAAACGACTCAAACAGATGTTATAAAAACAAAAAGTCATTCACAATCTATGCATGGTTGATATATAGTTGTCAGAGCAAGAGATTATTTAGAATGCATAGTAATGCATTCATTGCATAGAAATATTGAGTTTTGAATCCAGCATGGATGATACATTATAACAGACCAAATGACAGGATATGCAAAACAACAGGGAATATGACATGCTCTGTAGTCTGATGTAGGAAGTGGGGAAAAGATAAGAATAGAATAGTACTGATAATAGTGGTCAGGGAGAAGTGGAGAATGAAAGGTAAAGGATAATGAAATGGCAAGGTGAATGCATGGAAACATTGGACAAGAGGTAGTGATGATGAGAATAAAGGGAGAAGATATGTAAGAGTAGGTGTAGTGGGAGGGATGGGAGAGAAGATAAAGGAGTAGGTGTAGTAGGAGGGATGGGAGAGAAGGTATGGGAGTAGGTGTAGTTGGAGGGATTGGAGAGAAGGTAAAGGAGTAGGTGTAGTTGGAGGAATGGGAGAGAAGGTATGGGAGTAGGTGTAGTAGGAGGGATGGGAGAGAAGGTAAAGGAGTAGGTGTAGTGGGAGGGATGGGAGAGAAGGTATGGGAGTAGGTGTAGTAGGAGGGATGGGAGAGAAGGTAAAGGAGTAGGTGTAGTAGGAGGGATGGGAGAGAAGGCATGGGAGTAGGTGTAGTAGGAGGGATGGGAGAGAAGGTATGGGAGTAGGTGTAGTAGGAGGGATGGGAGAGAAGGTATGGGAGTAGGTGTAGTAGGAGGGATGGGAGAGAAGGTAAAGGAGTAGGTGTAGTTGGAGGAATGGGAGAGAAGGTATGGGAGTAGGTGTTGTGGGATGTATGGGAGAGAAGGCATGGGAGTAGGTGTAGTTGGAAGTATGGGAGAGAAGGTATGGGAGTTAGTGTTGTGGGAGGAATGGTAGAGAAGGTAAAGGAGTAGGTGTAGCTGGAGGGATGGGAGAGTAGGTATGGGAGTTAGTGTATTGGGAGGGAAGAGAGAGAAGGTAAAGAAGTAGGTGTAGTTGGAGGGATTGGAGAGAAGGTAAAGGAGTAGGTGTAGTTGGAGGAATGGGAGAGACGGTATGGAAGTAGGTGTTGTGGGATGTATGGGAGAGAAGGTATGGGAGTTAGTGTTGTGGGAAGGATGGGAGAGAAGGTAAAGGAGTAGGTGTAGTTGGAGGAATGGGAGAGCAGTATGGGAGTTGGTTTTGTGGGACGTATGGGGGAGAAGGTATGGGAGAAGGTGTAGTTGGAAGTATGGGAGAGAAGGTATGGGAGTTAGTGAGGTGGGAGGGATGGGAGAGAAGGTAAAGGAGTAGGTATAGTGGGAGGGATGGGAGAGAAGGTATGGGAGTAAGTGTAGTTGGAGGAATTGGAGAGAAGGTATGGAAGTTAGTATTGTGGGAGGTATGGGAGAGAAGTTATGGGAGTAGGTGTAGTGGGAGGGAGGGGAGATTCATAATTTACTTTATAAACCACCTGAACATGCCATCAGAATATCAATATTCTTCCATTGCAATATTTTTGTCCCATCATTGCTTAGTTTCTTTTATGTGGAATGTCAGCTATTGACTGTAAGCTATTTAGTTGATGCTGGTAATTCAATAAAGTTCAAGAGTGTGAAACTGACTCTGTTCAACAGAGGACACTCAATGTGCATTTCTATGCTACTGAAGTGTTGCAGCCTTGGAGTGGATTCTAATAGGAAAATGTGTGCATATTTGTAATGGGATTTTGGGGTGAAAAACTCTTGCATGTCTGCAAAGATATTTTTGTACCCGACAGAAATGCAATCTTCAATTGCCCTGCAAAGCTTCAATGTTCATTCCCGTATAAAATTCCACAAAAGAAAAAAAAGTTGACCATTGGCCAGATGACACAGATCCACATCTATAAGTGTATATTTAACTCCCACATGTTATACAACATAAGCCAACCCACTCTTCCTGTTGCAGTGTCACACATAAGATCTGATTCTTGGAGGATTTGTATGTAGTCTTCTGTGGATTTTTTCCACTGGAGCTGTATTTTGATATCATTCATGACAAGTGTTCACCTTGTCCATCCAGCAGTTTTTCACCACTAATAATTACCTTTACTTTGTCCATATCAGTGTTCAGTTTCAGTGATCATTCCTCTGCCACATCTGCTTATTCTGCTTATCTTCTATAGCTAAATAAGATGGCCACATAAATGACAAGAAATAAATTAGTCAGACAGTTTATTTCCAGTTGAAACAACAAAACAATCCCACCACTTCTGGTCAAACAGGAAAAACAATGAAAAATCAGGATCCAAGTAGAAAATGTTTAATAAAACCTCTAGTGCCTCGGCATGGAGCCTTCAAAGGAGAATAAAAGTTCTAAACACTCAAACATGTATAGCAAGACCAATCAACCACTAATTACATAATTAACCCTAAATTAGGTTAAACAGACTTTCCAGTTACATTCTACATTAATGTCTGTTGGACTTAAAGTCCCATACTTCAATATATAAACAGTTTCTTTATACAAAAGTTTTTTCTTAACATCAAAATTACATTGTCTCTCAGGAACATGTTCTAATTTAGTACATTGTAAACCATCTGGGTTTTTATTATGATACTCTTTAAAATGCATTGCAAGAGGGCTTTCAAGTTTAACATTTTTAATGTCCCTAATATGCTCTTGGACTCTAAGTTTGATAGCCCTCTTGCTTTCACCCACATAAAACTTGCCACAAGGGCACCTTAATGCATAGACAACACCTTATGTATTGCATGAAAATTTAAAATTTGCCTTAAAAGGAATCACATTAATGTATTTAAATGTTTTACATACATATTTACATATAATGCACCTGCCACAGGGAAATGTGCCTACTATATTCAGTGTCTGACTAATTCTACAACTAGGATGGGAAAAACTAGCATGTGCTAAAATATCTTGCCACAAGGGCACATTAATGCATAGACAACCCCTTCTGTATTGCATGAAAATTTACAATTTGCCTTAAAAGAAATCCCATTAATGTATTTAAATGTTCTACATACTCATTTACATATAATACATCTGCCACAGGTAAATGTGCCTACTATATTCAGTGTTTGACTAATTCTGCAACTAGGAGGGGAAAAACTAGCATGTACTAAAATATCTTTAATACTCTTCCCCTCACGGTATGAGAATATGGGAGCTTTACATATTGTATCAGAAAGTTCTTTAAATCGTAGCCCTCTTGCAATGTACTAAACAACAGATCCTGTGTGGTTTAACACCCTTTCTTAATTAACCTGATTAACTCACATCACATCTAGATGATCCACGGGCTGGTTTTTGAAAACTGAAAATTCTAGTTGCATTCATTCCATGTTCCTGTAGCAGTGAGACATGGAGAGCGGAAATGTTCACTGTGGGAGGCAGCATGTTTTCTTTCTCATCATTTAGTAATCTGCTACATAAAAAGGGTTTTACAATGATAAGAACCACCTTTGTAGCATTAACCATTTGGATACTACAGGTCTTTGAGGTCATTGTGGAAAATATGTGACAATGTGGATGCATCTTTAATACAGCAAAAGATATGCAATGCGCTGTTTATAAATCTATAGGCAGGCATTCTCAATGATGGCCTTTTATTAAAAAGAAAATTAGACTTAACTCCTCACACTTGAAGGTGACTGTTATCCTCCTCCTAACCTCCACTAATATTTGACTGTTTCTAAAACTAATTGGTGTTATTGTTGCTGGGTCCTTGTTGACCAGTTCACTTTTCAAGGTAACACATAAATAAATTAAATTAAAATTATGTTATTGTTATTTTCCCTTAGCAATCAAGACCCACATGCTTTGAAAACTACCCAGTCACAACTGATCAACAGCACAAATAAACTACATGCCACACATTAAAATAAGCATTTTTGCAGAAAGGTAGCAAGTCCCCCTAACTCCCTTATTTATACACATGTTATGGTCATGCAAGAGTATGGAAGAAGAAACTCCTCCTTGTGATGCATACATGTCTCAAACACACAACAATCCTGTGCAGCTTACCTCTCAACAGTATAACCTGATCAAACATTTATATTAGCCAGTTAAAACTTGAACAATTGACTATTAATTGCATATAGAGAAGCCATTATATCACAGTCACATCCTCTACTACCAAATGGGATGCAACTAATACAAAAAAAAGAGCAATTCTCTTTTACCACCCTTGCTGCTGTATTTGGGACTGATTAACAATTTATGGTTACAATTGCACTTCTGTTCAGATTAAGTGCAAGCTTTCCCTATCTTTTCAGAATTTTTCAATTTTTTTTTTCTAATTCTTCTATATTCACCATTCATTAGATAGTGTTGTCTAGAGAAAATAAATAACTAAGATTATTCCTGCTAAAATCTAAACATCAGAAGCAATGGGCGCCTTTTCTAAATTGTTAGCATCTTGATGTAATGTTCAACACAATAGATTGGACTTATATTATTAACATTAGCTGAAGTAAAACTACAAGAACTGTTTTCATACTATGGTAACTAACAACATGAACAGTATGTTAATGAAATCTTTGAATACAATGCCATTTCTTAACTTAATAAAACCAATGAATATAAGTAATAAATAAGTAGCAAAGACTTAATTAAATTGCTTAATCATACCAGACTGTCCTGCAAAGCTGTGAAAATAATTTACATGAAAACCAGGCATTTTCCTGAGCTAATTAATGAACTGTTAAAACATCTGAACCAGCAGTATCCAATCACATTTTTGCAACATGTTAGACACCTGTGGTACTTTCACCCTCCCATTCCCACCTATATTAGTGATTTATGACTGCTGATATTCTGGGATATAATCAGAAATTAACAGCTTGGGCTCCAAGGAATCCAAAGACTTCACCACCAGGAAGGTCCAGAAGAAACTGTAACTCCATAAAATGCTATTGTGAATAATTATGTCTTTGCATTAATAACAGAGGTATGATAGAGGCAGGTCAGAGGATGGCATTAAATCAATGCGTGGTTTGTACCAAAAGCCATGAACAGAAATGAAAAGGAGGGAACTAGTGAGAAAAAGAATGCAGAAGACCTTAACATATATAATGTTGAAGAAATATAGTATGACGGGTAGATATTATAGAAGGTTTAAAGTATCACATTGAAATCCACAGTGTTTAATTGTTCAATATTGGCAGCCCAAGATAGTGGATGCATTGGTTTAGAAAGTCCATTGAACATGTGGGAGAAACAGACAAATGTAGGTTTTGTAAAACAGAATTGGAAATAGTTGCCCATCTTGTTGCTGTTTGAGATATACTAAAGGCAGGAGGACTGTATACTGAAAGGCATAATAATGTGTCAAGACTGTTGCACTGGTGATTGTGCAACCATTATAATATTGAAATAGCTGAACAACAGTGGAAACAAGAACCACAAACCATTATAGAAAATAATGAAGTTTATATCACATGGGATCACCCATTACCAACAGTTCAAAAATTAGATGCGAGAAAATCAGGTACAGTAGTCCAAGAACAGAAGACAAAAGTAGTATTAGCAACTGAAATTGCTACATCAGTGAATGCAGTGTCTTATGTACAGAGAGACACAAAATCATAAAATACCAGGATTTGCAGGCAGAAATGAGGGTATTGTGGAAGAAAGATACCCAGACAGTCCCAGTAGAACTAGAGAAATGGGTCTTATAAAAAGAATTTAGAATAACACTTAGATATGTTACCGATATGTTTAACTCCATACAAATTACAAAGGAGTCATTACTGTGCACATTGTGAGTGCTGCACATAGTACTTCTGGCTAACATCAAAAGTTAACCACTAAGCCATCAGCACAGTACATAAGATTGAGGTATCACCAAAAAAATCCTCACTATGGTAAAATCAAACTGAACATATGAAAGGAATCTGTATGCAGTCTTTTGTTCTAGAACCTACTACATAACATAAATATGTGAACTGGAGTACTGCAGTAAGCCCAGTTGTGAGGTGTAATTGTAATAAAGTGTTGAAGTTCCCTAATAACCACAAGGACCCCATACAGTGTATGTACATGTGAATCATGGAGACCAGACACATATATAACATGTAATGAATAAAAAATCAATGCCAAAAAGAAAATAGAATGCAAATTAAATATTAAGCAATGCTAAGCATTGCACAGGCCAGCTTAGTAGGTATAAGCAATGTGTAAGCCAGCTAACTCACTTTGCCCATTGGTATACCCCTTTAAACAATGCCAACCTTAGGTAAGCAGGTTTGCCCATAGCTCAGCCTTTTCAAAACTGTCCAGTCATGGTAAAGAGTGGAAAATTGGACCTATTTAAACCCAACAGGTGGAAATACATCTCATAACTGGTTGTAGCTTCCCCTTGCAGGCACCATGTCTGGAATGGGAGAGGGTGTGCTCTTTTGGCTGCAGTGCTGGGGCATCCAGGAGAGCAGAGTCATGGCAGGACTCCTTGACAAAGACCATGAGCAGAGACTGGTGCAGGGCCAGTACCAGGGTTCCCAATATAAAGCAGAAGCCTGGGACTGTCTTGCCCATGACTTCACCAGTGCCAATGGCATACCCCGAATTGGTGAGCAGGTCAGGCATCACTATGCCGACCTGAAGTGGTGAAAGGGGGATCTCTTGGATCAGTGGCTCCAAGAGGCTAGGAGGACAGGGGAGGTCTCAGCTGTGTGTAAGTATCACTCCACTACCTGTTTAATAATTGCCAGCTCATGTATATTATGTATAGGTGAGGCTAAATATTCCTCTTATGTCCTTCAGAGTGGCAAATGAGTGGGCTCCAAACCAGGAGGCTCTTGGATGTCACTTGGAGAGGTTGCAACGTGAGGCAGGTTAGTAATACTCTTGCATGTACTGTCACAGGAAATAAATCTTAAAGTATTAGTAAGTTAATTGCCTGTATAAAACCTGTATTGTTTAAGGCAAGTACTTAATACACCAGAGAACATGGCAGGAAGAGTCTCATATAGGTTGTATGTAAATAAAAGCATAATAGCCTGACAATAAAGGTCTAACTGTTGGACTGCATGTGTTTACTCTGGTATCATATGTTAATGTAGATTTGCAATCACGTAATAGTACTGTTGTATTAACCACTGTTACCCACACTGGACAACATAAATAAAATGTGTAGGGATGTCTGTATATGACTGGTGTAATCCCCAGAGGTCATTTAGTAAAATTGAGAGAGACATAGACAGAAAACAGTGAAAAGACAAAGAAATCCAAATAGCACAGGCAACTGAGATGTGAACTGTTGTATTTTTAGCACACACAGCCATGGTTCGAATCCTGGGAGTGGTAGTAGTCTGCATACAGAAACATACCCCACAACTGTACAAATATGTCCAGTACATTAGCCCATATCTGCCACCTGTCACTCTGTTCCCCCTGGGAAATCAGTGGGATGATCCCAGATGTATAGGCTGCAAACAAGAAATACAATTGATTGTCACACAGCTATAAGAACAAAGCTGTCACTCTAGCAACTCCCCAAACTGTTATGAGAGTAATAAGCCAAGTATGTCCCATCTACACCCCCATGTTGTCAAGCTGTGACCAGAGTGTGTACAGTAACAGAAGGCGGTTTATGTGTATAATACTAATGTGGATTATGGTACTTTGTGTGGCAACATTCAGGTAGTGCTAACAAACATTGCTCCCACAGGACCATCAGATATGAACACCGTGCCTAGAAAGATTGATACCCTGTACTGGTACTGTTTACTCTGGTATTGTATAGCATTGTGAGTGTTGCAGTTGCTCTGAATAATAAGGTATCACTGTCATCCACACTATGTCACATAATATAACTGTGTAGGGAATCCTATATAAAAGTGTTGTAAATCACTAAAGGTTGAAGAGGGCAATAGTCTACATATGTCCCAGTTCAACTGTATGTGGTCAAGGCATGGCCATAGTCTGTGCAAAAAGAGATGGACAGGTATGTGCATAACATCAATCTGGAATCTGGGAGTATGTGTAGAAACAGTTAGTTAGTGTTAACAAACAATTCTTCCACAGGTATACCAGGTAAGAGGTGTATACTGCAAGTAAAACTAGTTCATGTATATAGTTGTCAACAGCCATATCACTGTCCAAACTAAGACAATAGGGTAGTGTATTAATACTTGTAAGGTACAGATAACAGCACTGACAAGGAAAGCAATGCAAACTACAGGAATATACTAGTTGTTAATTCACATCTTCCCTGCCACCACCATATCTGCAACAATAAACTAAATACCCAACTCAATTGGTATGTGATGGCTTCACTGTAATGTTGAGGCATATGTCCTGTTGTTTGATAATTATTTAAATCTGTTTCTATGCATGTGCTATGTTGAAATGCTCCAACATTGGTGGCATGGCGCCATCAATGTACCTGCATGCTGTTGGAATTACCACTGTGGTCCCATATAAGCATGTGTTCTGTTTGCTATGCAACTGTTCCATATCTGTTGTCTGGGTTAATGGGAATATCTATGCATGCTGTTATACCTAATCCTGGAATGTGTTGACTATTACTAACCCACATATGTTGATAAAACATAAACACCATAGCACGTATGGGAATGCGGGTCCTAGCGGACCCACCTGTCCCACCTCAACTTGCCATGGCACTGGGCAGCAGCACATCTGGGGCCCAACCCAGGACCTCCTCATCCATTGGTCTTGCACCACCTTCAGGTAGAACCGCTTCAGGGGATGGGGCTCGCCCCCTCTCGGATTGGGCATGGACAGGAGCCTGCCACCCATCACCAGGTCCGGGTCATGGTGCATAGCAAGCTCAATCAGCAGTTTGGAGATCTGCCATGCCAGCTCATGGGCCACATGTCATGACTAGAGGGCCGGCCTCGCTCTCTGACTCAGCCCCCAGAACCGCCACCTTCGGGGCTGTGAATATGCAGTGGTGACTGCCCAAGGGTGGGGACTTCAGTCCCACTGTTTCCTCTAGGGGACTCATGGGCTTCCAATTTCCCAGCACCCCTCCCCATCAAGGTGTTTACCCCCATGTGTCATATACCAACCCTATAGGCGTCTTGTTTGTCTTGTCTGTTAACCTACCCAACCTACCTCTCAAATATACCTACTATCTCTCCCCAACATCCCACTCTCACCTGAAAAAAAAGGCAATCTGTTCCAAAAAAAAAATCTTGCCCCATACATAGCTGTCCATTTCGCACACATATCCACTGGACACATAATCTGATCTAACTGGCATCACAGCATATTATTGTTGTCCTCACCCCTCTCTCAGGGTTTGAGAGTCCAATTCTACCTCCAAATTCAGTGCATATGCACAGCTATTGCTGTAGAAGAAATGGGCAACTATGGACCTTCCCTACCCCCTTCCTGCACCTCCCTAGCTATTTTCCCTACTGTCTTTCCCACTTTGTGCCCCTTTTTCACCACTTTCCTATCAACCCTTTTTTCTTTTCTTTTAAAGAAATTAGCATGGGGTTAAGTGGGAGTAAGCACTTTTAAGCAGCAGTACGTGGGTTTAAGCTTGTTTGCATGGAGGTAAACAATGCCTACACAGGTTAAGCAATTGAGAAGCTAAATCAGTATAAGAAACTGTAACCGGAAGTTAGCAGTGCTTACCTCCATATACACCCATGCAAATCTGCTTACAACTGCTTAAAAGCGCCTTAATCACTCTGTAGCCAACAGCCCTTGTTCTGTGCAGCAACAAAATAAACAGCCCCTGCAAGTCTTGAACCCAGGACCCTGCATACCATAGCCAAAGTGATTTACAACTAAGCCATGTAAGCTATACTTAACACTGATGTTTTCACAAACATTCAACAGTACAGGAAATGTATTTAAACATGTAGATGTATGTGTGTGTGCATATATATATATATATATATATATATATATATATATATATATATATATGTGTTTGTGTGTGTAAGCATAAATATATATCTATATATGTATATACAGACATATATCTATATGTATAAAAGAGAACATAACAAAAACATATATGTCCATATGCACTGTTAATGGGGGTGAGGGGGCCCAAGCAACATATGTCTTGTACGTATAGTTATCCCCCCTCACAGCCAAACATGTCTGTCCTGGAATACAATACCAACTGCTGCAAATCCCATAACCAGGACCTGACCTGACACAACATGGGAACAAGATGTTAACAGTACCTCATCTCACCTGTATGATGTCAGGCTGGTATCAGTAACATATCATGCAGTACAGTCTGGCTACCATAGGGAATGTACAATGTGGAAGCAATCAACATTCCTAAGATACATATACACAGAAACATATATGCAGATACACACACACACACACACACACACACATATATATATATATATATATATATATATATATATATATATATATATATATATATATATATGTTGCTACACATACACACACAGAGATATGTATAGGAAGATACATATGTAAAAAGTGCACACAATATGGAACAGCCACTATGCCTACTGCTGCCACCTTACCAACTGGATACTGTATGACCCACCCATACAAATGACAATTGTTGCCTGCAACATATACCTAAAGAGAGGTCAAAGGATATAACATCACACACAGGTTTGCATACATGGGAAAGCTTTATTTGTGTACTATTACAGTTGTATATACCATGTAATATAGCTGTTTAGACTCTGACATATATATAAACAGACTAATGCAACTGTCAAACAGATAAGTTAATACAGTATTCTGGAAAAGTTTCCATATGTTGCTGTCCAAGCCAAGGCCTTCAAGTAGTACAACAGTAAAGACAGGCTGGGCCACAGGATAACAATCAATCAACAGTAAGCAATGCAGATGTATAGTCCAGAAGCCTCTATCTACACTCTGTACACAATCCCTATGGGGTAAAGACCTCAGCTGACACAATAGGATGTATCTGTTACATAACAAGGAATAACTGACATCCAGCCAACTATCCAGAAGAGACATCATTCCCACAACAGGTATGTGAAGTATATATGCATGTAATTGACTGTAGTACTTGGTCCATAATAATGGGATAGATGATGTGGAATGATTTATATGTGCCATCAGGTGTTGTTGTAATGATGTTCAGCTGAACAACTGCTAAAGACAATAGAGTCTGTCCCTGTGGGTAGTGGGGCAATACCCGTCAACTGTGCAGGGCAGCACTGACTGATAAGATGTAAGCCATCATACTGTGTGTTGTGTAATGGGAAGCATGTATATTACTGTGGCCAATAGGTGGTGATGAAAGTAATGCCACAATGATGGACACGTGGGTTCCACAGCCCACCACTTGCAGGATACTCAAGTTAACCTGTATTGTAGCATGCTGGAATGCCATAGGTAAGTAATAGGGTTACCTGCAATCTGGCCCTACATATACCTTCCTAATGTTAGGCTGTGTCCATATGTGGCACCTGTCTGTGTTGTAGCAAGGCAGAAAAGTGCAGCTGTGCAAGAAGGTTTTGTGAGATTGCGGACCTGATGTCTGAATGTACCCCATATATAGGTATGGATATGTGTACATATATATATATATATATATATATATATATATATATATATATACATACATATATATATATATATATAGATATATAAATATATATATATATATATATATATATATATATATATATATATATATATATATATATATATATATATATATATGTCCACAGATATACAGATACCCATATGTAGACATATATATAAACACATATATACAACATCAAATATATCTACATATATATATAGATATATACTTATATGCACATATCTACATATATACAAATACACACACACATATATGTATGTAAATACATGTCCTCTATATTACCACCACAGTGTTGCATGCTATGTGCAAGGGAACAGCACACATAGCAATACACACAGATGCATATAGCTGTCAGTGTGTGAAACATGGATGGGTATGTCACTAGTGAACCCTTTGTTGGGACCACATTGCCCTTGTCTGTGAAGTAGGGAATGGGAATATGGGGAGGTATGGCAGGTATAGTTGTGGAGGTGGTCCAGGTTGGTAGATATAGAGGACAGCCTACAGGGGTGGTATGTGACACATGTGGTGGGTAAACACCATGAATGGTGTGTGTGATCTGTGATGTGGAAGCCCCATGGCCCCAATATGGACACAATGGGAACAAGCCTCCCACACACTGCTACTCACAGCAGCAGTCCATGTCCCAAAGATGCCTGGCCTGGAGGGTGACCAGGAGGAGCATGTGGACCCTGTGAATGTGTACTGGGTGCCTCAAAGTGATGTAGCACATCCCACATGTGTCTGTGGAGCCCGCTATGGAACAGACCCTGGACCTGACTTTGGGAGACAAGATCATGTCTGTGTGTGGGCCCAAAGGGGGACAACATCCCCTGAGTTGGTTCCACCTGAAGGTAGTGCTGGACAAGTACATGAAGAGGTCCCAAGGTGGGTCCCACATATGATGTGGCCTGGTAACATGGGCAGATGAGTTTGGAGAGGTGGTTCTGCTGGCAAATATTCCCTAAACATGCTATTGTGCCAATGTTGTAGAACATATATGGGTAGTAATAGTCTACACAATCCCAGAACATGTTCAACAGCATGCATAGATATCCTCAATGATACAGAATGTCAGATGTGCAGCAATCACATAGCAAACATACCACAGGCATATATGGAACCATAGTGGCCCTGACAATGGCATGCAGGTGAATAGTCTGTAACAGGCCAGCAATGATAGTGTCCACACAGGGAACATGGCTACAAACACATAGCACAAAGTGTGGTACAATACAATATCTGTCCCACTGGTAGATAAGCTGTAGCCATACCTATTGAGCTGTGTGTACAGTTTGTTGTTGCTGATATGATGGGGGGTGACAGAGATGTGTATTAAGAACTGTGGTAACCTTGCTGTATGAGTTGCTCAGACCAGTTTCCATCTTTATGTCTTGCAGGCAAGATGTCACATGGATGGCTTCCGGCTTACTCAGTTGCTGAGAATGACATAGTGATAAACCACTTAATCCAGCACTACCCTGTCCTGTTTAGCCAGACCACCCATGAGCAGCAGGAGTGGACCACCCTGTGGAACGACCTAGTCCACCGGGTCAATGATGTTGGACTGCACAACCATAATTATGAGCAGGTCTGGCATCATTGTTTTGATCTGTTTTGCAATGCCCGTCTGCATGCTGCTGCTGTCCAGGGGGAAATCACCTCGCAAAAGGGAGGGGCCATCCCATCTATCCCCCCTGACACATGTTGAGGACCTCCTCGTCAGCATTGTGGCACCTGCCCATCCGCATAGCCAACAACTGCCAGATACTATTGTGGAGGTGGGTGCTACCCACACACTGGCTGTGGAGCATGCAGGTATGGCTACAGGGAGCATCAGTAGACCACTGTTGTGTATGCATCTGCACAGGTAGAACATGCATATCTGACATGTCATAGATATAGTTTGTTGCTGCATAGTAGTGATAAACAGAAGTGCATAAGTGGTAGGATTGTGGACATGTACTGTTGATGTACTGTAATGCTGCACCCACCCTGTAGCAATGCCACAGGTGTGGAGACTGACTTTGCATCTCTCACCCTCTTATGTAGGTCCCTCCGGTATACCACCAAGGCAGCAGCCTCTTGCTGGTGAGTATGGTTTATGTTGATGCTTGCCAATACACCGGGCATGTAATGGCTATGGTATATTCCATGGACATATCTAACAGACCTACCCAAAATGTATGCTGTACATGTGCACGTAGTGTTGCTGTTAAATGCACAGCATCGCAGTGGTGACCATAATGGGGTATTGGATGGGTATTTCAGACACCTGCAAGATAACTAACATCCTGTCATTGTGGAGTGTGCCCACAGGGAGTAACATAATGGTGGGAGACATGGCCTGCAGTAGGGACATGTGTGAAACATCACCTATATACAGTGCAACAACAGTGTATATACCAGTAGTAAAATGGCAACTGTTATAGAGTTACACTATGGCATAACGTATTACTGTGGTCCACATTATCAGCTGGAACTAGTCTGTAACATGTGCTGTGCAGTGTATGGGACACTGCAAACTGACACATGTGTAGGCCTACTTGTCAAGCATTTGCAAAAAGGCTGAAGGTGGGGAGGGAGTGTCAGCATGACACACCAGTGCACTGCAGCAGGGATCCTAAGGATGTTAAGAATGTCTGTATCTGCACACAGTCAAGTTCAGGAACTGTGCCAGACATAACCCTACCCCCACAGCAATAGTAATGGCAATGTGTGAACACCAAGGGATGTGCACATGAGTAGACCTTGCAATCATGCAGATTTGGGGGAGATGTGTAGGGCAGACTGAACATACACTGGCAAATGCAGATGGCCCATGCCAGTATGCACCTTCCAGGAGTAGTTACTGCTATAGTACACATAACAAGAGGTGCAACAAATCGTCATGATAAGGGTATGCACACATATGCACACACGGAGTGTATGCAGCCCGGTCTGCATCCACACACATAACACATTCCGTAGACACTGCATGTGAATATACAGGACATATGTCACATATCGGGCTCATGTACTGTTAATATATGCGGTGAAGTGGCCCCATCGCAGATCAAGGAAGGGTGCATCATAGTAATAAGGGTGTGTACACTCCCTATAGCCATGGTATGCTCTGATGGTTATCAGTGTAATAGTACTGGAGTGGTCATACATGGTCCGCTGATGCTGAGATCTGTAAACCAGACATCAGGCATTCACAAATATCATCTGTCCGCATATCATCCCAGGTATGTGTTGCTGAAAAACATAGGGGCTGTGAGCATTAGAGCTGACATAACTGACTTACTACTACACATTCAGCAATGGGATGTACTCCTGTGAGGTTTGGTGCACAGTATATGGCAGGGTGCAGTACAGGTGCACAGCAATACTGTGTACATGGGTGCAGTGGTATCCAGGGGAAGGAGCATCACCTACTAACACAGCACATGCATCACACACACATGTATACTGTTGCTAGCATCGATTGACTACAGCTGCACTGCATGCTGTTGTGTACCAGATGTTATGCATGTTTACAGATGGGTAATAGGAGGACTGTGTGTACTATCATTGTGCAACCTCACCTGTATGTGTGTGTGTCTTGGTGGGTGGTTATTTTGTCTGTAGGATCACTCTGGTGAAGTGGAGGGAGTGTGATGCATGTAGGATACGTGTGTGCATGTGTGTGTTTGTGTGGGTGTCCATGTATGCACATGTGTGATTGTGGGGTTGTCCATACAGCAGTACTTCCATTTGGGATTGTGCAGTACATGGACATGGAGTGACACATGACACACCAGGAATACTTGTCATGTATGTAATCACAGGACAGCAAACAGTATAATATGGTCTGTAGCATGGAACATGCATTGGGAGGGAAGGGAGACATCAGGTATACCCTTAATATCGCAGTCAGCAGAGAGGTGACTGACAACCCACATATACAGCACTACAGATGCATTGGGGTATTACTAGACAACACCAGGGAGTGTATCCATATATTACAGCTGTCACATGATACGTCGATTGAGCAGCATATCTGGCATGTGCTGAGCAATACTTACACATGACACTCCAGTGCATGATATTATGGACTGAACACAGTAGTCCCTCACATACAGGAGCTATGCTCATGATGTCTGGACATACATATGGTGAACACTGAATGACAGCAGTGAAGCAATGTAAAACCACTCCACTCATGTCAGGGAGGTAATGGAGTAACAGGTCTTGTGTTGTGATCACTTGTCTAGGCATTTAGAGGAATGATACGTTAATGAGTGGTATTAATGAGTGTATGTTACCAAGTGTGACACAGGATGGAGAATGCATGGCAATAGATGTGGGACTGAGTGTAAAGTCATGACAGGTAGGTATTAAGGTGGTGTGTGTGTGTGTGTGTGTGTGTGTGTGTGTGTGTGTGTGTGTGTGTGTGTGTGTGTGTGTGTGTGTGTGTGTGTGTGTGTGTGTGTGTGTGTGTGTGTGTGTGTGTTTGTGTGTGTACTGTTATGCAATGCTGTACAGGTCTTAAAGTGTGTTTCTTGTTTTCCCTCACGGGTGGCGAGGTGGGTCAGGGTCCCTCCTGCATGCACTCTGATTCTGATGTTGGTGTCCATACAGACACTGGAGATGATGATAGCACTGTTGAGGCACAGGTGGGGTTGTCAAGGGCTGAAACAGCACTATCATTTGACATCCCCCTTTTAGCCACCCCAACCCCGCGCACAGTTTCAGTGCCTATACATACCCCATCACCAGTGCCCATAGCAGAGGGACTGCTGGCATTTGGTGGCAGTGCACAGGAGAGTGTGATAACCATGCCTACTGTGTCTGGTCACAGCAGTCATAAGCTGGGTGTCTGGCAGGGTACCAAACAGGCAGATGTCCCAGGGTGCTCATGGTAGGGCCACTGGTCATCATGCCCCTGGCAGACACGCCACAACTGGTACCAGCAGGTACATGTTTCAGGCTGTCATGGCAGTGCAGGCACATATGGAACATTACACCAGACAGGGCGCGAGGCTGCAGAGGGCTGCTCTCAAATCTGCAAGCGACAAGCTCCATGAACTGTCTGGTGCCATTCTTGCTTATACCGAGCTCATGGATAGATGGTCTGGTGAGATGATGGCCCTCATCAACCGTGGTTTGTCCTTGCTTGAATGTGTGGTGGGAGTATGGCAATGGCCTCGTGGATGTAGGCCAGCAATGTTAACAGCTGGCAGTCAATGTGGACATGCTGGGACACCAAGGGGCTCCCGTAGTGGCAGTACCAGCCCCAACACTGTGGGAGGGCACTGTCCACACCACACCACAACAGGCCACAAGCACGGGGTCCTGGCCAGTCCCAGGAGGGACCTGGTTCCAGCAGGCATCTGTCATCATCAGGGGAGAGTAGCACATTGAGGCCTGTACCTGGATGTGCCCTTGGACTCCCTTGAAGGCACAGTCCACGTGTCTGTGGTTGGAGGCAGTGAACTGAACACCCTGCCAGCTATGGCCTGCAGCTGTCCATAAACACCTGTGTAGGGCAGCCACATGGCAGAACGGTGTGCATGCATACCCACACACTATACAAACACACCTAGGGCAACCCCATACCTACACACACCACATCACCATGCCCATTCACCTCATTACACCCCTCATCCACACACATGGTGTCAAATGTATGGCCCAACCTCAGCCTCTGGCAAACCAACAACACACCCTGTGCATATGATGATACATGTGCCACATCCCTGTCATCCATAACATCGATGCAGGAGCAGGCTAATATGGTTCTGATGCATACGGTGACTGTGCTGCAGTGTACCAAAGTACTGCAGTGTAACATGTTTTCAGGAGTAAAGTTTAATGCATACATGTCAGGTAGTGTAGCCATCCAGCAATGATGCATTATAGCTGTTAGTAACACTGGTTGATTGTGGTCTCCATAATGTTATCCATTTGTGTTGTAGGTGTACATGTGTCAGCACGAGGATGGTCTGCAGTCATATTCCACAACGGGGTATGGCACTGTGGTGACACCATGGCTGTGACATATCTGGGGTACAGTTGAGCATATGTCACAGGATTGTCTAACAGTTATTGCCTGTGCCACATGGACAGGTGACCCTCTGGGACGTGTATAATCTGCAACCTGATGTAGACCAATCCACATACACACACACTCTTACTTGGCAACACTGGGAATAGACCCCTATCTAGGTATGTAGTGCTACTGAAGTGTGTGGCTTTCATTGCACACACCACACAGTGTTTAAGGTGAGGTGTGTTCCAGGTTACATGTTGCATGAAGAACATCCTCAGACATGTAAAGTATGCTAATGGGGGATGTAATTGGGTGTATATGGACAATACATAGCGTGACATACCTTCACATGCACATTAACAGACACATGACAGACACACGTCTAACAGACATGGGCCTATCACTGCTAACTTGACCGTGTGTCCAATGTGTTACAAGTGGGCTGCACACAGCACATGCATAACTGGGCTGGATTGTGGTATCAGTTACCTGTATGGTTGTTGACAGTGGTAACCATAAAGTGGTACATGGGACATCTACCAGGTGTACCTTGTTGTAATGACAGTGTGCACAGCACCCACATCCCCCAGTGGATATTGTACTCCCTGAAACCCATGATGACAGTCTGACATACCCATCATCACACATTGCCCACGACTGTGATACAACCCACTGTATATCCCAACAGTGGTACTACAGGGATATGCATCTAATGCACATGACACAGGCATATGGGCAGCAAAAACACTATCTATACTACTGTGTGGCAATGGGTATTGTAATAGGAGTATGTGGCCTCTGAATGCTGTATCCTACAGATATACAGACATGCACACATGCATGCACTTGCCAGAACTCAGTGGGTATCCCATGTATATCGACCCATTTGTACAATATTGTTGTGCTGGTACTGCAAGGCTCATGTAGCCAGTATGGAGAGGAGCATAACAGGGTACATGCAATGTCCCATACAGCAGCAGCTACAACTGACTATGGCAATGGGTGTTGCAGTGGTTTTGGAGGCCCTCATGAAATTCCCAAGTACAGGTGTGCTAACACACAGAAACTGTTATACTCAGTAATGCACACGTACACATGTGTCAGTACTGGGGTGCATCACTGCAGGTGGTCATAGCTGTGTACCTAGCTATTGTCCATGGAGAGATGGGATGTGTAGGGGATGTGTGTACAGTGGTATCCTGCCACCTGCCATGTGGCAGCAGGCAATCTATTGACAGACACCATGGTGGTGATCCTCAGGATGAGAGTGACATGCATCAGACAATCCTCTGGGTGTCTCCTGCACATGGCCACTGAGATGATCAAGTTGACATGTATGCAACATGTATTACAACACATGGTTAGTGTCTGTGATGGAGATCTGTACCTAAGCATGTTCTGTTGACTATGGTAGTGTTATGGAGGTATGCGTGGCATGTGGTGCGTATAGGGTGTTGTCTCCTATATGTGCCAGTTCTTACACAGCTGAGCAGATATGTCAGTGTCAATCAAGCATAGGTTGCCTGTATATATCCCAGCTGGATATCTGCCATCTGGACATCTGTACAGGGACTGATAGTCATCAGCTTGGCAAGTAGCTATGTAGTAGGATGAATGTGTTGACAGATAGACGTTTGACAACAATATGTATGCCATAACTACATGTTTGAAGCCTCACTAACATGTACTGTACAGACAGTAGTCTACAGTTACATTCCACATGTCGGATAATTATCCAGTAGGGGATATGTACTGTGACACAGCTCACACACCAGGGATACAATAGAGAGGCCTCAGACTCCAGCTATGTCTGCAGGTGTGCCTGTTGTCAGTGCTGCATTTAGCTCTCTACTCTTGCCTGGGAATGCACTGTCAACAGTAGTACTGCCATGATACACTACATGCCAGTGTGACAGCATGTACCCTGGGCTACTACCCCTGTATGTAACACATTCACGTGGATAACAGTGCTGTACAGGCCTCATATACTTCTGTGTCCCAGACATGACACTCACACCCCTTGCTACTGTAATGACAGCACGTAGATGCATATATTGTACATGGCATTACATACACTTATTACAGATGTCATTACCCTGCTATGTTATCGGACTGGGTGGTGTGAACTGGTTACCAGGGCTAAACCATGCTTAGCAGGTATCAACATTGCTCCAATATAACAGCTAAGCTGATTTGTGCACTGGTAAGTGAAGCCTACACTGTGTAAGCACCTGTACATTTACCCATAGCTTAGCACCACTTAGCTTTGCACAAACCCATGCAAACATGCTTAAAGGTGCTCACTGCCTTAACCATTTTGTAGCCAACAGTCCTTGTTCTGCTCAGCAACAAAATGAACAGCCCTTGCAGGACTTGAACCCAGGATCCTGTACACTATAGTCACAACCCTTAACCACTACACCATGATCACTGTGAAAACAGCTGCTGTTTTTCCAATATATCTGTCAATACACATAATGATTAGTATTGAACAATTGCCTTTACTTCCACAATTGTGTAGCACTTGTTATTGATATGATTGTTGCATCACATATGTTGTTTTATCATAATGTACATATATCAGATACATAAGATGAGATACATATGGGAGGGTATACACAACCATGATGTTTACACATGACAGGAATATGGATATATATATATGTTGATATATGTCTGCATGTACATACACATGTATATTCATACATATGTCTGTATACACATCAGTATAGTGCTTCATATATATGGCCATGTGTAGATCCCTTTGTGTATATATATATATATATATATATATATATATATATATATATATATATATATATATATATATATATATATATATATATATATATATATATATATATATATATATATATATATATATATATATATATATCCATCTATGTATGTCAATATGTATATGTGCATATATCCATATAGATATATGGATAATTATATACATGTATATGTTCACCATATGTCCAGAACATGGAGTGGAGTCCTACCTCAGCCCCAATAGTCCCAACCTCTTAGTGCAAGGGGATGCCAGGTATGCATTGCAGGTATATATGTAGACTGTTGCTACTGTAATAGGGGTTGATTTAGACATGTTGTGTGTGGGAGGTCATATCTGCTTTTAACATGTGCACCATTGGCTACTGACAGACATCCTAAGGACATCATAGTACAGTACCACTGCTAGCATATTAATGATCCTGTGGATTACATCAGAGATATGGCCAATAAATTAGACAGTCTTACACACTCTGGTCAGTTCAGAGGCATACACAGAATCTCTTAGTGCAAGACATGTGGACCAAGCCTGACAATGTGGATGTTAACAGCCACATGGATGGGTATATCACGTAAATACTGGAATACATTTGCCCCCATATGTTATGCATTCACACACTCCTGTCTGTCCTGACACATAATAACCACTGGTGCAGAGGTCACATGGCCACAAACTACCTACTAGTTAGTGACATACATCTTTTGCATCGCATTCATTTGTCAGAAATACATGACAGTTATGGTGGCCCGGCAGCAGTACATCTGGCAAATATCTGGACATAACATCACACTGGGAAGGTACACTAAGCTGCGAGGCATGTAACAAAGCACTGTGCAGGCTACAGGAAGACTGCCACAACACTGACCTACATTTCTTATGGGGGAATACACATGTACCTGTAAATATAGCAGGCTCTACAGGCATGTCACAGCACAGAGTAACAGACACCTGTGTGAAAGTGTATAACCACAACCAATGTTAACACAGCCACAGCCACATATGGTAAGCTAGCTTTATATTACAGTATATGGACTGTCTGTTCAACACCATCCTCATATGTGCCACTCACACACAAACACTACATATATTGGGCCACTACACAGTGTGGTCTGATGCCTGTCTGTGGTATGGGACATGTGTATGTTTGGTCCTACAAACATGTAAGCTGATAGGGTACCATACACTGGAGCAGCATGTAACATCACATAGAACAGGACCATGAACAATGACATCTACCACAGTCTGTACACAGGCCAAGGTACATATTCACAATACACGCACTGTCGACAATCACCATAAGTACACAGACCTCAGTACTGTACACACAATCACAAAATGCCCAGGTTATGTCCTCAAATATAACCCCTACTATACATAACATGTGTAGAAGTCTGATATCTCACTGTCTTGTCATCAGATATGATGTCAATAAATAATGGTGAACAGAACATATGCACCTCTTACTGCATGACATATGTACAAAGGTTGACAGAGTTGTGGCTGGAGGCACAAACACAGGGCCAATATTGACATGTTGCTGTGATAACCTCATACATTTACTGTTGTAACATGGTTTGTTGTGACATATGTCATATGAGGGATATGAAGTCAGTAACTCTCATGGCTGTCACCATATACTGACTGCAATCCTCAGACTATGCTTCTGCAGTTCTCAGATAGGTGCTCTGTGAGTAACACAAGAAACAAAAGGCACCACACACTGCCCAGTCTGCAGATGACCCTACAGATGGGGGGGGTCCTCAAAAACATAGCACTGTCATGTCAGGTATTAAAACATGTAGACCAGCCATATCCACACACACACTGTTAAACCAACATTACTCCAAATGCAGAAGAGCAGCACTTACATTCTGTAGTCATGTCAGGCACATTCCCTTCCTGTGTGTTGGCCCATTTCCACAGTGTATGTTGTTAGAGGTAAATCCCAAATCCATCTGTGATGCTGTTTGCCAAACACCAGATCTAGGTCCTGCTCACAGTGAATGAAAAGGCCCAACACCAACATGATGTTCCTAATTATTGGAATGAGTTTCCATGCAATTGGCTATGGGAATGTTACCACAGCTGTTCCACATGCAATCAGCTAGAGGAGGGCTGCAATTAATGCAGAGGCCATCAGCTGATCATGAGCATCACTTACAAAATACATGCTGCTGCCTAAGCAAAGCAGGTATAGTTTTCTACATCCATCAGAGAGGGAGTGAGAGAGACAGACAGAGACAAAGTATGTCAGGGAGGGGGTGGGAGAGTAAAACCTAAGCATGTTTGTGTCACACACCTACCACTGCAGGGTTGCAAACCCATGACTGACTAAGCATTGCTATCACATGTCTATGCAGTTATTGCATGTGCCACATGTTGAGGAGCTGTCCAAACATATATGTGATGGTGAGTGACATCTGCAACAGTGATATGGTAGCGATACATTAGGTGTAGTACACGTGCCTGTCCACATTAACAGGTGTCAGCATCAACACAGCCACACTCTCTTAGGGACTCACACAGGATCAGGAATACACTTTCTAACTAGTTAGTTTGCCACAATACAGTACTGTGTAGGTATCACATGCACCACAGGGGTTATCCGGAGGATATATGGATAAAGGGTGTGTGAAGGTGTCTGACATCAGACAGTATGCTTCAGTATGCCAATGGGGGTTGTAGTGAGTGTGAATGTGGTTGAAAGCATCATGCACCACACACACACAGACACAGGGTGCCAGTACTGACATGCATGTGTGCATTGCTTCACAGATGTGTAGCGGTTGACTGTGCCAGAAGGCTATACAAGGCTAGGTGAAGGGTATACCTTGGCATCAGGCCACATGACCATGGTCTGCAGTATGGCTCAGGGGTGTAGTGTCTGTATTGGCCCACACAGGTGGGTACTGTATTCACCATCCAGTCACCTGGGTAACGATTGTGTGTCATCATTGCTGTGCAATGCTTGCCATGTATATGTTTTTTAGTCCATGACATGGACATTGTCTGGGATATGCACACATCCCACATGCATGTACAGTGACATGTGGAACTGTACCTGGGGTGTCTGGCCCATGTTGTGTGCACAGATTGTTATCATCAGATGTGCCTGTCCTGGCCTCATGTGCTGGTAACTGATAATGAACAGCAGGTTGATCCTGCCCCTACATTGAAAGCATGATACAGGTATTCCCTGGTGTCAGTGGCATCTGTCCATACAGGGCATATGTTTAAGGCATGTTATGTTCTTTGTGGGTCACATTTAATGGCACCACAGGTGTTGCAGGTGTCCAATGGGGATCATAGTGAAGGCACACTGTCTGCATGTACGTGCCTATTGTACTGATGGACAGGGTGCCCTGCCCTCTGTAGCCCACTGCAATCACACCATGGTTACTTTCTGTGGGCAATATGCAGGGTACTACCAACACAGTGGTTGTTGCCTAGGCAAGTGTGTTTGTGTATGTGACATGGGTTGAGAGTGTTCTCAGTGTAATACAAGAGTTCCTAACTTTGTTCACCAGGCCTTGATGTCACATGTAGAGGTATGGATTGCCACCCCAGCGGCTTGGCTATTTCACATCTGTTATCCTTGTAAGGTGGACATTGTGACATATAATAGGGCCACCATATAAGAAATTTGTAAAATCCGTTCCACAATAAGCCCAATTGTTACAAACTCACAGCCACCTCCCCACAGGATATGAATGACAAACACAGACACACAAAGAGGCACACAAACACACACTTGCCATGGCTGGGATTAGAACTCTTACCTAGCTAGTTTATTACACTACAGCATTATGCAGTTATAGAATGCACCACAGAGATTTCTAGAGTACTTCTGCCCCAAAGGTGTATTTCACTGGGTATGACATCAGCAGGCTTGCCAAAGAAGGCCATTGGAGGTTGTAGTGACTGTGAATTGCCTCAAAAGCATTTCACCCTACACAAAGAAACACACACACAAACATCCACACTTGCCATGTGTGGGAATAGAACTCCTACCAAAGTACTATATCACACTACAGCATTACACTGATATAGGACACACCATGGAGATTACTGGGCTACTCTTTTCCCAAAAGTGTATTTCACATTGAAAGACATCAGCAGGCTTGCCAAAGTAGGGCATTTGAATTGTAGTGAGTGTGACTAGACTAAAAAGCATTGCTCGCTACACAGACAAAGAAACACGCATAATTGCCATGTGTGGGAATAGAACCCCTAACAAAGTACTATATCACATTACAGCATTACGCTGTTATAGGATGCACCATGGAGATTACTGGGCTACTCCTTTCCCAAAGGTGTATTTCACAGTGAATGACATCAGCAGCCTTGCCAAAGTAGGGCATTTGAGTTGTAGTGAGTGTGACTAGCCTGAAAACATTGCTCCCTACACAGACAGAGACACACACACACACACACACACACACACACACACACACACACACACACACACACACACACACACACACACACACACACACAGTTGCCATGCCTGGGATTAGAACTCCTACCTAACTAGTTTATCACACTACAGCATTACACAGTTATAGGACACGCCATGGAGACTATTTGGCTACACCTTTCCCAAAGGTGTATTTCACAGTGAATGACATCAGCAGCCTTGCCAAAGTAGGGCATTTGAATTTTAGTGAGTGTGACTAGCCTAAAAAGCATTGTTCCCTACACGCACACACACTGAGACACACAAACACACACATAGTTTCCATGTCTTGGATTAGAACTCCTACCTAGCTTGTTTATTACAATACAGTAATGCATAGTTATAGGATGAACCATAGAGATTACTGGTCTACTCCTTTCACAAAGGTGTATTTCACAGTGAATGACATCAGCAGGCTTGCCAAAGTAGGGCATTTGAATTGTAGTGAGTGTGACTAGCCTGAAAACATTGCTCCCTACACAGACAGACACACACACACACACACACACACACACACACACACACACACACACACACACACACACACACACACACACACACACAGTTGCCATGCCTGGGATTAGAACTCCTACCTAAATAGTTTATCACACTACAGCATTACACAGTCATAGGACATGCCATGGAGACTATTGGGCTACACCTTTCCCAAAGGTGTATTTCACAGTGAATGACATCAGCAGCCTTGCCAAAGTAGGGCATTTGAATTTTAGTGAGTGTGACTAGCCTAAAAAGCATTGTTCCCTACACACACACTGAGACACACAAACACACACATAGTTTCCATGTCTTGGATTAGAACTCCTACCTAGCTTGTTTATTACAATACAGTAATGCATAGTTATAGGATGAACCATAGGGATTACTGGTCTACTCCTTTCACAAAGGTGTATTTCACAGTGAATGACATCAGCAGGCTTGCCAAAGTAGGGCATTTGAATTGTAGTGAGTGTGAAAAGCCTAAAAAGCATTTCCCCCTATATAGACAGGGACACACACACAGTTGCCATATCTGGGATTAGAACTCCTACAAAACTAATTTATCACACTACAGCATTATGCAGTTATAGGACGCACCACGGAGATTACTGGGCTACACCTTTCCCAAAGGTGTACTTCACAGTGAATGAGTGTAACTAGTCTAAAAAGCATTGCTCCCTACACAACCAGACACACACACACACACACACACACACACACACACACACACACACACACACACACACACACACACACATGCCATGCCAGGGATTAGAACTCCTATCTAACTAGTTTATCACACTACAGCATTACGCAGTTATAGGATGCACCACAGAGACTATTGGGCTACACCTTTCCCAAAGGTGTATTTCACAGTGAATGACATCAGCAGGCTTGCCAAAGTAGGGCATTTGAATTGTAGTGTGTGTGACTAGCCTAAAAGCATTGGTCCCTACACAGAACGAGACACACATAAACACAAACTTGACTTGTCTGGAATTAGAACTCCTACCTAGCTAGTTTTTTCACAGTACAGCATCACACAGTTACAGGATGTGCCACAGAGCTTACCGGGTTACTCCTTTCCCAAAGTTGTATTTCAAAGTGGATGACATCAGCAGGCTTGTCATAGTAGGGCTATGGGGAGGGCAGTGTGTGTGCATGGGTCATACCCATTCATCTAGAGGTAGACACAGCACACGCAGGCACACACAGGTTTAGATTCCACAGGTACGTCTATACAACTGCTAGATGATTACTGCCTTGTACAGTCATGTTCCACAACTAGTACTTGCACCACAGAGTCTGTAATGCTGATGGATACCAGTGGCTAATTTCTACAGTGAGTGACATTTGCACATCATGTGGTTGTAGCCATTTGGCTGTGTACTGGGTGGGACAGGCCTCATGATGGAAGGCTCTTTGTCACTGTCACTCTCTTCCACACATCAATGTATGTCTACTTTTGGTATATTATAGTGTATTGTACTTGGATATATGTCTGTATTCCTATCCAGTGTGTGTGCAAAGCATGACTGGTGCATACTGAGGAGTGTATGCATCTGCAACTGTCTGATATGTAAGGTCCACTGTATTTGGCAGACATGGGCTTCATTTGTTTAAGTGTGTGAGCATGCCCAGTATGATCTTTCAGTACGTTGTTGTCTGACATTGCCTTCATTTCTCCAAGTGTGTGAGCATGCCCAATATGCCCTTTTGTATTGAATGTGTGGATCCATTCCAGGTAGTTTGTACTACAGTGCAGATCTTTGTGTTCTACACCTACAGGAAGCAAACTGTTTCTGCAGGATATCTGTAGATCAGTTGGCAATATGGGGTCAACATGTGCAAGGGATAGTGTGTACTGTAGGTGATTGTGTCTGTGCTGCTTCTGTTACATGGTACTGGTGTTAGCAGAGATATTCAGACATGTGTACTGTTATACACTGTAATGTTTTATGTCCTGAAATACTGTCAGGTGGACATTCTTGCTCACAGCGATGTCCTGGAGAGCACAGGGTGAATGCAGCTGTGTCCAGTACTGTAAGCAAATGCCTACATATTCATAGAAAGTTATGCCATTCTGGAGGGGAAGCTGCAGACACTTGCTGCTGGGTCTGTGTATCCAGTTCAGCACCTTGGTATAGTGCTGGCAGAGGATCCCATACTTGTACATCCATCGACATGACAGTATGGCCTTATCTTGCTGTGGCAATACCTCACAGCTATACAGATTCACACAGGTTACCCAGAGGCAGGGGTTATAAGTCAGGACATTACCCCTATTGTGGTTTATGGGCAGGTTTTAATCCACCCATTTTTGTGTTTGCAGCCAAGGATAGTATGTGAGCACAACTGTTTCGGACCTTGCACATTCCATGCTGCCCATGCTCCCACCCCCCCATTATTCTATCCTCTTCCATACATTATGCATACATTCTATGATACTTTCCCTAAAGTTATCACCTCATCACAGCTGTGTTTTGGTGTTGGTCCACAGTTCATGCAGTGGGACATGATGGACATGTTACTGTAGTTTGTCCACATAGCCTATGCATATGGCGTATGTGGAGTGTGTTATGTTGTTATTTGGATGTCCATGACATAACATACATTGGCAGTATGGGTTAGACACAGGCCTTTGGCAGAGACCTGTAGGCCATTTGGTGTGATGCAGGCCAGCTGTAGCAAGCTGTTGCATTCTGTCAGTCCTACAGTCCCAGACAGCCATAGAGTATATTCCCCTGGGGTGACAGGGTAGGTGTGCTAGGTGTTCATGCCAATGCTTTCTATCAGTATTAATCAGGTAGTGTGGATGCTGGCAGGGTGCTACTTACAGGTAGGGACACACCTGCATGGAACACCTGCACTGCATGCTGCATTCTTTCGCTATTGCCATACACAGGTGGGGGTCATATTGTACCCATTCCCAACAGCAGGTATACACCAGAGAGGTAACTGTGGGTGGTGTTTGGTGAGTTAGGTGCATGTGTGCTATGGACACTACTTGCATCTGACTCACAGATATGCATGAGGCATTCCAGTTATGCTGGCTTGTGCAGGGACATCAGCTGTTTCCCAATACATCAGTCCTATCACCTTTATGATCTGCAAGTTTTCAGCCAGATGACATAGGTATTCCCTACTACAAGCCCAGATAATGTGATGCATACCTGTATGTACACTTCCAAGGGTGTGTCCATTTCATGGTTACACATTATATACTGTATGTCTGGGGTACTTTTCCCTGTGTACTGCTTGTATATCTAGCCCAACAGTCATGCCATGTCCATCTTTCAGATGTTGACAGATATTACCACCATACATTTACAATGGCTTACTGCTAGCATGTGTTATACTGGGGGGGATTGTCTTTGACACTGCAGTTGTGAGGACTTGGCCCTGTCATTGGCAGTAGTGGGCAATGGCCACCAGGTCAGACCTCAACATGCATACATACTGACCACTGTCACACAATATGAAACACACACCAACCTAACATATACATACCTGCATATTGTACAAATGCTACAATCTATCCTGCTACCTTGGCTACCTCTGGTCATCTGTGCTCCACTGGTATTATACCTACACATACATGTTACTACATGTCTACATTAGATTGGGGGGGCACACCTGACTGTTACAATATGTGTACATTGGCTTGGGGGGGCACACAAGACTGTTACTACATTTCTACATAGGATTGGGAGGGCACAACTGACTGTTACTACATGTCTTCATAGTATTTGGGAGGGGCACACCTGACTGTTACTACATTTCTACATAGGATTTGGGGGGGGCACACCTGACTGTTTCTATATTTCTACATGGGATTGGGGGCACACCTGTCTGTTTTTGCATGTCTACACAGGATTGGGGGCACACCTGACTGTTTTTACATTTCTACATAAGATGGGGGGGGGCACACCTGACACTTGTACAAATTTGCTATGACTGTACTGGTATGTCAGGTACTCCATTTCATTCTGTTTTCTAACCTATCATGCTGACTAGAGGCATATCAGTGTACTACAGGTCTTAGGTTTGATTGACCTACATATTAGTTTCTGACTTCCTACCCTTCAGAACTAACATTCCACTGCCTGACCTGATGTAGTCTGTCTGTGTAGGCCTGGGGGGGTTGTTACCCATAGGCATCATTCAGAGGCCTTAGCACAGCCTTTGTTTGTGTTTGTCTATACCCGTCCTGCTGGCTGAGACTGTTGTTGAGTATGTGAACCTCCCTGACTGGCATGCGTGTGTCATATGGACACACATGTGGCCCAGCATATTTCCTGCGGTGGGTTTTGTCACCATGTGTAGTACTGTCTGCTATGATGACATCAGTATTTGTTACAGTTCACATGCTGCCACTATAGGTGTCTACTATCTGCTGGCATCCCATTCAGCCACACGATTCCCTTGCATGCTCACTACCATACCAGAGATACAGGTAACAACACATACTACTCCATTCGGCAATTGGCAAGGAGAGTGACTTACCTTGTGGTTCTGCCAGTATTGCGGATGGTGCTGGAGAGCTGCCTATGTCAGATGCACATAGTACACTCCCTATACATGGTTGAGCATAGGTAGTGTCATGTTTGGCATCCCTTTTACTGTATGTGTGAGTCAGAGAGAGGTGTCATTCCCTGGGTCCCTCCTGTGTCAGTGTGTGTGCTATGAGTTGCCTCTTTGCCAAGCCCAGGGCATACTGGGCATGCCTCCTTCTGCCTACTGGGGCAGGCTCAGGTTGTTCCTCCTTTGAGTCACTCTGTGCCTATGCAGGACTTGGCAATGGTGGGGGGCTGTGTGGCCCTGCCCCGTGCTGTTGCTGCTGCAGCTGTTTCTACAGGATCATATTGTGTAGCATGGCACATACAATGACAATTTGAGTACATGTAGCTGGGGAGTACTGCAAGGCTCCACTGGATGTGTCCAGGCACTGGAACCGTGACTTGAGCATCCCAAACACATGCTCTATTACAACTTTGGTCTGTGGATGTGCCTCATTATGGAGTTCTTGCTCGGGTGTGTGTGCTTTTCTGATGGGTGTCATCAGCCACAGCTCCAGTGCGTAACCAGCATCCCCCACTAGGTGACCATAAGGGAAGTCCCCACTGGCAAATCTCTGGTACAGCTGCGTCAGACGCCAGATGTGGGAATCATGATAGCTTCCAGGGCAGCCAGCACACACATTCATTATAATGCCCTGGGTATCGCACACGATCTGGCAGTTGATTGAGGGGAAGCAATTGCAGTTGATGTAGACCCTACCCTGCTGATCAGGTTGTACTTTGATGCATATGTGCGTGCAGTCTATAGCACCCACTACTTCAGGGTATTCTGCTATTTGGTGGAAGAGATGCATATTACTGGCCAGCGCCTCACAGGTGTTGGGGAAATATACATGCTCACCGGCATGTGCTGTCATGGCATCCAGGAACTGGTGGAGTACCCTGGATGCTGATGCCTGTGAGATCCACATGATATCCCCAGTTGGCCTTTGGAAGGTACCTGTAGCTAGTATTCTTGGGCCTACACATACCTTGGTATCCACTGGGATTGGTTCCCCTCTGTTAGTTCTGTGTGTGAGGCATGGCCGGCACAGCTCAACAATTTGCTGTAAGAGGTCCCTGTCCACCCTATAGCACTCCACTATCTCCAGCTCATGTAGCCCCTGGTAAGTTACCCTGGGTCTGTACACTCTTCTCCGTCTCCTCACTGTGGGTTGGTCAACAGCATTCTCATCCTCATCACTCTCAGCCTCTTCCACATGTTGTATGATAGCTATTGCAGCCCCTATTATTTTGTTGCTTTTGTTTGTTAAAAATTCCTCACTTGTATACACCAGTGGTGTAGAGTATGTGGGAAAAACCAGAGGGAAAGGTGTTTGCATAGTTTATAGTAGTGTTCTGGGCTGGGCTGCTGCCTGTGTAATTGTCTGAGTCTGATACATTTCACCTGTCAGTTATGCTAGTTCTCCTTGATTACCTTCCTACTGCTGTTTTTCCTTCCCATTGCCTTCCTGTTTAAGCCCGGGGGTGTGCCGTGCAAACACAGTGCTCAAATGTGCACAGAGCTGCTATTTCCTGGTTTACTTTTTTTTCCCTTTAAAACCTGGTGCGCGGCGTGCACACCCACTTAGGCAATGTAAAGAGTGCTAGGCAGCCTCAGACACATCCCCTTGCTTAGCTCTGATAAGGTAAGGGCAAACCCGAGCCACAGGGCTCCAATCCGCTTACAGTATACCTGACAACCCCCCCCCCCATGATTTCAGCTAACTCCTGGGCTTGCACCAAGCTATTCTTCCTCTTACACTATTGGTACTGACTAGCATGCAGGGGAAATCTGGGATTCAGTATCATTCCCCTCATTTGCATAGGATTGCCTGCTGATGCATAGTTACAAGTCCCACACTGAGCCTCCCCCCATAGTAACCACTATTCACTGGCCATGTTGTTTTCTTCCTACCATTGAGTATAATAGCAAAATAGTGATTTTGATTGGAATGCTTATTTTAGGCTTTTTTCTTAATTTTTTGCCCGATCCCATTTGTGCACCACTGCCTTACGCTTAAACAGCCGAGCTCGGCTAAAAAAAAAAAAAGTAGATTTTTTTTTTATTTTTGCAATTGCTTTCCATGCCAATGGCCATATATTTGACCATTGGCATGCTTTCTACTTAATTTCCACCCTAGTCCCATACGACCGGCTTCCAGATTCCTGGATCGCAAATTCACCTCATCTGCATGGATTTCACCTGCAAATGGGGTAATTTGCATACAGGGGCTGAGTTCATGCAGGACTAGTGCAGGAGTGCTCGTGCACGTCCCTACAGCTTATTCCTGTATCACACGGAAGACATATTGCCTGCTGGAGCTCCTGCACTAGTCCTGCATACTGTGCAAAGCTTGTTGAATCCAGGGGCATGTCTAAAGTAAAGTTTACACAATATAATTAACTTGAAAACTAAGTCAGAAATCTGAAATTCTCAACTTAATAATTCTTCATTTACATTTTGTTTATATTACTTACAGCTCTGAAGCTATGACATGAAATTTGACTTTCTACATGTAATATGATTTAAATGAGCTGAGAATAGTAGTTGCACATCTTGGTTAAGGAATCAAGTAATCCTAATCACATGTAGCAGCCCAATTAGGGGTTTCAAAATTCATTTGTTAGACATGACTGACAAATGATTTCTTAAAGGTGGAAGAAGACACGAGATGGGATAACCAATGACATCATCTGAAAAGCATAAGTTGCATGCTTTTAGTTATCAAAAACGTACCAAAGCAATTGCTATTAGAAAAATGTGCTGATTAGAATGGATCACTTTCTTCTGAGCAAAAGAAATGCCTATCTAAAAAAAATAAAAAAAACTCTGCTTTTGTTGACATGCAATTCACGAGGCACTCAAGATTTTGATTATAATTTTGTGGAATGCTTTCATTGTGAACCTGCTTACAAGTATGTCTTATTTTCTGTTAGACTGAGGAAATTATTCTTTCATTTTTTTATTATTGTTTTTGTTTCTTTTTATGAAATTACTTCAGCTTTGTGGAAATTAATTGTATGACATATACTTTGATTGTCATTTATGTACCTTTGGAACTCACTACCACCATCCATTCACACCACCTCTAACCATTATATGTTCAAAAAATCTCTTCACGCACATCTAGTATCCCAGTGGGAATGCTCTTGCTCCCACCCCACATAACTAACACTGGTAATTTTCATCTTCCTTCTCTCCCATGTTTACTCCAGCAATTTTCCTTATTATTTCCCCTAACTCACATTATTATTGCCATGGTATCTGCAAAGAATGTACTAGACTGCACCTATTAAGTTTATGTTTCTTAAATAATAACTACTCTGTATCACTTTGCAATATTCCTTTTCTTAGTCTATAACATCTCCAAGTTTCATCACTAGTCTGTATTGTTTCTAATGTTTGCTGTACTTTTGAAATTATTTGCTTGAATCTTTTACATTTGTATAATTATCATTAGTAACCTACTGTATGTACCTAGATTGTTTTTGGAGCTTTTCTCCCCAGGACTCCATTGAAAATGGGTTCATTTTGGCCCAATGGACTATCCTGGTAAACCAACTGCAAATAAATAAATAAATAAATAAATAAATTTACTCTTGTTGCTTTGTGCACACGAACATTACTAATACATGTGTTTCTTCTTTCTGTTATGTTTTTTATCAGTGCATTGATGAGATCTATTTACAAAGATGAGCTTTTGCAGTTTCTATATACTTGATCATGATTATTTTGTTCATGTTGTTATTTGTTTATTTCCTCTGCCATTTATATTTTTGTTATTTTTTGCAATGGTGTGTCTGCTCATTATATAAGAGCACATTTTGACACTTTTCTTTGTTATTTTGAGACTTTTTGGTGAAATTTCAGTTTTATATTTTAGTGTTATTTTTTTGGCTACAGATACCTTTGAAGTTTATGTAGGTTAGTTTATGGCTTTGATGTTTTCAGCCTGTACATATTTGGGATTACTTCTTTGGACTTCAGTTATGTAGGACCATGCAGTTTGAATTTTGTCAGACTTTGTATTTGTAGGACATTGGTGGAGAGTGGGTTGCTACATTTTTATTAGTATTAATTAGACATAGCAGGGCTAGAATTTATGCAAGACTGAAATGCACTGATTTTTCATGGTTGTAATTCTCAAGTTGGTATATATAAGTGGAGGGGTGGGTGATGGCTGGTGGGAGTGGGGAAGCCTATTTTTGGTGTTTCTTTAATGTGTTCTTGGAATACGTTTTTCAAAGTGTGATTATTAAGTGTTAATGTAAGTGCGGTAAATCAAACATAGCAGAAGCCCTATTTAGCTTATTTGTTGTGAGTTGTTATATATTATCCTCATGGCTTTATACTTGCATCAACCAATCAAACTGTTTCACTTATTCTTTCCATTTTATAATTAGTCTTTTATGTTGTCATGTTCTTGCTTCCTAAATTGCTGTGTAGAATTGCACCCTATTGAAATGTTGAGACTCAGACTTCATGGTACCAAAAAGATCAAAAACAAAATACTGAAAAAAAACTAGAAAAGAGTGAATATCGAGCATTACCCCTCCTTTAAACATGTTTTTTTTTTTGCAGGAGATCAAGTTTCTCTGCACCCCTGATGGTGGTGGTTGTGGTGAGGCAAACCCCTCACATCCATGCTCTCATGTGTACCTTCTCCAGGAGCACCAGACCTTGGAGAAAAGGAAATATTCTGAGAAAAGGCAATCTTGGACTTTGTATTTATATAAGCCCAGATAAGACCAGAATTTGGGTTATTCATTTTCCACCTTTTGGGACTCAGCAATCCAGCTCCTGACATTTTAATTGGTTACCGTTCAGGTGTTACTAAAAGGATAAGATTGCAGTAGTGGGGTAGGAAAACAAAAGCAGCAACAAAAATGAAGAAAAAAGGAAGAAGAAATGTAAAGACAATATATTGTACTTGAAGATGTGGACAGTGGGCTTATGACAGTGACTGAATTCCATAAAAAAACAAGATCTGTGTTTCAAGAGGAAAAGTGGTAAGGACTTTAAAAGTCTCTTAAAATAAAATTATAGTAAAGCAATTAAACTGTATTCCCTTAGCAAGCACATGTAATATAAAGTGGGAGATATGTTTAAATATGTGTGAGGTCTAGCATTCATTCCTTAACTAGACACACTAAACTGAAGACTATCAGGATAATTTTTAAGCAGGCCGCAAATCTGAATCAGTTTTTGAAGAACTGGTTAAAGAAATTGGTGTGCCTAATATGAATAATCATGACTTGTTTCATTAACATGCAGTTATTCAAATCCAAAACATTTAAAACCTTAGGAGATTAACAGCAACCTCCCAGAGTGACAAAATTCAGTATATGTGCTTGTTACCCACATTACATCAATGAAGTGTTTTGCAAAATAAGGAAAAGCTGGTACAGTTAATTAAAAAATCAACTGATTGAACAGTACCCGTTTTTCCCAAGCACGATTGCAGTACTGTGAGAACTGGGAAATCAGCCCCTTTCCCATCTATAGTGAGATCTCAGTGGCGGTATATATATTTAGTAGGGGGTGCTGGAGGGGAGTGCAGGGGGCTTGAATGCATGTCTGCAAATTTTATTTATTTATTCATTTTGCTATTTGTATATATATATATATATATATATATATATATATATATATATATATATATATATATATACACACACACACACACACACACACACACACACACACACACATACATATTTGGTGCCTACATTAGATGATAGACAGCTTTAAGTTGTACATCACTGCTGTTAAAAAAACGTGTAGTAAACACATCTCACTGTGCAAACACTGTTTTAAACAGTTTCTCCCTTCTGTTTTCCCCCTTTTACCTGTGTGCGCACGCGCGTGTGTGTGTGTGTGTGTGTGTGTGTGTGTGTGTGTGTGTGTGTGTGTGTGTGTGTGTGTGTGTGTGTGCACGTATCTCCCTACAAAATGCATATGACCATCAGAGTGACTTAAGGTTTTGCAGTATTTTGGGCATAGCAGGTGATGCAAGCTTCCGAAGACCTGTCCCTACAAGGCCTCCTGATGTCATCTAGCATAAAAGTACCCAAAGACATCATAGCTTCAGACCTAACCTGTGGTGTATGCATTATGTTCTCTGATCTATAGTGTGCATGAATAGTTAGGTAGGGGTTCTAATCTCATTGCAGCCACATTGGCCCATGTGTGTGCAGTGTAGTGTTCTGTAAACATGAATATATAGTGGTACTATACTCATTGTAGTGAAGTCAGTGTGTGTGGATGTTAATCAAAGCATTTTACATCAGCCTATGAGATAATAGCATTATTGGATTTTACAACACTAATGACCCTAGGGCCCTTAAAATCCTAGCCAAGTTTTTACTGTTATTTACACGATCAGTACCTATAGTGCCTGTCCATGAAGGACACAGGCAGAATCCCTGAGATTAACTTATGGTCACTCATTCAATTGTACAGAATATATCTGAACATCTCTCTCTCTCTCCAGCATGTGACATTGATGTCACATACCAGGTTATGGTCATTACAAAAAATAATCAGTCTACTGTTTGACTTACTGATATGCAGCAGTTCCAATACAGCAGGGTCAGAAATGTTCTTGTATGCAAGGCAGAGATGACCTATGAGTAGTCTGTATGACACAGACTACAGTGACATTGATATTAGACAACTCCAATAGGACAGATGCTGAAGACTTGAATTTCCTTTGTAAGGGACTTTTGTGGTTTCTGCATTTGCCACTGGTGCTTGTACAGGTAAATAACAAACTGGCTATTGCAGGCAAATATTGGTCTGATGGGCAAGGGTACTTGGAGGTTAGAAGTATGCCATATGTGGGTGACAGCGCTCTCAGTTATGACATGAACAACATCTAATGGCCTGTTTACCACTGTGGAGATATGGTGATCTAAGGTAAGGTAGGTGTAAACCTGTGTGGCCAGGTCTCTTACCCCTGAGTATGTACCTAAAGTGTCACTGTTGATGTGCTATGTAGCAGGAACATTGCTGGTCCCAAAAGGAATGATACTACATGTATTTGCATGTATCCAACAAAAACAAAAAAATAACTTATAAAATAAAATAAACAACGTGCAAAAACCCAGTTCACCAACTTTTAATAAAGTATGGACTTTAGAGCTTCGGCTTCAAAAAGCCTTCCAGGAGTAAAAAACATACCAAAAATATCTTCCTCATTTATATATATATATATATATATATATATATATATATATATATATATATATATATAAAAGGACCCTTCCTATAATGCAATTAAACAATTAAAACAATTAATACAATTAAGTGACTCAAACAAATAAATTCCAACAGCATTCTGTATTAAGCCTACTAGGGATCAGTGTTTAATATTTTTAAATGAACAAGGCTTCTTTATGCAATATTTTTTTCTTTATATTACAATTACCTTGATCCTCACTGATTTTTCTCTAAAACTGTGCCTTTTAAGGTGTCAGAATCACAATCATGATAATAGTTAAAATGCTGAGCCAGAGGACTTCCAAGTCTACCATTTCTATTGTCTCTTACATATTCTTGTAACTGAGACTTAAAAGCCCTCTTAGTTTCCCCAGTATAAAATAAACCACAATCACATCTCAATGCATAAACTACATGTTTTGTTTGACAACAGTGTCTATCACTAGACTTAAATGATATGCCATTAATTTTGTCAAATGTGTTCACTATGTACTTACAACTTACAAATTTTTACAAGAGAAAGTATCCATATTCACAGGTTGATTTACCAAATTATTTATAGGTTCTCAAATATGCTGTGAACTACAATGTCTTTTGTAGGGATGGTCTTTTTGTATATAAGGGAGATGTTTTTGGCATGGTTTTTACTCCTGGAAGGCTTTTTGAAGCCGAGGCACTAGAGTTCATACTTTACTATTAAATGTTGGTGACCTGTTTTTTTCACATTTTTTATTTTAATGTATTTGCATGTAGTTTATGGCCATGACAGTGGCAACAAACATATGTTCATGTAACACCCTCATGTAGGATGTTGATATAATTTGCAGATTCTATGACCGCTACTGGTTTGCAGGCATCAAACAGCCTTGTAAGCCAAAAGCATTTAGTTTGTGTTTGTACTTCAGATAAATGGATTCCAAACAGCAGAGTACCCTGGACTGAGCCCTGTAGAGCACCACTGGATACAGCTCTGATATTGGAGCTGCACTCCCCTATTTTCACTATATGTGTTCTATCAGTGAGCCATTTAGTGATCCCACTAATGATATTACTGTTGATGTCTAGCTGGGTGGTTTTGTCAATGATGCCTGAGTGACTGATCATGTCGCATGGCTTGGGTAGGTCCAGGTAGTTATATGCACAGAGGCCACCCATCCAGGTTATTGGTGACTGACTCATAGATGTCCAATAGGTTTAACATGCATGATCTCCCTTTCACAAATCCAAACAATGTAGGTTCGAGTGTTTGTAGTTGACCTACCTCTTTGTTGATAAGGTCCATGAAGATTTGCCACATGTCTTCACAGATATGGCCAGTCAGCTACTAGGTCTATATGTCCCATGGTCAGTGGGTGCACCCCCTCTGTGCAAGGGGATAACAATGGCTGTTGTCCAGTCAGTTGTGATGCAGCTGGTGGTTACACTATGATTGCAAAGAGTTCTCAATGCCTGGAGTAAGCAATGGTGGAGCCCATATAGGACACAGCATGAAATGTTAGCAGGTTCAATACATGGTGTGTTTGCCACATAAAAAAGAGTCCATTTACTATATGTCTTTTAGAGATACAAGGTATGGAACAGGTTGTGGGGATGTCAGGGTGTATGTGAGGTAGGGACAGAGGAGTGCAGTATTCATAGCACCTGGGGATGACACCACACACTGCGGCAATTATTGAAGTCACTCATGTATCTTTTTTTAATGAGTTATCATCCTAGGTGATGGTAAAATACATCTGAAGGCCAAGAACATACCTGTCTGAGACACAAACTCTGTAAGCTCAATCACATCTCTGCATACAGTCCAGACAGGTATGCCTCAAGTCGTACACACCAACAGGAAGTATGTGGCTCTGCTTGACAGGGGCACAGGAAATTAACTTTCTTGGGTGGCGTAAGCCAGGGGAACTTTTTTGGCTAGGCTTACTTAGGCCCTTGGGCCAATAGCCTAGTACCTACCTATGAATCTATGAACCTATGTACTCATAACAGCACCTGATATTGACAGACGTGAGTGCATGTCTCATGTGATGTATCCTGGCATCTCACAGACAGCTGACTGTGATGTTTTCCTCATGTAGCCTGGTGAGAGGCACATCAATGTGTCTCATGATGTTATCACCTATGAGTCATATGTTTGAGTTTGTATTTTGCTTTGGGTGTTTGACTGGTGAGACAGTGGTACATGAGCTGTTATGTGTACTGTGTTCTGCAGAGCTAAGACTATATGTAGCGAGCTTGTGTCTGGGTTTCTGAGGTGTGTGGTGTTTACTTAAATGTCTGTTAAGGACCTTGGCACATGTGGACATGTGTGATACAGATTTGGGTGGAGTAGGAGGTGAAGTGTGCATGTTGACAACCGCTGATTGTAATATATACTGACTGTTGTGTGAGAGATCATGGATTCAAGGTTTGTAATATTGTTGCATCTATCACACTTTGTGTTTGTGTGAAGTAGGAGTAGAGGGGTTGTGATGCTTTCCATATTTCATCAGCAGTCATGAACAAGCCATGGTTAGGCAGCGACCAGACAGATGCTTAACTTTAACATGTTATCAGCTGTATGCTGTCAAAGTTAAAATAAAACAGTATTGACAATGTGGCATAACATGCTAGATTGAGTACAATGCTTTGCCAGGCATGTGACACTTGCATTATCCATAATCAAGTTATTAGGCATGGTCGCAATACCATACCCAAAAATGTGACACTGTTCAGCTCCAGCTAAATTAGGGTCATGCTACAACACCCTTCTGGTTGACAGCTTCAAATACACTGTCTGTAGACCCTCTGTGCAGTGGAGATGTGGATATCCATGCATGCATGGAAAACTTGTTCATCTTTGCATTTATTAATTCTGCCTTGAAAGTGTACAACATAATTTGGAGAGGAGGTGACAGACCCCACTGTGTACCTCCTACATATCCAAGTAAGGACTGGCACGAGAGTTACTTATCCTACACACCTACATCTTGACTATGTTATAAACAGGATATGCTGAAGAGACAGGTATGTAGCCCAGACACTACACCCAATATGTAACAGGCTCCCCATGCATGTGATGCACAGTTCCACCCTAATGCAAATCATGTACAGGTTACACAACAGGATGGGGAACATGACAATGCTAACTGCTTTAGGACAAATATCTCTAATGGACACAGGTAAAGTGTAGATGGTTCACCTCACACACCCCAGATTGTCCATGAGTCACCTTCCAAAACCCTGCTTACAGTTATCAAGGGTGTCAGACCTTGCCAGAGTTTAGGGATGCATGGCTAGGATGAAAGATGCCCCTTTTTGTGTTAGCCTATTATACACATATGAACCTATGGAGCCATGCAACTACACTATTTTACCTTTCTGATCACATTTTTCTTCTGTGTTGTCATTGCATCCTGTGCTTTGATGTTGATGGGTGTACTGTAGATGTGAACACATAGCTGTGTCTTACACAATCCTGAAAGTAAAACATAAACAGAGCCATAACACACCTTTCATAGTGTGACCACACAGCCATTACAAGAGCATCCAACCTACTGTACACACCATAATATGGTGTACTCATTACAAATGGCAGTGAACAATATGTGTGACTGACCAGTAAAAGCAGCATGTCAGCTGCAGCAATGGATAACACAAATACAAATCTTTTTAGATAGTCACCCTGTGCATCAGACACTAGCTTTATTTCCCTGCATCACTGAGATTGATGACAGGGATGTGGCAGAGGTATCATCACTTGTACAGGGTGTTGTATGGGGGTGCAGGAGGCCTAGGCTGACACAAAAGGTTGTCAAGCATGTGTGTGAGTCAGAAAGGGGAGCAGGCAAGATAGAACATGTAAATATGCTGTTTGTGTCTGTAGGTGACCTGAAGGTTACAGTGGTGTGTGAGTGTCTGTGTGCACACAGTCAAGCTCAGTGCTAGCCCTACATGAATGTATGTTGGACAGCTTTGAGGAGTGCATGGTAGAGTTGACCATGAGCTCATGGATTGCCACATCTTGGTGTGGACAGAACACTATCCTCTGGAGTGCTGGATGTACTGCCACTACAGTAGCATGATTGTGCATGGCCATGTGGACTCTCAGCAGATGTAGTTGCTGACCTACATCCATGAGTCCGACAGTCAACTCCAACCAGATGTTCCATCACAATGTGTATCCCAAGAGAGATAGTGTGTTCCATATGTCTCAGACCAACATCTTTCAACTGAGTCGGTCAACCAATTCAGGGTATCAGCAACACGTGACGGTAGTCACGGATATCAGACTGTGCTGCATCCATTACCCTGAGAATTTTTCTGGAGTTCCTTTTGGAATATGCCTGTGTCTCCTTAATGGCCCAAAACATATGTTGAGTAACACATGATAAGACACCTGCAACAGGTGGTGGAGAGACAGGAGGCCTCCTTATGAGCACTTCTATCAATCCGCCGGTGTGGAACCTCACCAACTGTTTAGCTATGGCCAGTGTCCACACTCACTGCAGTCCCAGTAGCCACACTTTCCTGTTCAATGTCCCCACCCTCTGACCTCTAGCTGTCCAATATCTGTGGCCTCAGGGGACTGGGTATGGGTATGCATACTGACTGAGTAAAGTAATGATGAGGGCAGACGAGGGATGTAAACTTCTGTGACAGATTCATCCCCTGCAACTCCCAGGTGTGCCTCACTTTGGCCACCATCATCATCAGAATCTGAAGGGATACTGACTTCAGATTGTGAAGGGGACAATGACCAACCTCCCAGGTAACCTGTGATATAAATAGAAAGCATCACATTAATACCTGGACTACTATGCTCTGTAGTACTATGTTTGAATATATGTTAAGCTGTATACACTGCTGTCACTATTACAGACTTGTACAACCCACAATCTGATATAGTAAGACCTGCAATCATTAATTTCTAACCCACACATGTAAATATTGCAGAATAACAGACTCTCATGAGCAATACATAAATTATGTATATTGTTCACATTCTGCAGAACTCTGCGCAGTTTACAGATATGGCCATCTGATAACTCCTGTCAATATTCTTCAATTAATTACTGTGGTCACACCTACAAAGCCTAGGTATGACCACAGTGTGTACAGTCAGAACATATCTCCACATTTGACAATCATGCAGGCAGTACATGTATCCAGCCAGCAGGTCTGGATGACACTTTAGCTAATACCTTGCAGTAAATCTGCATCTGTGACAAAAATGTTTTGTGTTTACCAGCAGAAGGGGCATGGCCTCTTCCTATTCCTGATGGTCCTGAAATACAGTTGAGGGAAATGTACTGTAAACAGCACTACATGTTACAGTATAATACTGGTAGTACATTCAAATATCCCTCAGTGACATAAGCTGCTATGATAACAGGTATGTGGGTCACAATCTCTGCATGAGCTTACAACTGCAGGAAAACTGCTTCCCGGTAACTTGCATCCTCCCACTCCATAATACACCTGACAGCCATGTAAAACCATATACAGCATGACACACTAAATGCTACAGTTTTATGATCCTGTGTCAAATAAACATATCTGGACACTACTGTTGGGTGGAAATGGTGACTCCCACATCCATGACATATGATGCAATTGAAGCCCAAGAGCTATTGTGCATTGCAAGATTCTCCAGGAATTCCTCAGTGGCTGACAGAGGTTGTTCCACTGCAGGCCCACCACCGGTAACCTGATGATCGCTGGCCACATCCGCAGCCCTTCTGCGTGCCAAGTGGATCCTGTCTGTGGCACTGTGTTACACCTTATCATATGTTCAGTTATGATGCCCCACAGCGTTTATGTTATAGACCAGTTCATCCCACAAGGCTTGTTGCTCCTGCCTATTTGCCCTCCCTCTGAACAGCAGCATTTTGTAGTTTTGACGTAATGATTCAATAATGATGTAATTTTCTGTCTCACTGAAAGGCAGACAATGTCTGGCATGCATTTTAACACCAGAAATACAAAATAAAGAGAACACATGTCATGATCATATACATGGATGCACAGTCTGTAGAGATACAGCAATTAAGGAAGGCTATTAGTATTCCCCACCTAGGTACACATCTCATATGCAGCAGTGTGGCAATCATGCAAAGGATGAGGAGGCAACTAGGATAGTGGTAATAGTGACCTACACCTGCTTGTGCCATGACAGATACTCACATATGAGCACACACCCAACACAGGAGTCCACCTGCAGTGTGGCCACAGCAGGAAACCCCCCCTCCTAACATATGTATATAGTCCAATGACAAAATATAGCTGTGTAGTATTACAACTGCCAACAAAGCCAGTATCCAGGAGACGTGTGATTCCTAGTAAGCAGACATCATTAAACCCTTGCTGTACTCTATATCCTCTGCAGGTGTTACACAGCTGCAGATCAATGGCATGTCATAGGTCCAGTTGTAAGAAAGGCTTACTGATGTAATCCCCATTTCCTCCTAAGTATAATAAGGCATATGCATCATGTTGTAAAAAAAAGGTTACATACCTGATGGTGTACAATACTCCTCTTTTGTGAGATACAGATATATAAGTATTGTGCCAATGAGTTCACCATAGAAAGTAACTGTCATACACGGGTCTATATCAGAACATCAAATGCACAAAATAGTGAATAACTTAAAGGCTGAAAATGCCGGACCTCAAAATCACTACCCCGACACCCCCCGCTAAATATATATACCAACTCCGAGATTGCACTACAGTGAGGAAAGGGCAAATATTCTGATCTCTACTGTACTGCAATTTCACAAAAGGCATATTGAGGTCCTGCATTTTCGGCCTTTAGGCCATTCGACATTTTTATTGTTTGATGTTGTGATAGGGACCCGTCATACAGAATGGTTTCCCTGTCAAGCACTTTGCCTTTTTAAGGTGGTTCTCATTAGCAAGTGATTGCCCCTGAACCAATTTGTGGTTAAGTAATGCTTATTGCAGCATACACAGGTGATTTGCAGTGTAATCAGGCAAGCCCATTCAATTATTGAATGTGATATAAGGCCTCAATATAAAATCCATCCCCTTTCTGATATGATGGGGTGGAAATGCTAGGGTAGAGATACTACATCAGCACAGAGAGGATGTTTGTACATGTGTGTGCTTCAGGCTGCAGCAGCTGCTACTGCAAGCAATAAGCATAGTGATAGAGGCCGCGAAATGTGGAAGATGACAACACTTATGGGTAACGGTGTGACCATTGGTAGCTCTGGTGTACATATCAAAACACTGTAATCTGCAGATACAAAAAAAACACAAGTAACAGAGACCTCGATGAACCAGTTCAAAGAGCTTTACTGAACATAACCACTAATGGTATCTCGGCCTTTTGCCTTCAAAGGATACATAATTACAAAATAGATCCTTTTTATACACAGGTGAACCCCTCCTTAATTATATATGATTAACCAAGTTAATTGTGCTTTAAAATGCCCAACATCCTTACTATTATATATTTAATATTATAGAAATACAAATACATAAATAAATATATAAATATATTATATTTATTTTCATGTGACACAAATAACAACTACAAATTCATACATCAAATAATGAAATAAGACCTCATTTTTTTTAAACACCCTTAAATAAATAAATCTTAATATTAAATAACAAAAGCATGTTAATCTACCAAGTTAACCTCAAGGTTGAGGCCCCTGGGATGCAAAGTTTTAAAATTCAAAATTAATTTACTTTCAAACTCATTTAACTTTTTACCAACATCCCCCCTCTGTGCAAAATAGGTTGTGCTAACACACAAAAAAAGAAAGAGCCATCATTTCCAGCATGTGCATTATTAAATGATCACCCACTGAACTTCTCATGGTTTTGTTGTGGATGCCCACCAAATGTTCCAAGATTCTCACTTTTACATCCCTCTTTGTTGACCCAATATTGCACTTGATGTTACTACAACCACACCCTACAACATAAATTACCCCACAAGAACTACAGTTAAACCTCCCTCTACACTTGAATTTTCACCTATTTATGCTTGTGATTGAGATGTTCCTAATTTTACCACATAATTTAAAATGCCCACAAGCAAATGACCCAACCGACTCTTGAGGTACATTGAATAAGGACATATTTAACAATTCCTTCAAATTCACATATCTCCCATATGAAAATTTGACAAATCTGTTGAACAAATGTCCCACTACCTCATCCCTACTGGCAATGTGCTACAAATCCAAAAGTGTCTTTTTTACTACCTCGGAAAATATGGGATATCTAGATATAAATCCCTCTCATTATCACCATGGGCTGTAGTTCCAACACCACCCTTAAAAACATCCCTTGTTTAAATCTGGTGTACAGCCAGAGCCTGATTGAGGGAACCCATCCCTCAGGATATTAAGGTATGTGTTTAAGGTAAGTATGTCAGCCAAAGGTATTATTAACAGAGTAAAAGGCAACATATTTCTTGTGTCCTGGAACAAGGTAGGGGGTACATTATGACAGCCATCTGGACAACTGCTAAGCCATGTGTTAAGTTATGGTAGTCATTTAGAACATGTGTGCTGGCAATCCTTGTTGCTACCATGACCTACATATGTTTATGTTAGTTGTACAGCTGTGCTTATCTGTAATATCAGTAGCAACTGATTGTGTGCTGCAGTTTGATATTACTGGGCCTCCTTTGTATTACATAACCTAAAATCCTCTGTGAATGCATAGTAATGCATAGTAAAGCATGACCTGACACTCTATGCACTTTCTAGTGTTGCAATAGGAATATGTGAACTGTGGTTCTATCTGCAGGCCTTTGACTTCCATCATTGAACAGCAGACATTCCATTTGAAATGCTTTGGGTGAATAAATACTTGATGACACAGTTATTCATTACAGAATTAACAATGGTGATGGACATATACATGCATTTTAAATGGTACACACCACTGGATTTGAACTCAGGACCTTGTGTACCTAAAATTAATATTTTCAAAGCATTTAACAGACTGAGCTTCTGAATCAGTGGCACAGTATGAGTATTTCTCAACATATACATGCACACTTGCAGGCTGTTACATACCTCATTTACATCCATTATTATGTGCATAGTTTTATAGGGATGTATTTCTCCACCACAGTCCCGGTTAAACACCAATTTTTCCATTACAGATTTAGCAGGTGTATTTTTTAACTGTTGCAAATAGAGGTGCATAGTTACCTGCAGTAAGAGACATGACTTCCATCCATTATTCTGTGTCTAACTTTCTAGTGATATATTCCTGTACCAGAGTCCAAGTTACACTCCCATTTTTTCCATTACTCATTAAGCAAATTTGTGAGACATGCTTAATGATGGGAGAATGGCAAGTAATACATTTTTCTTAACACATCTGTGTTAACTAACAACTCTGTGGCTTGGTGGGTTGATGTACTGGTCTACAGGTGCAATGGTTGTGGGTTGAAATAGGGTGCAGGTATACATTCTACATTATTATTATTATTTCACACACATATATCAGTGTAGCACCATTTAGCTGAGCTTAGCAATGCTGCACATCATGCAAAAAATCTTTAAAGAAATGAAAAATAGGGAGATAGGACAGTGGTGAAATGAGATGCAAGCAGAGAGAAAACATAGTGAAAGGCAGGTAGGGATGTGCAGGAAGGGTGTAGGAAAGAACCATAGCTATCCATTTCTTGTACAGCAACATCTGTGCACTTTAACAGATTTTTTAGCTCAGTTTGGACTATCACCCTCAGAGTGAGGGCTAAGGACAACAGAAGTGTGTTGTCAAGCCAGTTGGACCAAATTAAATGTGTCCAGTGGACGCATGTGTGAAATGGAGAGCTATGCATGGGACAATATTTTTGTTTTGGGACAGTTTCCCATTTTTTTTAATTTTTTTTATGTGAGAGTGGAATGTTGGGGAAGAGACACAGGTACATGTGGGGAAGGTAAATTGGGAAGGTTAGGAAGCTTTGGCAGACAGACAAGACAGTACACGGGGTTGATGTGTGACACAAGAGGGGGGTACACACCTTGGACCTGTGTCTCACAGCCACTAAGGCCTAAACATAAAACCAACATATTAGTCATAGGAGACTATATTGTGAGACACACAGATGTGCCCCTCACCAGGCTGGATAAGGAGAAAGTCACAGTTAGTAGTTTGTTGGGTGCCAAAATCCGTCATATCACTCAGGTCTCTCAACAGGTATTATTATGACTCTCTCATAGTCCATGTTGGTGTGAATGACTTGAGACGTACCTCCTTGGACTATATGATGAGAGACATGATCGAGCTTGCTGAATTTGTGTCCCAGGCAGGTATGTTCCTAGCCTTAAACAGCATTCTACCATCACCAGAATGATGCCTCAATAGAAAGAGAAAATGATTGACTTTAACAATTGTCTTAGGTTTTGGTGTCATTCCAAGGGGCTCCAGTACCTGACAGCCTGGAATAACATGATTGACAAACCATGATGCTTTGCCAGAAATGGCCTACATCTGTCTCCCTTGGGCTTCAGGCTCCTGGCAAAGGCTCTTGCCTCCCCCATAGTGCCTTTTTTAGGCAATGCCATGAGATCAAAACTACCAACATGAAAATTTCATCAAAACGTAAATTAAAGGTCATGCTGCTAAACACTAGGAGTCTAAACATGAAACTGCACTAATTGCATACATTCTTAACACTGGAAGATGCTGACATTTGTGCAGTAACAGAAACCTGTTTCAAAGCTGCAGAGAGCACCCAAGCCATACCAGGTTACTCATTCTAGCATACATTCAGACCACAAACTGTAGGTAGGAAAGCAAAAGGAGGTGGAATTGCAATATATATATATATATATATATATATATAAAAGACATGCACACCTCCAGGCTGGTCAAACAGTATGATGCACAGGAAAGAGTCCAGGTGCAGTTAACAATTGACAAGACCACTATTCAAATCATAGCTAGCTATAGGCCTTCAAACTTGACTCAAGATGCCCATTCCACCAATCTTTATCTCTTCGAAGCTACCAAGATTCAATCCTTTACTCTGATCCTGGGTGACTTTAGCTATTCAACCATAGATTGGAAGAAATACTCATGCCAAAACACAAATGCTCAGACAGCCCTTTATTTTGTCAATGCAAATGCCTTGGACCAGTTGGTCGACACCCCGCAAGAGGTGCAAATATCTTGGACTTGGTATTAACCAACATGAGTAACACTGCAGCATCACTACAGTGTCATCATCCCTGGTAAGATCCAACCATAAGGTGGTCACTTTCGAAGTCACAATCTCCCCCAACCCCCAGCTAGGATCAAACAAAAAAAACTTCTCCTAAACTGATTACAACCTCCTGAGGGAAGGTATAAACAGCTTCACAGCCCCCTCCCTCTCCATAGGAACTGGCACATATGTCCAAACCTACACCAAAGTACTATATGAGAATTTATATAGCTGCATGGAATCAGGGATATCTGACGGGATGAAATCCTCCTCCTCAAGGAAGAGTAAACCTGTCTGGTGGACATCTGCAATAAATAAACTTTATAATAAAAGGAAAAAATTGCTGTACAGGACCAATAAGGACCAGGTGCCTAATTGGAAGCAATCTCTCCTTAGCTTGAACAAGCAAATAAGAGCACTAGTGAAATCCTCCAAAGCAAACCTCAAGTCTAAACTGGCAAAATCTACTAAAGACAATCATAAGGCCTTCTTTACATATATCCGCAATCTCAAGGGAAGCACCCAGATCTGCTCAGAACTGGTGGTCAAGGACACCACATACACAAATGGGGTCTATATCAGAATCTCGAATGATCACAATGTTGAATCTGACATTATCAACATGTAAACAGCGAAACTGCAGAACATCAAAGAGGTAAACGGAAATCTCCATAAGGGAAGATTTCCATTTACTTCAATGTAGTGCGGTCTCGGATTTGGAATATTTAAGTAGCAGGCGGTGTGGGGGGTGCAGGGGGGCTTGCCCCCCCCTGCTTAGAGCAAGTATATCTGTTTTTTTACTTTATTTAATGTTTTTATTAGGTATTCGATGTTACTGGACTTCGACGAAATGGTGTCGATCATATCGTATTCGAAGTTCAGTAACTTCGAGTATCTAATATAGACCCCACAAATGCTGTAGATATAGCCAAACCACTAGCAGACAGGTTCAGTGAAAGCCTCACTCCTCTGTCCCCCTATCAGTAAAACAGGACATCCCCAGTACCTGCCCCTCCCCTTATCTCTATGGAGCAAGTCATCACTGCCCTCTCAAAGGCAAAAAATACAGCCTCCATGGGACCCGATAACATCCCAGGATGCATCCTACATGAACTCAGGCAGGAACTTGCAGCACCATTAGGAGCTTGAGTACCAACTTCCTTCCAGCCAAGTGGAGGACAGCCACTGTCATCCCTTTGCACAAAGGTGGAGAGGCCACCGATCCAGGAAATTATAGAACTATCAGCCTAACTAACCTGATCTGCAAGGCACTGGAGCAGATTAGCATAGACCTCATTAACAAGGACATTGGCAGCGTCCAGACACTTGATCCCACACAGTTTGGTTTCATCAAGGGGAGGTTATGCCTGTTAAATTTGGTCAACTTCTTTCAGACAGCCACCAAGGCCATGGACGAGGGGAAGACGGTGCACACTGCCTACCCTGATCTGGCCAAAGCCTTCAATACTATTCTCCACTCAAGTATAATAGATAAACTCTCTCAACTATGTATCAATCCATATGTTACCATATGGGTAGCAAACTGGCTCACAGATAGAACCCACTTAGTCAGAATAGGGTAAGCCACCTCAAGCAGTAGACCCAAAACACGCAGTGTACCCCAGGGATCGGTCTTGGGACCTCTGCTGCTTGGGATATACCTTTCTGAAGTGCAGGCCAACACTAGTGGGATATGGCTGACTAAGTTTGCAGATGACTGCAAGGTGAGTGCTGTCATCAATTCCCCTAGTGATGTGGACATCCTCCAAGAGGGTCTCACCCAAACAAATGACTGGTGCCAGAAACATGGCCTCAAACTAAATGCCAAAACATGCATCATCATCCCCTTTGGGGAGAGTGATGTCCCCATAAATGATCACATTGATAATAAGATCCTAAGCATACAATCAGTCGTGAGGGACTTGGGCACCCAGGTTGATAGCAAACCTCAACCTGGTTTGTGACATCACTAGGACTTGTTGGCGGACAGATTTGCATCCCAGAGACTCCCCCTTTTGTAGAATAGACTCCCTGTCCACATAAAGCAGATTACCTCATTAACCCTTTTTAAGCGCAATCTGGATAACTGGATGAGGAACAGTAAATACACCCCTGGGATTTCACCTTTGTCCTGCTGGACAGGGCATAGGGTGCTGACTTGCTGTAACATTGGCTAAATTCTTGGCTTAGGCTTGTAAGGGCCTCAGACCCAATAGCCTATTAACTTCCTATGATCCTATGATCCTATGGATAAGGAGGGTGTTGCGGAATCCCAGTCCCATGGACGTCACACACAGTAGCAGTGTGACTCAAGTCTTAACCCATGGGACTGTCAGTAATACTCCTTCACTGCTCCTGTGGAGGCAGTGGTAGACACCAGCATCTGAGGTGAGGCTGCCCCACCAGGATGGGCAGCATGCTCTTCATCTGGCGTAGGCATGCACCGAGAGCTTGGCACAACAACCTATGCACTATGCCTGGCAGTTCCTCAAGGGTGACAAAATCACCCCCTCCACTTCCACTCCCAGAGGGGGGCCCAGCCCCAGCCTGTGGGGCAGAACTACCTGATGCCACAGGTACTGCAGGGGCAGTGGAGGGAGCACTACCAGGCTGCAGCCCAGATGTGCTGGTCCCTGGTGTCATTGCTGGGTGAGCCAAGGTAGGTTGATTGCCAGGAACCAGCCTACCTTTTCGCACTGTAGTAAATTAAACATAAGGTAAAAATAAACATAACCAAACAAATGTTAATATTTATACAACAGCAGATAATATTGATTAATCAAAAGAAATATAAAGGAATATAATGAGGAACACAACATTAAATAACATAAAGGAAAGTATTTTAACAGCAAAATAGTATGAAATAATACTTAAGGCCAACATAACAGTTAGTTACAAATAATATATTAATATCAAATCATAATAATAAACAACATTAATAAATTAAAGAAGCTACGAGGTGGGGAGAGAGAAAAAAAATACCATTAGTAACTTCACAGGTAATATTATGACATAGACTACTAATACATACTTCTACAGATGTGCAATTGCAGTTGTAAAAACAGTGACTGCAAATATAGTATAGATGATGTTGCATGTACATAGCTCTCAACCTGTTAGCATGGGACAGTATGGTCCAAGCACTAACAAATGCTGGTACACAGGCACAACTACAGGGAACCTTTTTACACAGTGTGCTCATACATTAGTACCAAGGTGTTCTCAAAACGGATTTGCCAATAAATTGAATTCCAAGTAATGTCATGTATCTGCTAATCAAGGGCTGGTCATATAAGCTACTAGTCACTGCATTCTTTAATAGCATGACAGTTGAGAGGTATGTAATCATATAGACTTGGCACACCACACAGCTGGTCATTTCTCAACTGGCTGCCATAGGATTAGAACCCAACTAATGTACACTTTATTTCCATATAATGAATTCTCAAAATACATCTCCTTAAAGACTTTTATTGCAACATCTTGTGTGAAATCCTATATTTACATACATGTATATCTGTGTGTAGTATCACATTGGAAACCAAATGCAGTGAACACATGAATAATGAGCACTTTAGTTGAAAACAATAGTTATCAAAGCACCATCTCCTTTTACTCTGTAATGATTAATGTCATATGAAATCTGGCATTTACGCACAAGTATGGCTGTGTAGGTCATCTGTTGACCTAACCATGTACCCTGTTCATTTACTGAGTGCTATGTACAACATATTTCGGGGACATTATCTGAAATAAGGCATGACACTTACTCTGGGTACTGCAGTACATGCATTTCTGAAATCTGTTGATACATTATTTCTTAGTTAATATGCAATTGGTTGACTGGTGTCACATTAGAACATACATGCAGTAAATACAGGAATAATGAACACTTATTTGAAAAGATTACTTAACAAAGCACTCTCCTGTTTTAAACTTTATTGATAATGTTTCTTAACATCTGGCATTTAGACACATGGATAAGCTGTCCAAGACTTCAATTACCTTACCAATATACCATGTTTATTGCCTAGGTGGAATATACAGCATTATTTCAGACAGAATGAGCAGAAAACAGGTTTGAACCTTACTCTGGTTATTGCACTACATTCATTTCAGAAATCTGTGGCTACATTCTTTATTCATTTACATTTAACAGTTGACTGGTATCAGATTAGCATATACATGCAGTGAATACAGGAATAGTGGACATTTTATTCGACAACATTACATATCAAAGCACCATCACTCTTTACAATTTATCGGTTAATGTTGCTTCGACTCTGGCATGTAGACCATGGATGGTTGTGTAGGTCTTCAGATAAATAACCCATATACCCTGTTCATTTACTGAGTGCAAACTACAGCATGTTTCAGACAGTCAGCAGACCAGAATGGTGACTCTTAATTTGGATATATCACCAACTGATGTTTGGAAACTATGCTGCAGTGTACTCATGCTTACTTGCTTTAACTTGCTTTACCATTTCAGGTAGGCAGTGACACATGAGTAAAGACCTAAGATGTCCCAAGTATGTCATACCTGACTGTTAAGACTGCAAAATCTGTAATTAATTTCTTGTATAATTACATTATGCATTAAGTTATTTACTTTGATGTTTTCCTACTTACTGCATGATTGCTCTATACTGGCCAGGCACACTGCAAGGGACTGTACATTGTGAACCTCTCTTCTGCAGTTGTGGCAAGAGAAGCAAACCATTATGTGTAGCAGTTTTGCACAGATTCAGCTTGTATATTTCTAAGTGACTGGCAAAAATGCTTACATATCTGTGGGGTTTGCCTAGTCTGAGCCTCATGGAGCCAGGGGTCCCAAGTTCTCCTCTTCCTATTCCTCAGGTCCTCGTAATGGTGACGACACTGCTCACCAGTGCAGTGGATACCATTAGCACTGGTAAGTTCCCTGGCCAACCGATCCAGGGCCTCAGACTTACACTCTGTGCCCTAGTATTCACCTTGCAGTAGCCAGGGTTTATAGTTCTTAACCAGGAGTCCAACAAAAACTCTGGACTCCAGCACATCCCACCTCTATGCCTGAAAGTGCACTCCTTCTCCATCAGCACCAGGCATATCCACAGCCAAGTGAAAACTCCAAAGAATGATGTGAAATTCCCACCTGTTGGCCTTTATTTAGGCTATGTTCCTACCCTTGCACATCATGTTATAACTTTCACAAAAAGTGCTGCACTACCTAGCATCACACAACTCACACAAATTGTGTTTAAGTGAAGCTTAACAATATGCAAATGGAAATGGTCCATTGGCCATGTTTAAGTGTTGATTAGCATTGCACACCTTTTCTCAATGTAACAATTTTTTAATTTTAAATTAAACTGATGTTTCAGTTACCTGACACATTTGCACAGTAAGTAATGTAAAAAGTATTACTGCTCTAGCCTCAAGCCCAGGGCCTCCTAAACTAGAGGTTATGACTCTACTTGTCTAGCCACTTGGATAACAAAGGGAACTTGTGTAGCTGCACATATACTACTAAGGTGCCTGTTAGCTGTGCACAGCTTTGCTGCATGGGTTTCCTCATTGATTGGCACCTCAGAGCTACAACAACTGAATAAATACATCCAGTTTCTATTTTTAGATATATACTAGATGTCTGTGTATATGTATAAGCACAGGTTGGCATTGCAAAGCACTGCACCACATCGCACAAGCAAGTAGTAAAAAAATGTTTAAATTGATTACATCCAGTTTCTACTTTTTAGATATACATATCAGATATCTGCTGTATATGTATAAGTGCTGCTCAGCATCACTAAGCACTGTGCCACGTCACATCATGTAAACAGCATGTAAACATGAAAAAAAACTAAATTGCAATTTCATGTAGTAAAATCTGTTGTTCACCTTTCAGCCCAGGGTAACAAGCCAAAAGGTACTGTGCTATGCTTAGCAACTGCTGAACACTCCACAACTACAGGAGAGCCTCTACACTGCTGCTTGCATGAATTCAATATCCATGTTTGCTGTAATCTCCCTTGCCAGTGTGCCATAATTAACATATATAACATGCTGCCGAGGAGGAATCATGACTGTGTACATGGATACATTCCATGTAGGTTCTACACAGAGCCAACATGGATTTTGTTGAGTCCTGGGGATAGTTTTTTTCACTAGCACTTGGAAATGACTGTCAGAGTTATACAATACCAACTGTCCAATATTTTGCAGTTTAAAAAAATATCTCTGAGTTTCAGCTGGAATGACATCTTTTTGTTAAATGTTTAATGAGGTTTAGTAGCATTGTTGCCTCACAGCAAGAGGTTCTCCCATTTGATTCTCGGCTTGGGTTGGGAGTGCCTTCTGTGTGGAGTCTGCATGTTCTCCCCACTGTCGAGTGGGCGTCCGACAGACATGTGTTGAATGGGTGTGCCTTTGTTGAAGGTTGAGCGTTAGGCTGGCAACTTGACAACATAAAAACTAACTGCCAATCATTAACGGACCAGAGTTCCACTGTGGCGACCCCTAACCAGGAAAAGCCGAAAGATGAACAACATCACAATTCTGAACCAAGCAATCTTGAAAATCAAAATCCACCTAAGACCATAATATCAAAGAAAAAACACTGTAAACAACACCAGTGATCTCATAATCTTCCCTCCACATACCCTGCAGGGGAATATTTGCTCTTTGGTCCACACCCCTGCAGGACTCATGTTAGCATTCATTCCTAGGTTCACACTTGTAGGAAAAGTCTGTATTTGAGATTTTTAATCATTGCGATCATCAGCATTTTGGTATTTCGAAATTATGTTCTCGGGATTTTGACTTTCAAAATTACTTGGTGTGAGGTGCAGGGTTGGCATTAGGTTCATAGTCACAGAAAAAAATTGTTGTGTAACATTTGATTCAGTAAACATTTTATACACATAATTCCAAAACAGGTTATAAGCCTTATGTGACTTGCATGGCATCAGAACAACTGGTAATGGCAATACTTGTCACATCACGCACATCATTAAACCATGTAGACTAAAACTGCCTGCATACATTCCCTTTTGTCAAGTGCCATCTATTAGCCAAATCATTACTGCAGTGAGCTCTTTCATATCTTGCTCTGTACGAATCACAATTAAAGTAATGACACCATATCAGCTGATCTGGATGACAGAACATCTTCACAAGCTATCCGAGGAGGAGCACCTGATCTGTGATATACAGCAATAAGTAGCCTGTTTTTATTTTGCTTATTTTAGCATTTATTGCTTATTCTAGATATTTATATCAATTTTATTATATACTGCATACTTGTACTATATTTCATTTTACCTAATACAGAGAGACCATCTGAGCAAGCCAACACACTTAGTTTTTTTCCTTCTGTCCCTCCTTTCTCCCTTTCTTAAAAAAAAAAAATGCCTGAATCTCCTTGTGTTCGGACTGTGCTTCTCAAACATTTTGGAAATATAGAGTATATTTTAGTGCATTTATTAAAACTATATTTGCCTTAATATTGCTATAACTCAAGTGTTCTAGGTTGCACTGCATCTGAATTGTTTTAGTGTTGTTTTAGCTGCTCTTCTGTGTATATAGATATTTCTGAATATGTAGACTAGCTACTTATTCTACTGTATTACTGCCTCTTAAATCGTGTTTCAGTTGTGCACTTGCCTTGCTTCATTTAAAAAGTTTTAAATTGCTAATTTTGTAGAGTTTTAATTGCATTTACTGTTTAGGGCTACACACTCAAGTGTGTTAGCCTTTTCTGTGTTTATTTACTGTATTATTGCATTGTTTAGCCTGTTTTAACCAAAAAAAAAATATATATATATTATCTTGTTTGCTCGTTTCCTGCCTTTCCTAGCTAGTATAGTCCAAATCCCAGGCTTTGCTGGTGTCAGGACTTTGTTTTATGTGTTCAGAGCTATCCAGACCTTGCTGTGGTAGAGGGAAGTCCTATTGCTTAACAGTGGGAGTGGTGAGCATTGTACCACCTGTCTAACACTAGAGGAATGGTTTCCAGCTCTGAAATTGTAATTTTATTAGCCATTTTGGGCTGATTTCTATCCCTTTCAACTTTTTGGCTTAAAAAACATGTGTATTTGCACATTTTTTGCATCGTGCTGCACTGCAGGGCTACTCTTACTATTCCAGGTGCCAGAAAGTCTGGACTTCAAATTTTCCCTTATAACTATCTGGTTTCTCAGTAGTAGCACTAAAATATGAATCCCTGTGACTAGCACTTGCTCTAGAACTTACTGGAAAGCACTAGGAAGCCTTAAACTGATACAAGCACTCAACCCTTCTTGTTAATAAGGAGAAATTAATCGTAGGCACTGAACAGCCTATAATTGCAAAGTACCTTGCAAAGGTAAGGGAAAAAAGCTCTTGTACTTTACAAAAAAAGCACCTAAACAGACATGTGCAAGGGTCAGCTTCCGGTGATTTCTCCTGTCCACCCGGTGAATCTGGGCATACTGGGGCAATGCAGCAACTGCCACATGTACATAGACAACCCTTTCCTCCTATCACCCAACACTACAACCTGCGAAAGATGCACTTACATAGCCAAACTGGAAGCAAAGCTCTCTCCAGCCAAGATTGTGCTAGAGTGTCAAGAGGAGAAGGTTAACACCTGCACTACACCTCAAGTAATAAATAGTCCTTCAAAACCCACACCATTAACACCTACACATAGCAACACTAAACCCACATATGCGGAGGCCCTTAACATTAACCTGCCCAAGCAACAAGGACCTTCAAAGCTAAAACACAAACAAACACCAGTCACAACCAAAGTGACACATAACTCACTACACCAGTGTGCCATACAACAACAGCCCCTAAGGCAAGACAACTTACCCAACACTTTAGTCATAGGTGACTCTATAGTCAAGAACACTGATGTCCCACTCACCAGGCTGAACAAGGAGAAAGTTACAGTCAGCTGCCTGTCAGGTGCCAGGATCCACCACATAATGCATGCACTCAAGTCACTCCACAAAAAGTACAAATACGACTCTGTCATTGTCCATGTTGGAGTGAATGACTTGAGATGTACCTCCCTGGACTACATGAAAAGAGACATAGAAGAGCTCTCAGATCATGTGGCTCTGGCAGGTATTACCCTAGCCCTGAGTAGCATCCTGCCTTCGCCCAGAATGATACCACAGTATAAGGACAAAATGATGGATTTCAACAATTGGCTAAGCTTCTGGTGCCATTCAAAGGGGATCCAATATCTGTCTGCCTGGGACAACATGATCAACAAACCACAATGCTTTGCCAGAGATGGTCTGCACCTGTCACCCCTGGGATTCAGGTTACTGGCTAAAGATCTTGCCACCCCTATAGTGCCTTTTTTACGCAAGGTTCAAAGGACAAAACCACAACCATAACAGATACAAGCATGCAAAATCTGACGGTAATGCTACTCAATGCTAGAAGTCTAAACCTCAAAATGCACTCTCTTGAGTTACTCCTAAAAATAGAGAACATTGATATCTGTGCAGTAACTGAGACCTGGTTCAAGGATCCAGAGAGCACCCCTATGGAGAAGTGTCCATATTCACCAAGGATATTCACACCTCCAGGCTAGTTGCCCAACACAATGCATCTGAAATTCCCCAGGTGCAACTAACACTAGGTAAGACTGCAATCCAAACTGTAGCTTGCTACAGATCCGACACCGTGCCCCAAATTCTCACTACACTTTTCTAAACATACTGGAAAATATTAAGATACAACCAAACACCCTAATATTAGGTGATTTCAACTACCCTGCCATTAACTGGGTACCAACACCTTTTCCCAATGGTTCTTGGAATTCATAAATTCCAACACCCTGGATCAACTAATCCATTGTCCCACCAGGGGCTCCAATGTCCTAAATCTGGTCATTACCAACATGGGAGATAGATGCTCCACACCAGTGGTCACCACTTCATTGGTCAGGTCTGACCATAAGCTAATCACCCTTGACATCCACATCCCACCCCCACCCCCCCAGTAAGGATACCTCTGTAAAAAAATTTCTCCAGAGCCAACTTCATGCTACTTAAGTCAGAAGTGACAAACTTCATGACACCCATGCAGATGGGAGCTGAAAGTTTGACTGCTAAATCCTACACTAAGGCACTTACGAGTACATCCACTTGTGCATGAATCGTGCCATCCCAAATAGAACCAAGATGCTCTCCTCCAAACAAAGGAAGCCAATCTGGTGGTCCCCTACCATAAACAAACTATACAACAGAAGGAAGAAACTGTTGCAGAAATCAGAAAAATCCCAAGCTGGAAAAAACTCCCTTAGCAGCCTCAGTAAGAAGCTGAGATCCCTCATAAAATCCTCCAAAGCTAATTATGAAAATAATATTGCCAAAGATTCCAAAGACAAACACAAGGCATTCTATAGTTATGTCAAGAATCTAAATGGCAATGCTCAGATCTGCGCTGAGCTACAACAGAATGGCATTAAATATACTGATTCCAAGGATATTGCCAATATCCTGGCAGATCGATTTAGTGCCAACCTCACCCCCCCCTCATCCCCTAAAGGACCCATCTCAATACCAAAAGATTGTCAAATTCTGGTAATCATGGCCACACAGGTAGAAACCACACTCTCCAAAGCTAAGAATACAGCATCCATGGGACCAGATGACATCCTGGGCTGTGTACTACATGAACTACAAAATCAACTGGCACCTCTCATAGCCTCATCTCAGGCTTCATGCCCACTGAGTGGTGCATAGCTACAGTTATCCCGCTCCACAAGGAGGGATCAACCCTGGATCCCAGGAACTACCATCCCATCTGTCTGATGAGCCTGAACTGCAAGGGCATGGAAAGCATTATCATGGAACTTATAAACAAAGACAATGACAGCCTTCAAACACTGGACCCCACCCAGTTTGGGTTCGTGAAGGGCGGATCTTGTCTCCTGAACCTGATTGATTTCTTTGAATCGGTCTCCAGAGCTGTGGACGATGGTAAGGTGGTCCACACAGCCTATCTGGACCTCGCCATGGCCTTCGGCCCCACTCCCCACTATGGAATCATAGATAAACTTACTAAGCTGGGCATAAATCCCTATGTCACACAATGGGTTGCCAACTGGCCTACTGACAGAACCCAGACTTTAAAAGTAGCTGACTCCAAATCCATCTCCAGACAAGTGACAAGTGGAGCACCTCAAGGTTCAGTCTTGGGACCGCTCTTGTTTGGCATCTACTTCTCTGATGTACAGGCCAACACTAAGTGACTCTGGCTACCAAAGTTCACAGATCGCTGCAAACTGGGAGCCATTACTGAATCCCCAAATGATGTGGATATTCTACAAAAGGGCCTTAGAGAAACAGATACTTGGTGCCAGAGCAAAGGGCTCAAGCTTAATGCCAGTAAATGTATAGTTAACCCCTATGGATAAAAACATGTTCCCATGAATTACCATTAGGTGGCAGTACAGTAAATGCCAAAAGTGTGATGAGAGACTTGGGGACACAGGTTGACAGTGGTCTCACCTTTGATAACCACATCACCGCAACAGTCAGAAAATCCTTCTATGTGGCACACCTCATCACTAAGAGCTTTTCATCCAGAGAAATGGAGGTCATTGTTCCACTGTACTCATCCCTCATTAGACCCATTATAGAGTACAATGCCCCATTTGGTATGTACCTCACAAAACATCTGCAACAGCTGGAAAGACCACCGAAGTACCTCACTAAAAGAATCACAGGCCTAAAGAAGATGCCCTATGCTGACCATCTAAAAATACTCCAGCTATACTCTGTAGCATATCGTCTACTCAGAGGTGATCTCTGTCTAACATACAAGGACACGTCAAACCCCGAACTGTTGGACATGCTCCACTTAAAGAAATCCCAATCCCTCAGAGCCACATGCTCCAGGGATCTAAACCTTGTCATCGCAATGAACAAAACATGCTGGAGGGATAGGTTCCTGACCCAGATACTTCCCATACTCTGGAATAGACTGCTCATACATGTCAAGCAGAGTGCCTCCTTGGCCCTCTTCAAAAGGAACCTTGACGATTGGATGGGAGATAGGAAATTCACCCAAGGGATCACATCAGTCACCCTGCTAGACATGGGTCCAGGGAAGTAAATATTGTGGGAAGAAATATCCAGGGAATTGTTATGGCTAGGCTTGTATGGGCCCTAGGGCTGATAGCCTAGTACCAATCTATGAACCTATGAACCTATCTGAAGCATCTGTGAACAGATCCTGAGAGGAAAGAAGAGGATGAAAAGGGAGCCCTTGATTCAAAGACAACTGCTAAATCCACCATAGAAGTTTCTTCTTGAGACAAGGAAGAAGAGGAACTGTAAAGTCTAGAGGATGCACACGTTGAAGCCACACCAACTTCAGAAAGCATGGGAACTTCTTCAAATACAGATTTGCTGTATCCAGGACTGTTGGTAAGCTTTTGAGCTCCCCAAGTTTTCTGTGTTGGAAGGATGCCTTCTTGCTTATCAGTGGGAGTGGTAAGCACTAGGTAGCCTATCTACCACACGAAGAGTGGTTTCTGACCCAGAGTTTGTAGTTTATTGGCTGTTTGATCAGTTTTTCCATATCTTTCAACTTTCAGGTTTAAAAGCCTGTGTTTGTGCTTTGTTTCCCACCTTTCCTGTAATTAGTCTAGTCCAGGTACAGATTTGCTGTGTCCAGGACTGTTGGCAAGCTTCTGAGCCCCCCAAGCCTTTTTGTGTTGGAGGGAAGCCTTCTAGCTTATCAGTGGAAGTGGTAAGCACTAGGTTTCTGGCCCAGAGTTTGTAGTTTATTGGCTGTTTGAGCAATTTTTCCATCTCTTTCAACTTTTGGGTTTAAAATCCTGTGTTTGCGCTTGTTTCCCACCTTTCCTGTAACTAGTCTAGTCCAGGTACAGATTTGCTGTATCCAGGACTGTTTGTAAGCTTCTGAGCCCCCCCAAGCCTTTCTTTGTTGGATGGAAGCCTTCTAGCTTGTCAGTGGGAGTGGTAAGCACTAGGTAGATTGTCTACCACAAGAGGAGTGGTTTCTGGTCCATAAATTGTAGTTTTTTGGCCGTTTGGGCAGTTTTTTCATCTCTTTCAACTTTTTGGTTTAAAAGCCCGCATTTGCGCTTGTTTCTCACCTTTCCTGCAACAAGTCTAGTTCAGATACAGATTTACTGTATCCGGGCCTGTTTGTAAGCTTCTGAGCAGTGCCAAAGTCTGCTCTTCAATGTTTCTCTTAGATCTGCTAGCTCTCTCCCCTCCTGCTCTTTTACTAGATTACTAGTTTAGCACTTTACCAGACTTCTTGTAGCAATTATTGTAGCACACAAAAGTGCTACCAACACTAAACATTCTACAAGGAAACATCTCCAGTATTTATTATTAATGCCCACCCTTACAGGCATGTCTAAAGGTCAGCTCCCTGTGCTTTCTCCTATTACCCTGGTGAACTTGGGCATCCTGAGGCAATATAGCAACTGCCTCATGTATACTGACAACCCTCTCCTCTTACCTCCCAACACTCAGACTTGAGAGAAATGCACTTATATATCCAAATTGGAAGCCATGCACTCTCCAGCCACATAGAACACATAGCCCTCCAGAACACACACCAGCACTGCCTTCACATAAAAACACAAACCACACACCGCCTTCATGGAGGCTTTCAATAAAAATCTACCAAACAGCAGAGACCTCCAAGGCAGAAACGCACTTGACCACCACAACACAACACTAATCACGAGACACATAACTCTCTTAAACAGTGTGCCACTCAACCAAAGCCCCTAAGGCAAAACAGCATGCCCAGCACATTAGTCATAGGTGACTAGATAGTGAGGCATACTAATTTTCCACTCACTAGGTTGAATAAGGAGAAAGTAACAGTCAGCTGCTGGTCAGGTGCCAGGATCCACCACATAATGCACGCACTCAGGTCCCTCAACAACAGGTACAAATACGACTCTGTCATTGTATATGTGGGTGTGAATGACCTGAGATGTACCTCCCTGGACTACATCAAAAGAGACATGGAGTAGCTCTTGGATTATGCAGCCCAGGCAGGTATGACCCTAACCCCAAGAAGCATCCTACCATCACCCAGAATTATACCACAGTACAAGCAGAAAATGATTTCAACAATTGGCTGTTTCTGGTGTCATTCTAAGGGGATCCAGTATCTGTCTGCTTGGGATGACATGACTGACAGACCTCAATGCTTTGCCAGAGATGGTCTGCAACTATCACCCCTGGGCTTCCAAATACTGGCCAAGGCTCTTGCCACCCCTATAGTGCCTTTTTTAGGCAGTGTTCCAAAGACCAAATTACCACTGTAACAGCTACAAACAAATGCAATCTGAGGGTTATGCTGCTCAATGCTAGAAGTCTAAATCTCAAAATGCACTCACTCAAATCACTCCTTAAAATGGAGAACATCAACATTTGTGCTGTAACAGAGACCTGGTTCAAGGCAGCAGAAAGCACCCCTGCACTACCAGGCTATAACTCATTCCACACCTTTTGGTCTCAGAACTTGGACTGAAGCTCCAAAGACAGTGGTGTTTCCATATTCATAAAGGATGTGCACACCTCCAGACTGGTAGCCCAACATAATGCATCTGAGATACTTCAGGTGCAGCTAACATTGGGTAAGACAGCAGTTCAGGTCGTAGCCTGCTATAGGTCCCCAACCATGTCCCAAGACTCACACTCCATGTTCCTAAGCACTCTGGAAAATATTAGGATCCAATCTAACTCTCTCATACTGGATGACTTCAACTACCCCTCCATTAACTGAGAAAACTATTCATGTACCAAGACACCTGCCCAACGCATCCTGGAATTAATTAATTCTAATGCCCTGGACCAGCGCATTTTTACCCCCACTAGAGGTAACAACATCCTTGAACTAGTCATTACTAACATGGGCAACTATTGCTCTACACCAACAGTACTCTTCCCTGGATAGATCAGACCACAAACTAATCCCCTTGGAAATCCCCATCCATCCCACTCCACCCCCACAAAGGTAAACACCACGAAAAACTTCTCCAAAACTAACTTTGGGCTCCTAAAAACAGAAGTGGCTAACTTTGTGGCACCCATCCAGATGGAGAATAGTTGTATGACCACCAAATCATACACCAATGCACTGTATGAACACAAATGCATGGATCTTGCCATACCCAATAGAATCAAGACACTCTCCTTGAAAAAAAGGAAGTCAATCTGGTGGTCCCCTGCCATAAACAAACTCTTCCACAGAAGGAGGAAACTGATGGGGAATAAAGTGAAGTCCCAAGACTGGAAAAACTCCCTTATCAGCCTCAACAAAAGGTTGAGATCTCTCATCAAATCCTCTAAAGTTAGCTATGAAAACAAAATTGTAGCAGTTAGTAAAGACAACCACAAAGCCTTCTATAGTTATGTAAAGAATCTCCATGGCAATACCCACATTTGCTCTGAGCTACTGCACAAAGGTACCTCTTATACTGAGCCAACAGATATTGCCAATATACTGGCCAACAGATTCAGTGCTAACTTTACCGCTCTCCCCCTAAAGGACCAATCGCAATACCAGTAGATTGCTAGGCACCCAATATTACTGCTGCACAGGTTAAAACAGCACTGTCCAAGGCCAAGAATACAGCTTCTATTCAACCTGATAATATCCCTGGCTGTGTTCTACATGAACTACAGAGTGAATTGGCACCTCACCTGTGTGCCCTGTTCAGTCACAGCCTCACCTTAGGCTGTGTCCCTACCGAATGCTGCACTGCTACAGTCATCCATCTCCACAAAGAAGAAGTGACTACAGACCCTGGGAACTCTCGCCCCATTAGCCTGATGAGTCTGATCTGCAAGGTTATGGAATGCACCATCATGGACTTGATAAACAAGGATATAGGGAATCTCCAAACTCTGGATCCTACACAGTTTGGTTTTGTGAAGGGTAGAACATGCCTGTCCAATTTGGTTGACTTCTTTGTGCCAGTCACCAGAGGTGTGGATGAAGGCAAGGTGGTTCATACAGCCTACCTTGATCTGGCCAAGGCCTTATATACCATTTACCGCTCGGGAATCATAGAAAAACTCACTAATATGGGCATCAACCCCTATATCACTAGGTAGGCTGCAAACTGTCTCACAGATAGAACCCACAGTGTAAAAGTAGTTGACTCCAAGTCCAACTGCCGACCAATCATGAGTCGAGTCCCACAGGGTTTAGTCCTGGGTCCTCTCCTGTTTGGTATCTACTTCTCTGAGGTCCAGGCCAAAATTAAGGGACTGGCTGACAAAGTTCACAGACGATTGCAAGTTGGGAGCTATTATTAAATCCCCAACTGATGTTGACATCCTACAGAAAGGCCTCACTGAGACCAATGACTGGTGTCAGAACCATGGCCTTAAGCTCAATGCCAAAAAATATGTCATCATCCCCCTTGGGAAAAACCTGGTTTCCTTGAATTACCACATCGATGGTAGCCCACTGAACACAGAAGGCATTATAAGAGATCTTGGAACACAGTTTGACAGCAACTTCTCTTCTGACCACCACATTGCCACTGTGGTCAGAAAATCCTTCTATGTGGCACATCTCATTACTAAGGGTTTTGCATCCAGGAAGAAAGACGTCATTGTCTCCCTCTAGTCTTCCCTCATTAGGCCAATCATCGAGTACAATGCCCCATTTGGCATGTACCTCACTAGACTCCTGCAACAACTGGAGAGGCCACAAAAGTACATCACAAAGAGGATTCTAGGCTTTAAACATTTGTCCTATATGGACAGACTCAATAAACTCCAAATATCCTCTCTCTCATATCACCTATTTACAGGCAATCTCTGCTTGACTTACAAAGCCATGTCTGACCCAGCTCTGTTAGAAATGCTACATCTAAAGAAATCCCAATCCCTCCACACCACACACACTCAGAGACCTCAACCTCATTATCACAATCAACAGAACATGCTGGAGGGGCAGGTTCATAACCCAGAGACTGCCCATGCTATGGAATAGACTTCCCATACATGTCAAGCAGACCACCTCACTGGACCTCTTCAAGAGAAATCTTGATGAGTGAATGGGAAATAGAAAATTCACCCCGGGGATCATTCCAGTGGCTCTGGTTGACAGAGGCACTAGGAACCAAGGTTGGGTGGCACGATGCCAGGGTAATCCTATGTGATAGGCTTGTAAAGGCTCCAGGGCCATTAACCTAGTACACACCTATGACTCTATCAACTACACATGGTATTTCCCTGGATTCTCTTGCCTTCACCTTCAGTTGCATACCAGCTAGATAATACTGTGGTTTTGTTTTATCAGGGTAGTGGTCATGCTTGGTAGATTTCCCCAGAATTCCTCCTGCTATTAAGGTAAGACTAACCACTCTACCTTTACAAAAGAAAATTGATTAGAAGCCTAATATTTCATTTCTAATGTCATTTTCTCTAGAATGTATAGATATCCTACAATTAGCATATCTTTCTGATGTTATGGTTTAAGAGTAGGCATAACTACTAATCCGGGTACCACATGCCAATCCTCAATGGCCTTCATGAATATGCCTGTTGATGTGCAAGAGGAGGAAAAGGCCTCACCTGTGGCCTTTTATACACTGCATAGCTTTTATACAGCATTTTCATATATATAATCTCTTTCAATGATACGGTCAAACAAATGCATAATCGAGGATATGCAAGAGAGACATATCTATCTATCTATCTATCTATCTATCTATCTATCTATCTATCTATCTATCTATCTATCTATCTATCTTCTGTATATACATATATAAGATTTTTGGTAGAATTCAAACAAACTCTGTGTAGGCTTCTTGCGAAGCCTACATGGAGTTTACATATTTGTGGGGTGAGCAGCAGTGGTAATTACATATTAATGCTGCACACTGCATTTAAACATAAACAAGTGCAGTTTTGTGGCTGACAACAGTGTTGTCTGCAAGGAAACCATATAAAACAACACAGATAGCAAGCCTGTTTATGTATGAACAAACTAGGTTAGCAGAATTGCGTGAAATGACACAATGACTACCAGGGTTTAGTATATAGCAATGTATATGGTTCACGCACATTACTGGACAGTGTATACAATGCACAGTATTGTGAAATCCCATTCCTGGAATTCTGTACAAAAGTTGTGTAAGTTATCTGTAAGAGTACATGGACTGCCATATAAAATAAACAGTCAGAGTAAGTGTGTCTATTGAATAGGGACACACAAATGAATTGTAGGAATGAACAGAGGGAAGGAGGGCAGGTGAAACATCATAATGTACAGAAGATGAGGGCATGTAAATGGAAGGCAGTTGTAGCAGGAACACTAATCACATATTGGCGTGGTACAGCATGGACTGCACAGTGAGAATCTATATTATGTGACTGTCAGACAAGGTGACATAGCAATGGAGAAGATGTCTTTGTGATATAAGCATCCTGACCTGAATGGTGGAGAGGACATCTGTCAGGGATGTCATATACTGCTGGGGTTGGGTGCATATTGTGAAAATGTGCAAACTGATTTGTCTGAATACAACTATAATGTCAGCAAGGGCTCCAACAAGTAGAACACAGTTACAGGCTCATGGACAAAAGTAAACAGAAGCACACAGAGTCATGGACAATATCAGAATAATACCACAAGTAATCACATGTCTCTGACATAGCATATGTGATTCTGAGTGATTATAGATGGTTCGGCATGGACAGTCTTGTGCAACTATTATGACATGTCAGCAATCTATGAGGGTAATGAAGCACATCGTCCTGACATGTAACTTCTGTTGGAGGTATTAGGAGGGACACTGCTATACTGTATGTGACATTATGATCAATGCAGACTAGGTGACTGATGTGCACTGTATATATATATATATATATATATATATATATATATATATATATATATATATATATATATATGTGTGTGTGTGTGTGTGTGTGTGTGTCACAATCCGCATTGTCATGAATGTAACCCATGCTATCAATGCTGTCAAACAGCTATGCATGTACTGTGTACATTGTGTGCATCACCAGAGTAGGTATCACGCATGCATCTGGTATGACACCTTAATGGGGGTTCACACCATCAGACAGTAATGTTTATGCAAAACAAATTACCTATAAATAAACAATATTTAGACAAAACATCTGACAACTCACTGTGGCAAAGGTGGTACACTTCAGTTACACATCACTGGAAGATGTGTAGGGAGGAACATGAAGAAGGGTGCATTGTACTCAGTTACTGGTGTGATGAAGGCTGTGACCAATGGAGGTATTATGGCCTTTGATGTGGATGTCCTGCACATACTCAGTAGTTGTATTACATACAAGGGGGTAGCCACCACTGTAGCCATGTTCTTGTAGATGTTCCTCCTACCAGTACCTCAGGACACAAGTCACATGCTATTTTGTCTGCTTATAGGGTGTGATGTCTACATTATCCTTGGGTTATGCATTTGGTTTTATAATATAACAAATCCCCCCATGTATTTATTTCATTTCATGCATTGTCATGGCTGTGGCAGCAATCTTTGGTGTGTGTTGATATTGTCTGTATTATACTAATATCACAGCTAGAGTCAATGATTGCCCACAATCTGTAGTCCTCCATATATATGTTTGGACACAAGATGTGCATGTCATTCTTGATGTCTGTAACAGGAAAGGGCCTAGCAGACAGCCCTGATGTACGGACCTGATCACTGGACTTGAGATATAGATCACTTCATACATTTCAACATATATAGATGCCACATATGTGATCCAGTGGACTACCCACTTGGTGATACAGATGTTTATGACCACATCTGACAGTACTGAATGAATGCCTCAGTATGGATTTGTGTCAAATGCCTTGTCCTGGTCAAGTTCTGCAGGATAATAGTGTTGTCATCATGCATGTCCTTGATGACCTCTTTGAGGACATCTAACAGATGCAAAATATATGGTTATAGCATTAACATCTCATGCATGTCTTTTGCTCACAGACGGGATATTACAAGTGTCCATTTAGAAAAGGTCCATGAGTACATGTTGGTCTACCTCACAGAAGAGGAGAGTCAGGATGTGTCTATACATGCGGTTGCACCCCCCCAACTCAGATGGATGCTTTTTTGATATATACCCTTCTATGGGAACATATGCCATCTGGAGGGTGTGTTGAAGTGGGTATCCAACCATATCAGGTAGTTGTATGTTCCGAGTAATGCTGTAGGCAATGTGTGATGTTGTCACAGCCCATTGATTCTGTGTGATAGGCCTGGATGAAGGTAAAACATTGTATACTGCCTATCTTGATCTGGCCTATGGTTTGGACACAATCCTCCACTCAGTTATCATTGATAAGCTCTCCTAGTTAGGGAATATTTAAATCACTAGATGGTTAACCAATTAACTCACTGACAGAATAAATACCGTGAAAGTTGGTGAATCAACCTCTACCAGTAGAGCTGCCCCCAATGGTGTACCCGAAGGATCTGTGCTGGGCCCTTTACTGTTTGAAATCTATTTCTTGACATACTGGATGAAATCACTGAGTCCACTAATGATGTTAACTTATTACAGGAGGGGCTAACACAGACAAATGATTGGTGCAAAAGTCACATAGTCTACAAATAAAAAAATGTTTCAATATTTTGCCTTCTGCAAAGTGGAATTCCCCACTAATTACAGCATTGACAATACTCCTCCTGTGCTCAAACCCAGTGGTGCGCGACCTGGTAACACATGTAGATAGCAATCTGAACTTTGACCACAATGTTTCCACAGTAGTATGAAAAAGCTACATTGTGCACCTATTAAGTCTGGTTATTGTATCCAGATCTGAGGATAACAGCACTGTACTCAAACCTTAATGCTCTTTATTGCATATACCTCACAAGACACCTGCAGCAGCTGGAGAAACAATGGGGCTTTCTCACCACGAAAATACAGGGTCTGCAAACCATACCATGATGCATGTGGATAGACTGCAAGCCCTGTCACTGTAATCTGTATCATATAGGATTAGGTGACTTGTGCCTGGTCCACAGGTCAGTCTCTGACCCTGCCCTGATGGGAATGCTGCACATTGGCAAATCAGCTATAAAGGATGACATCAGCAGAGTCTGGTTAGAGAAAGATGATAATAGCAGTGTCCCACATGCTAGTGTAAAATGCCCTCTCTATTATCAAACAAGTGCACAAAAACACATACCAGTTGACTGCAGTGAGAACAGAACTCCTACCTAAGTACATCATCTAGAAAACTCTGTATTAACACAAGTGCCACAACATAGGTTTGACTTGGAGAGTGTCAGACAACACTTTATAGGTGATGACATCAGTGGTGTCTGGTGAGGAGAAGATGGTAATAACAGTGTCCCACATGCTGGTGTAAAATACTCTAATGTCAAGAAAGTGCGCAAAAATACACACACACACACACACACACACACACACACACACACACACACAGACACACACACAGACACACACACATGCACATGCACACACACACACACACACACACACACGCACACACACACGCACACACACAGAGACACACACACACACACACAGACACACAAATACACATACACACACACACACACACACACACACACACACACACACACACACACACACACACACACACACACACACACACACACACACACACACGCACACACACTCCAGTTGACTGCAGTGAGAACAGGACCCCTACTTATCTAAGTTCACAGACTAGAGAACTCTGTATTTTATGCAAGCACCATGACACAAGTCTGACTTTTACAAGGCTGCAGGACAACTTATAGTTGATGACATTAGCAGTGGATGCTGGAGGGAAGATGTTGGGAGGCCTGCATGAAAAGATAGCTAGCCATGTCCAACTGTCAAGATATTAAAGTTCTGCATATTATCAGATTGATGAGTGTGCAATGTGTAGTATTTGGTGGCTGTGTTTCCAATGTGCAGGTATACTGTTAAGAGACAGTTTTACAAACTGTATACAAACAGATGTCCACATTACTACAAGTACTGGAAAATCTGAATGTGTATTGTCATTCTAAAAATATGCATCTTATATAAGACAACATTTGTTATTTATTTATGCAGTATAGTTGATATATTTGTGAACTAATATAGAGAGACCAAGGTTGCAGTGCATGGGGGGAGGTAACAGATGGCTGCATTGTAAATACATGTCTTTTTAATAGATAGTGCATTCATTTTGTTTGTGATTCCACATGTAATTTCATGTCATGGACAATAAATGGACAGTAAACAGAGGTAATGCATTCTATTGTCCACTTTGCATAACTTGCACAATGGTTGGCAAAGTCCGTGTGCATGCAGGATACAAATTTCTACCACTTTCCCTGTTAGTATGTAGTTAAGCACTATGCAAATGTGAGCCTCAGTGCTAAAATTCTGAGAGTTCTCAGTACTGAGGTTATGAATCACACCTACTGGTTAGCTGACTAAGGCAGCAGGTGTAAATGTATTGACACATTTCGTTTTGAGGCCAGATGATTTACGGTTTGAATCTAGGTGTATGTATTACTTTTAAATAAGTAGTGGTAATGCAATGAAATTTTTCTTTACACTACATTCACCATATGTTACTGTGCATTGATGAAGTGCAGTGTGTTTAAGTGGCATTGGGCAGAAGTAACCACAACAGAGAAGAGCAGTTCACCACTGCTTGATATTGGTGCGTGATGCCAAACTCTGTGCAAACATAGAGGCCATAAAGCAAAGGGCTCCATTTTTTATTACTTATGTGTTTTGTGTGTGAACCTATTTTTTGACCAGATTATAGGTGATAAAATGGGGTAAATAGAAAAGGGGTGAAATGGGGGCAAGGAGGGGGAAGAACAAAGGGAAAGAAATATAATAATGTGCAGGAGAAAGGTAGAAAATAGCCATAGCTATCCATTTCTTCAACAGTGTAAAATGAAAATATGTACAGGATATTAGGTGAATTTGAACTGTCACCTCCAGAAAGAGGGGTGACAACAATGCAATCATTTTGTATAGCCAACTGGATCAAATGAAGTGTGTCAAGAAAACACAAGTGGAAAATGGAGTATGGGGCATTTTTTTGTGAGACTGGTGTCCTTTTTTTAAACTTGAGTAAGAGAGGAATGCTGGGTAAGGGACATTTGTATTTTTGGGTCAGTTAAGTTGTGTAGCTGAGGTAAGGAAGCAAATTCAAATAAACAGGACAAACAAGTCAAGACATGGAGACAGTGAGGGACACAAATGGTTGAGGGACACCATGACTGGGGTGAGGGATGGGGCAACGCAAGCCCATGCCCTTCAAACATGGGGACAGAGAGAATATAGTCCTCCCCTCAGGACTGTCATTACTGTTCCCTTAATAAGCTGGCTGCTGGAATGCTTGATGTCTTCTCCTCCTATAGATCATGAGGGAGAGCAGCATCTCCATCCAGTGTAGGCATGGTGCACAACGCTACACACCAAACCTGGCATCTCCTGGCAGATGATGAAATCCCCACCTCCACCAGTACTCCCAGAGAGTATCACAGCATTAGCTGTTGGCGTTGTGCTACCTGTGGGCACAGTTAGTGCAGGGACAGCATTGGCAAATTGCCAGGTTGGGTCCTCGATGTGCTGGCTTTGGTGCCAGAGCTAGTGGAGCAGGGGCAGGCTGAGCCACTGATGTTGGCCTACCTCCCTGTGCTGTACAGCATTTAGTGATTTGTTACAGATGGATGATGTGGCAACATTTTGATCACAGATAATAAGAGAGAAAGGGTTAGGGTAAGAGAAAAAACAGAGATAAAATGTGTACCATCATATGTGATGTACAATGCATTACCACAGTAATACATCTATTTTATCTGAAGTTTTACATTTAAGTATACTTCCTAACAAAGACAAACTATAATTATGGATTGATCAAAGTAATCCTTGCAATGTGCAGATATTGCACATATGCTTGGTCCAGTTGTACAGATTAAAACTAACAGCAGGTCATTTATGCCACTTGTCTAGAATTGTGGTATTGTATAGTTGTTACTTGTAGCATTTGAGCTCACAACCTCTAACTACAGTTTTACACTTGACTCCTAAAGTTGGTTTATGCTACAGACTGATGCATGAATGCCTGCTTTTACAGTTAGGCTATGCATGCTTACTTTGCTAGCACTGTATAGAAACAAAAAACATTTTTCTTTAACATTTTAAAGCTACAATAATACTCCTCTTATGCTGCATACATACCACTTGCTTCTCTCAGTCTCTCTAGATGATCAGCATGGACCTGGCAATTCACAGTGCTTTCAGAATTTGCTATGAAAAGAAAAGAAGAGCATTATGCATAAAAGTCTTGCCTATATTTAGCTTTCTGTGACTTATAAATTTGAAACTCATCCTACCACCGGTTGAATGTATCTCTCTTGTGCCTTTTTAGGTCATTAAAGTGGTGTCTACACTGTTCCTTAGTGTGAGGGATACCTGTCACACTGGATACAGCCTTGGCCAGACTATTCCAAGCCTCAGACTTGTACTGGGAGCCAAAATAGCCCCACTGCAAAAGCCTTTGGCTGTGGTGCTTTACCAGGAGTCCAGTAAATATTCTGGACTTCTGAACACCCCACCTCTGCACCCTAAATTTAGTACCTTCCTCTCTAACACCAGACATATCTAATCCCAAAATAGTGCAATAGCAAATAATGATTTCTCACCAATTCCTGATATCACATCTACTGGCAGTGCACAAACCCAAGCAATCATGCCAACCATGTTTGTGAAATGTTAAGTGGAGAGCAAGAGTGCCAAACAGAGAGGAAAACAGTTTTGGAAGTTGCAAGGTTAATCTGGCACTTGGCATTAATTTGAGGGATGTCTGCTGCTGTAACTGAGGTGATTTGATGCACTGGGGGCATACATTTCATGATCTGATATGCTTGTTTAGATTACATACTGCTAAAATTATTTTTTACAGTATGGAATTCAAACCTATGCATAAGGGATAAAACATTTTATTCCACAAGTAGTGCTTCTCAGACATACTCTTGAATTATTTATAAATACAGATGACAGATTGAGGTGTTAACCATGTATGTGTGTGACCTGACAAAGCCCTTATATATACCTTCATTTGTGTATGTGTCTTATTTAAGTGTCAAGGTCATCCAAGTCCAGATAGCAGAATTATACTTAAACAAACATAGTAGACAGTGTACCCTCTGAAACATACCTGTGCCTTCAAAACACATTAAGGGTGTCTTATGCCTGATACATATAATTCATATCTGCTCCACTATTTATGATTGTGTATAAATTACTATAAGTGATATTTAACATAATGTGGAATGGAGCAACAGTAGAACTATCTGGAATTTCCTGTATTAGAACCCAGGATCATGTGAATGGTAGCTTTACACATACACCTGTTGCTACAGGAATATTCAAGTAACACTTGGATATTTTCCTGTTCAGTACTATAAACTGAACTGTCACAACAGTAATAAATGTGTTGCACATCCTGTATTAGAACCCAGGACTATGTGAATGGTAGCCTTACACTTACACCTGATGCCACAGGAGTAGTTAAATAACAACTGGATATTTCCCTATTCATTATTAACTTCTGGGTGTTAACTGCTGCACAACACCACTTACAGTGTTTGCTGGGTGCCCATCACACAGTTCATATAATGTATATGTTTTGAAATTGATGACTGTCTGCTTCCTCTCTGCAGGTGTTTGAAGGCTGCAGGTTTTGCGAAGCTTGTTAACCACCAGGCAATGTTGCTTAGAGATGTTGTGAGATGGAAATCAAAAACTGCAACAATGTATCCTTTTTGACATTTAGCATGTCTACACCCTGTCTACAAGTGCTCTATCTGGTTCCCATGTGGGCCACTAGTCCAGGTTTGCACACTGCTAAATACAACATAAACAAGATAAGTAAAGCTAAACACTACATTTGTTGCTTGTCTCCTTTTCCACTGTTTGCAATAAGTTGTGCACCACACACACACTGGCATTAAAAAAGGAAGAAGGCAAAAATTATGAAAAAGGAAGAAAATAAATCTATTAAACAACACTACAAAAATATATGTTGCTACACAAGAAATATTTTTACACAGGTTTGGATTTAAACTCTCACTCCAATGAATATTCAAAAAAAAGTAAGGGTGTCTTATCCCTCCTCACCACAGAAACAGTTTTGCAGCAGAGTACAAAAATCATTGTACATACATGCAACTGCAACATCAACAGTATTAATAAAACATGACATTGTTCGTACATGCATTACTTTCAGATGTAGTACACTAAGTGATCACACGACCATTTATGACTATTGCTTGCATAAATGCACTTCTGTCTTATCTCTCTGTGTTTGTTGCTCATTCTTGTCTTATCTGACCAGTAATCTGAGACATACACTCTTTATGGCATTCTGTATCAGTGTCCTTAAAATGTGTGAAGATATTAAATGGCAATAATATCCAGTTATCAAGAAATGAAGGGGAGGTTGGATGTTGCTGAACAAAAACTTTGAAATGTGTGCTGCTTACTTACATTTTAAACCTTGATACAATTACTTCTGTGTTTTGTAAGTCTAACCTGGCTGTCACACCCACTGGAGGTAAGGGAGTCTGAATTGCTGTTATGTTTTTTTTTTCCTTACCAGTAATCATTCACAGTTGTAATCCATTAGCAACAAACACTGAGGGAGTGTTGGCACTATATTTACATCAGGTTCCTATTAGTTTGTCAAAACTCCGTTTATGCAAATGCGAAATCATTGACACATATTGTGCGAAACACGTAATTGTCGAACGTGCCAAACCGAGAAATTCAAAATGTCGAAGTGTTTTGGTTGGCCTGTCTGCGGTATACCTCCGTAAGGTAAGTGTACGATAGTTATGGACCTTAGGGTTAGGGTGCGGGTTAAGGCAAGTGCATAGATAGGTAATGTGTGTAAGATTTAGTGTAGTGTTATAAGTAGGGTTTTGTTAAATGTATTTATGCGTATTATTTATTTTGTTTGGGTATATCTCCATAGGGGAAGTGTGTAGCAGTTACGGACCTTAGGGTTAGGGAGGGGTTAAGGATAGTGCATAGATAGTTGTGTATGTGGGGTTTAGTGTAGCGTTAGAAGTTGAGGTTTGGTGCTTTATTTTAGGGTTAGGAGTAGGGTTTGGTTAGTGTATGTATGTGGTTTATTTATTTAGTTTGGCTAGGTAGTATGTAGCGGGTGGTGGGGTTGGCCAACTATGAACGTTTGATATTTTAAATTTCGTGGCTTAGTGTGTTTGGTATTTTCACGGTTCGAGTAATACATGTTGCTGTTTTGGTATTTAATGTAATGGATTTTCGTTGATTTAATATAGACCCATTTACATCTGCTACAAGAAGCCAAGTATTTAGGATTCAGCAATTCTAATGAGTTCACACCTCATTTACATCTTCACCATGCTCACAGCAAGGGAACAGTATAGCTAGGGAACCTGAAGGTGAGGAGACTTGATTATGTGCATAACACAGAAGAAGATATTACTTTGGGATTTATCTGCACAGAACACTACTGATCATGATAAGGTATGCTTTAATTTTTTCAGCTATATACTGGATATGTTTACAAGTCACTAAGAAAATTATTTTATAGATGCACGCACACACACACATATGTATATACATATTTATATATATATATATATATATATATATATATATATATATATATATATATATATATATATATATATATATGATAAACTTATATACTCTGCTCTTCAATTTTCACTTTAGTTACTTATGTATTATGCCAAATACGAAAGACAGCTGATTGTCTTTTGGCTGAACTTACCTTACTGCTCTTGCCCGCTCCGTTCGCCCTGTGGGCTCACTCCACTCCTCTGTCCTATCCCCAATTCCCACACAACCCCAGGGCACCTATACTTATACTGCTAATAGCCACACCCCATCCTGCGTCAACCAATAGCTCGACATATCTCGTTACATACTCAACCATCTGTTACTAATTTACTCACACCTTCCACTATCTATACTTTCCTCATTAAACAAACCCACCTCATATTTGCCCTTCTATAACCCCTTATTTTCTCATTACTTACATTCCCACATTCTCTCATTATGTCAGCCCCTCGCTTACTAAAACTCTTTAATTTCCCCCTCTTGCCCATAATTCTTTCCACTCTACTTCTATCTCATAGCCTCAAAGGCTATGAATTCCTAAGCTCCTTTCAATTTCAACACTCCTTTAAACAAACTTCCCCTTTCTATCATCCTCACAAACCCTCAGTGACATTACATCCTCATCAGTCTACCTTCTCCCACAGTTTCACAGATTAAACCATATTATTTCCAAACCAGAAAAATAGACCCTATTTTATGTAAACTAGCAAAACTTCCACACAATCCTCAGTACCTACTACTACATGGCAACATTCATCCAAACTCAGGGCCTGGTAATACCTTCCCTGACTCCCATTCTTCCTTCACCTCTATTCCCCATACCCCCTCTTCTTCCTAGAACTCTCTTCGCATTGCCCACCTCAATATTCATAGTTTAAATAACAAAATTACCCAACTTCATGCCCTACTAGACTTACATTCCTTTGACATCTTATGTCTCACAGAAACCTGGCTCAACCAGTTACTAAAGACAATGATATCATTCCTCCAGGTTATAACATCCTTAGAATTGACCATCCTAACAAAAAGGGTGGGGGGGGTAGCAATATTGTTTAAATCTGAACTACAGGTAACCTCACTAAACACTCAACCTCTCTCAACTAGCAATGCTGAAATCTTAATATCTAAGCTCCAAATTAATGCTAATAAATCTGTATACATCATTTGCTCTTACATCCCCCCAGGCAACAACATAAGTACTATTGAAAATATCCTTAACTGGCTTTCCACATCTTTCCCACAAGAAACCATTCTCCTTGGAGACTTTAATATTGACGAACTGTGGTATTTCTGACAAACCTACATCTCACATTAATCTCTATGGCTTCTATCAAATGATCACCGACCCTACCAGAACCCATAAACCCAGCAACAAACAAACTACCTTAGACTGGATACTAGTCAACAATAACCCCCAATCTTGCAAAATAGGCATACTTCCTGATGATATTAGTGGCCACTCTCTTACCTTTATAACTAGACAAAAGCTCACCATTCCCACTCAACTAAACTTTAGAACCACCTGGAACAAAAATAACCTGAATCTAGGTAACTTTCAAGCAGAGCTAAAAGCCTGCAATTGGTTATCCCTAAAATATATACCTCTCAATGAAGCAGTCTCTTTTTTTAACAATACATTCCTAAAAATCCTTGAGCACCATGCCTCCTCTCATACTATTAAAATTAGGAACAAACCTGCTCCCTGACACTCAAATGAGACAATGCAAAAAATGAGACTGAGAAATAAAATCTGGAATATATGGAGAAGTACCAAAGACCCTACTGATTATTTAAACTTTAGACAGCTCAGAAATGCCACTAAAAAATCAATATGCCTCGATAAAAAAACTATTACCTTAAATTCCAACAAACCCAATATCTAAACCCACAAAAATTCTGGTCAGGATTAAATAAATGACTCCATCCTGGACAAGCCAAAACACCTACCCCCTCTAACTTGACTCATAATTCTCCCAACCAAATTGCTGATATTGTTAACAATTTTTTTTCAGAAACTGTTCAATCTTTAGCAAATACCTTACCACCTGTTACCACCACTGACTCATCCTTGCCAACCACCCTACCCCAAGTATTACAACTGCAGCCTGTCACGACATCTCTCATACACTCCCTACTTCTTAAACTTAAACCCTGCACTCCATCAGCTGATCTCCTCCGAGCTGAATACCTTCAAATGGCAGCTGACGTGCTTGCCTACCCTGTTGCCATCTTAATTAACAGAACCATTACAGAAAGTTCCATCCCATCCCTCTGGAAAGTCTCATATTTTATCCCATTGCATAAGGGTGGGAACTCAAATGAACTCTCAAACATCCACCCCATAGCCCTACTTTCCCCCTTAGCAAAAATAATGGAGAGATGTATTCACCGTCAGCTACTTGATCATCTCCTCCAAAACCACCTGCTACAGCTTACTGTCCTCAGCCCTCTTTATTGACCTCTCAAAAGCATTGGATATGGTTAATCATCAGTTACTGTTAAACTCACTCAAATCACTTTCACTAGATACCCCGACAGTTAATTAGTTCAAGTCCTATATAGAAAATAGACCACAAGCAATCCTCTGGGAAAATAAACTATTTACTCTTCTCCCTATAACTCTTGGAGTTCCACAAGGCTCTATTCTGGGACCCCTCCTCTTCACTATTTTCATAAATGATCTGAAAATCTCCCTTCCACAAACCACCTGCATATAATATGCCAACAACTCAACATTAATATGTTCAGCCTCCTCGCCTGCTGGTCTTCATTTGAGTACCAAAGCAGTATTTACCTTAGTTGAAAACTGGTTCCATCAATGCTGTCTCCTCCTTAACCCTGAAAAAACTAAATTGGTACTATTCTCTGCCACTCAGAAGTCTCCTGCTATCAACTTCACAATTACATCTAATAATGGTACTGTAGTAACTCCGGACACAACTGCCAAACTTTTAGGTGTAACAATTGATCATAATCTAAACTTCGACATACATATCAACCTAACCATTAAATCAGTTAATAAAAAACTTGGTTTCCTTTACAGACTCAAACCCTATCTCACACGTCTAGCTAGGACTGCTATTGAACGAACTCACTTAATCTCCACCCTTCTCTATGCATCCCCAATCTATACCAACTTATCCCAAAATAATCTTCATAAGTTGGAAACAGCCTATAATAACATAGCTAGATTTCCACTGGTGCCCCTTTTTGAACCCACCACTGCCAAAAGCTTAAATTGCTAGGATGGATGGAATTGCAATGCCAGATTCTTTTTTTCCAGCAACTTACTACTATACACAACATCTTACACCATCCCACAGATACAGCCATACTCTCTATCCTCATCTGCCCATATAAAAATCTAACAATCCTTCGATCAGCTAATAAGGTACTAGTAGCTACCCTAAAGTCCAACAACAAATCTGGAGATAGCTTGTTCACAAACTCTATTGGTAACTCTTGGAACACTTTTCCAAATGAACTAACAGCCCTTTCTTCTACCCCACTTTTCAAGAAGCAATTAAGAATCTTCCTTAAAACCCAATGGCCTTGTCCATGCACAAATCCTGACTGACACTTTCTCCCCTAGCAGGACCATTCTTTACTATCTATCTTTAACATGCTATTTCAGGTGCTCTGATATTTTCTATTAATTCCTACTGTAGTAGTAGCTCACCTCCTAAGGTTTGGTAAACTTTATAAACAATGTTACCTTAAAAAAAAAAAAAAAAAAAAAAAATGTTTTATTAATCCTTTTACACAAAATTTTTAACTTATTTAGTCAGGTATGTTGGTATGTTACTGTAACAGTAATATATAAATGTTCCTGTATTTGAAATGTTTTACCTGTCTGACATTATCTGTATTGTATATGGTCAAGATTTCTGTCTTGTAAATTGTCTTAATGTGGAGCTTTTCTCCCCGGGCCTCTGCTGAAAATGGACATACATCCAGTCGGACTATCCTGGTCAACAAATGTAAAATAAATAAATAAATAATATATATATATATATATATATATATATATATATATATATATATGTATATTATGTATGTATGTATATAATATATATATATATATATATATATATATATATATATATATATATATATATATATATATAGGTTCACTAATTTCAAAATACTGAAATACCGAATTTCAGTATTTCGAAATCATAAAGTCGAAAACTGAAAATTGCAAAAGTGCATCATCGCAAATTATAATATCTCAAATTCGCAGTTATGGCTTACGGTATGGGACGTGCAGTGTTGGGAGTGTATCGTTTATTGATGTAGGTGCAATTGAAGGTAAGTGAGTGTTTTGTAAGGGTTATGTGTGGGAGTTTGAGTGTGTCTGAATGTGTGGATGTATGTATATGTGTGATGTTTGTGTATGTGTGAGAGACTGTGAAATGTGTGGGTGTGTGTTTCCTTTTTGTGTCTGTGCGATCTCGGAGTTAGTATATATAAGTAGGGGGGTGTGGGGAGTGCAGCCCCTTACATGGGGGTGCAGGGGGCTTGTTCCCCTGCTTGCATGTAGTAGATTTGTTTGTTTGTGTTTTTGTGTTTGTGTGTGTTTTGTTTGTTGTAGTGTGAGTTCAACGATGTATGTGTCGTGTGGTGTATGGTTTGTATGTGTTCGAGATTGTGTGCTTTGTGATTGTGTGCTGTTGGGATTATGGGTGTTCGACTTTATGATTTCAAAATACTGAAATTCAGTATTTCAGTATTTTGAAATTATAAAGTGAATCCATATATATATAAATATATGCATTTCTTAGACATTTACTGATTGCATAGGCATGTTTGTCAGGGCATTTTACTTTCTCAAATCCACTGCCTTATTAACTGTTATCACAAGTGCTAATGTTACAACTGTTTTCCCTTTACACTCTTCTATTGTTATTTCAGTGAAATGTAAATGTCTTATATTGTCAATGTCACAGGGGTGTTAGCCTTCCAGGATGGCCCATAGACACCTATATGAGAGTACTGGCCACAGATGGATGTGACTGCCGGTTGCATAAAACTGAATGTTCTGTGGTAAATATGTAAACATGTTTATGGGACAGTTTATTTAATAGCACTTTTGGCAGTTCACTGATGGTTTGTTTTCAAAATGTATGATTTTCCTGTTGTTTTGGAGGTGGGGGAGCTATGTTCCATTTCTGTGTTGGCACAAACAAAATTTGCTGTTGTTACACTCCTTGTTTTGGATCCAACCTTGCTTTGTGTGTGATTGTAATATGTCAAAAACACATAATTCCTTTTCATATTTGAACATCTTGACTGTTTTTTGTTTTTCCAGTTGGCAATATTGAAATACTACCTTTTACAGAAAATCCCTCTCCTTGAAGTCTCTGGAAACTGTCCGGACTCTGGAATTACCCACCAGCTCCTTGAGACGCCAGCTTGCTTAAGCCAGTGAAACCTGGTGAACTTGTACAGTCAGTACCTGAACTACCAGAAAATCCCTCTCCTTGAAGTCACTGGAAACTGTCCGGACTCTGGAATTACCCACCAGCTCCTTGAGAAGCCAGCTTGCTTAAGACAGTGAAATCTGGTGAACTTGTACAGTCAGTACCTGAACTACCAGAAAATCCCTCTCCTTGAAGTCTCTGGAAACTGCCCGGACTCTGGAATTACCCACCAGCTCCTAGAGAAGCCAGCTTGCTTAAGACAGTGAAACCTGGTGAACTTGTACAGTCAGTACCTGAACTACCAGAAAATCCCTCTCCTTGAAGTCTCTGGAAACTGTCCGAACTCTGGAATTACCCACCAGCTCCTTGAGAAGCCAGCTTGCTTAAGACAGTGAAACCTGGTGAACTTGTACAGTCAGTACCTGAACTACCAGAAAATCCCTCTCCTTGAAGTCTCTGGAAACTGTCCGGACTCTGGAATTACCCACTAGCTCCTTGAGAAGCCAGCTTGCTTAAGACAGTGAAAGTATGTGCTAATCTACATACCTGACCCTTGTAGCAATATCTCAGATTTAAGAGCCCTGCTACCTTAGGCAAGTTTCCCACTCAGGTTAGCCAGCAGCCTACAACCCCCTCCAACTATATTCTTTCCTTTACAGTTGGCCTTCGCACATAGACTACCTATTCTCTCTTCTTGTATTATTGTACCCAACCCCCTCTCTCCTACAGCCTGCCCCCTTGTAAGTGGGTCCTGTTGCAATTAACTCACTGGCCACTAGGAGGCATCTTTCTTTACTGTTCAGTATCATAGACCCTACATTTATCTCTCTACCAGACACCCTATCCCTACTTTAATGCTTTGTTTTTTGCTTCTTCTCTCCCTAGAACCTGTTCTGCACTTCCCTACACTTATCCCAGTATATACTTCTCACTACACCCAAACTGTCTTACAAGTCTAAGCACCTTGTAGTAACCTAACTCCTTTCTCCTGACTATACGTATGATACACTAGCCTGCTGACCTTCTTTAGCTTTCTCACACTACTAAACTTAATTAACTTACCTGCTTCTTTCTCCCGTACTACTGATTGTCTTCCTTGGGTGGCCACTCTCTTGTCTCTGCTATCTATTCTAACCTTTACCCCTTATCTCATAACCTTGGTATCCCTCCCTTTCCTACAGTAGTGCACTATCCCCTTTTTTCCTTGTCTTCTCGACCTTGCTCCACATCCTGCTATGTCAACTACCCCCCACCTACCCCTACACCGTCTTTTCTAGGCTCCTCCCAAATACACTTCTCCTTACCCTGTTAACATTCCTACCGTCCCTTATCTCGCGGTTTCTGCCCCACACCTTATGTATGACTCACTCCCCTCCCCTCAGCCCTCATGCCCCTGAATACCTTATAAATACATCCCATAATATTGGATGCTATCTTTCTTCCCCTGTTACCTACCTGGCTGCTGCTGTGCTCACTGTTTGGGTCCTTGTCCTACCGTAAGTTTCTGAATGTACTGTACCTACTATTGAAGTGTAAATATCTGCCTATTTTCTGTAGAAGTATTGCTGCTGCTCTTAAATGTGCGATGTTAACTGTTTAAATTTAGAACCAAAGCTTATTTGTTATCAATGTTCCCACAAAGCGTTCACACGTGGGATTGTATTTGATGCTCGCTATATGGCTAATTTGTAACTTACGTGGCCATTTCAAACCACACAACTGTATGCTGTGTTTATTAATTTAAGTCTACTGCCTCTGCTTAAAAAGCTTGTATACTACCTACGCTGACCATCCTTGCTTACTCATAGTAAGTTAACCACATTAGGAAGACTTTTCTTATGAATCTATTTCTTACATGTGTACATACTGTTTTAAATTCTCATCCTGTGTATTATAATTTGTTTCAGCTGAAAAGGCGTCTCTAAAGATGCTATCTCCCACACAGAGCTGTGCTTCTATGAGGCATCTAAAGGTTCGGCAACTTCTGTCACACCATTAACAGCGCATTCAGAACTGATTTATATTTCTTCCCCAGTTACAAAACAAAAACTAAAGCTGGTCAATGTAATTAACGGCGCTACAAGCCAAGTACACCACCAGCTATCCTTACATGCTCCATGTTTTTTAACTTACTCACACTGTGTATTATATTTGTATCTGCTTATATGTCGTCTCCAAAGACGCTATCTCCCTCACAGAGCTGTGCTTTAGCGAAGCACTGAAAGGTTCGGCTTCTGCTTTTGCACCATTCGCGAAGCGTTCTGGAAAGATTAATTATCCAGCTATCCTTAAATGCTCCATGTTTTTATATTTCTCATACTGTGTATTACATCTGCATCTATTTATACGCCTTCTCCACGGACGCTATCTCCCTCACAGAAGCTGTGCTTTTGTGGAACACCTAAAGGTTCGGCTACTGCTTTCGCTCCATTAGGGAAGCATTTTGGACAGATTCAGTACTCTTCCCCAGTCAAGTAACAAAACCTAAAGGCGGGCCAACGAGATTAGTGGCACTATACGCCAAGTACAACACCAGCTATCATTACATGCTCCTACACATGCCTCTGTGTGTAAGCACAGAATATCTCCTAAAAGCAAACACAATCCAGAACTGTAACAACACCTACACTGTACTCTCTATTTGCTCAATTTGTATGATTTACCATAATGACTAAATGTTTTTAACAAATTTGAGTTTCTTCTGTTGTGATAAATACCAGTGAATTTTTAGAACTGTTTTGGTATTTAGTGTTGTTCTATGTACTCTCTAAATGATCACATTGACTGCATTTACTTAATGACTAGATGTTTTGAACAAGTTAGCGATCTTACTGTTGTTTATGCAATAACTGTTGTAGTACTTGTCCGTCTGATTTTTATTTCTTTTTATACTGACTATAACTCATAATACTATCTATCTCACTCCCTCTCTTCCTACTTATACTAGCCTGGTGAACTTGTACAGTCAGTACCTGAACTACCAGAAAATCCCTCTCCTTGAAGTCTCTGGAAACTCTCCGGACTCTGGAATTGCCCACCAGCTCCTTCAGAAGCCAGCTTGCTTAAGACAGTGAACGTATGTGCTAATCTACATACCTGACCCATGTAGCAATATCTCAGATTTAAGAACCCTGCTACCTTAGGCAAGTTTCCCACTCAGGTTAGCCAGCAGCCTACAACCCCCTCCAACTATATTTTTTCCTGTACAGTTGGCCTTCGCACATAGACTACCTATTCTCTCTTCTTGTATTATTGTACCCAACCCCCTCTCCCCTACAGCCTGCCCCCTTTTAAGTGGGTCCTGTTGCAATTAACTCACTGGCCACTAGGAGGCGTCTTTCTTCACTGTTCAGTATCATAGACCCTGCATTTATCTCTCTACCAGACACCCTATCCCTACTTTAATGCTTTGTTTTTTTGCTTCTTCTCTCCCTAGAACCTGTTCTGCACTTCCCTACACTTATCCCAGTATATACTTCTCACTACACCCAAACTGTCTTACAAGTCTAAGCACCTTGTAGTAACCTAACTCCTTTCTCCTGACTATACGTATGATACACTAGCCTGCTGACCTTCTTTAGCTTTCTCACACTACTAAACTTAATTAACTTACCTGCTTCTTTCTCCCATACTACTGATTGTCTTCCTTAGGTGTCCACTCTCTTGTCTCTGCCCGCTCCGTTCGCCCTTCGGGCTCACTCCTCTCCCCTACTCCCAAATCTCACCCACCCCCAGTGCTCCTACATTTATTACGCTACTGGCCATACCCCTTCCTACCTTACCCAATCATATAAGAACCTATCACATTGTCCACTGAACATACTACCACTAAGTAACTTACCAACCTCCACCCCCATTCACTTAAAGTGACATCACCCCCCCTTGCTTGCGCTAACTACCTATCTCCTCCTCACTCACCTCCCAACCATTACTATGTCCATAACAGTCACTCACTCACAACTAAAACTACTTATCTACCTAACACTATCTTCCTTTCTCATTACTACCTACCTTATAACCTTCCTTGAATACCCACTTCACTCTACTATCCCTTTTCCGTCTAAACATACCTCTACACCTACAACAACTTTCTCCCAAACCTTCATAAATCTCAGTCCCCAACCCAACTACATACTAACCAATTACCATAAATTAGCCTTCATCAAATTAAGCAAACCAAAATCTAAAAAACTAACCAATATCTTTGACAAACTTCTACACCCAAAAGATTTTAAACTCCTGCACTTACTATTAGATGGAGACATTAATCCAAACCCTGGCCCACACCACTCCAACACCACCAACTACATTAAGCAAGACAAATGTACATTTCTATCATCAACCACTCTCATCAACTCTCTCTCTATTGCTCACCTGAATATTCGTAGTATTTGTAACAAAACTACTCAAGTCCATGCCCTTCTAGAAAACCATCAATTTGACATTCTATGCCTAACTGAAACATGGCTAAAGCCTTCCATCAAAGACAACGAAATTACCCCACCTGGGTATAACATCCTTAGACTTGATCGCACAGCAAAAAAGGTAAGAGGGGTAGCAATTCTCTATAAGGCTCAATTCCGAATCTGTACTATAGATCATACTCTTTGCCTTGATAAACAGGCAGAAGTTATCTGCTCCAAACTTCGCATCAACAGTAGTAAAGCCATAAATATCATATGTGTTTATCTTCCCCCAGGAAATAACATCAACTCACTTGAATGCATCCTCAGTTTACTCTCTACCCATCTCCCACAAGAAACACTAGTCCTAGGTGATTTTAACATTGATTGGTATTCATGCAATAGTACAAACCCCAGCTCCCATATAAACCTACATGGCTTTACCCAACTAATAATTAGTCCTACCAGAACCAATAAAACCAGCAACAATGAAACCACCTTAGACTGGATTATTACTAATACTCCTCAACTAATCTACAAAGTAGGCATCCTTCCAGAAGACCTAAGAGACCATTCACTTACTTATGTCATCCGACATAAAGCTAGCCTCAACTTACCTACCACATACAGAACACTTCGCTCAAAAAAGCATTTCAACTCCAATCACTTTCTAGCTGAACTATTTCAAAATAACTGGTCACCTCTAAAATATCTCCCACTTAATGAAGCAGTAGCATACTTCAACTCCACTTTCCTATCTAGCCTAGATAACCATGCCCCAAGTCAAACTATTAGAACCAAGGCTAAACCTGCTCCCTGGCTAACCTACAACACTAGGCAGAAAATCAATCAAAGAAATAAATCTTGGGCGAAATGGTGTTCCACCAAGAACCCAACTGACCACCAAAACTTCAGACAACTTAGAAACAGTACAAAAAAAGCCATCCTGACAGATAAAAAAACTACTGCCTCCAATTTCAACAAACCTCCAAAAAGGAACCTAAAAAGTTCTGGGCCAGTATGAACAATCTCCTATCCCCACGCCAACCTATCACACCCAACCCTCAAGACTCTAACCCAGACAACCCCACACAAATAGCTAATGACTTCAATTCATTCTTCACAAATAATATCGAAACCCTTGCTAGTCTCCTAACTCCTGACACCTCTAAGCTACTCTTACCTGCTATAAATGTATCTCCATCCTTTCATTTTCAGCCTGTATCAACCTCCTTCATCTTATCACTGCTCAAAAAGCTAAGACCAACCACCCCCTCTGCTGACAAACTCCCAGCTGAATTCCTACAAATAGGAGCCAAGGCTATTTCTTACCCCATCTCTATACTGATAAATCGATCCATTAATGAAGGAATTTTCCCCTCTATCTGGAAGATATCTCACATCATCCCTCTTCACAAAGGAGGGAAATCTAATGACCTTTCTAACTTTCATCCTATAGCTCTTCTATCACCTATAGCTAAAATCATGGAAAAATGTATCCACAAGCAGTTTCTTAACCACCTTCTACATCATAACCTACTTGCCAACTGTCAGCATGGATTCAGACCCTTCCACAGCACTACCACTGCATTACTCTCCTTTACCAACACAATCAACTATAACCGCAACAATAACTACCTATCATCTGCAGTCTTCATTGATTTTTCTAAAGCATTTGACATGGTTAATCATAAACTTCTTCTACACATACTAAAATCTCTCTTACTTTATCCTCCATCCATAACCTGGTTCACATCTTACCTAGAAATCCACCAGCAAGCATTTCTCGGGAAAAATACATTATCTAATCTCCTTCCTATATCTTTGGGTGTACCTCAAGGCTCCATCTTAGGCCCCCTTCTATTTTCTATCATCATCAATGACCTACAATCTGCTATCCCAAAATCTACCTGCATACAATATGCAGATGATTCTACCATAGACTGTTCTGCCAACTCACTAAATGAACTTCAGTCACTCACCCAAAAAACTTTTACCACTGTTGAACAATGGTTCTGTGACCGTTGCCTAATCCTTAACGCCAAGAAAACCAAACTGCTACTGTTCTCACCTTCACGCAAAACTGCCCCACTCAATTTAACTCTTACTTCCACTGACAACACACTTATTTCTCCAGACTCGACAGCTAAACTATTAGGAATAACTATTGACAATAATCTCAGCTTTGACCCCCATATCAATAACACTATCAAATCTGTTAATAATAAAATTGGATCCCTTTACAGAATAAAACCCTTCCTGACACCTGAAGCTAGGACCACCTTAGCCAGATCTCACCTTATCTCTACTCTCCTATACGCTTCCCCCATCTTCACTAATCTCTCCAAAAACAACCTGAAGAAACTTGTAACATCTTACCATAACATTGCTAGATTTGCCACAGGATCCCCATTTAGAACTCATCATTGTCTGAACTTAAAACATCTAGGTTGGCTTGAATTTCCCAACCTACTCAGTCTTCATCAATTATTAATAGCACACAAGATCTTATACCAACCAACTAAAATTCCTATACTCTCTAACCTCATTTCACCATATAACAACCTGAAACATCTACGCTCTTCCAACAAACTACTGATTAATATAACTAAACCCTCTAAGTCTGCAGGTGACTGTCTCTTTTCCAACTCCGTTGGAAAAATGTGGAACAATCTACCCTCTGATATCACATCTCTATCATCCCTCCCTCTTTTTAAAAGACATTTGAAAGTTCATCTCAACAAACACTGGCTTTGCTCCTGCACCTACCCAGCTTAATCCGTCCACTTCCTCTCTATCCATTACTACCTCTTTAATCCTTACCATCTCTACTACCTTAGCCTTGTAAAGTCTACCTCATATATCAACTTTATAGAAATATGTTATCCCTCACATACTGTAGAACTAAAAAAAAAAATGTAAACATATTCTGTTCATTATATTTGTTGAGTTGTGCTCTAACCTTACTTTATTACTATGCGTATTCACTAGCTCTTTTTCTATATGTTTCTATTGTTGTATTGTATTGCCTGACTATGTTTAAACTTTTATAATCATTGGAGCTTTTCTCCCCAGGCCTCTACTGAAAATGGACATACATCCAGCTAGACTAGCCCAGTCAACAAATGTTAAATAAAATAAATAAATAAATATATAAGCAGGAATTTTATTTACGTGATATTTACGTGTATTATCCTTGTTTTCTGTTTTATGTCACCTAGGAATATGGCACCAGGTGTCTCAATCCCTGCAACCACCCCCCCCCCCTTCAGTGACCCTGAGAATGAAGTAATTGCAGTAGTATTTAGGCGACATGATGCCTTTCTGCTTGAGAGGAGACATAGATATATTTCTGGCAGAATGCAAATTTGGCAGCAGATAATGGCTGATGTAATTGCAGAAGATGGACATAGCAGGACATATGATCAGGTGCTTCATAGGGCCACTGGCATGATTTCATTGGCTGAGGGGAGAGCAGCTGCAGTGGCCCACGAACAGATGGCTACTGAGGGGTCCTGTTACAGAATCACCACAGACACAAAATTAAGAGCTCCTGTCCACTGTCAGGGGTCTAGAGATCTCAGTGGAAAGTGTACAATAGCATGTCATTGATGTTGGTGCGGCTGTTTCAGGAAGGACAAGTATATCCCAGGAGGAGCTTCCAGGTAGGCTTACACAACTCAATTGTGAAATACTTATTGTATAGTAAAATATTGACAGCAATGCTTCAGTTCTATTTAACATATTTTTTGTGGGGGGGGGGGTAGTTGTAGATTGATACAGTTAACACCACATTCTGGTTGATTACACATGGGCTGGGGGTAGATGTGTCTCCAAGTTCTTGTTAATACCATCCTTAGCAGCCATATAAAGGGCAAACATTTTAAGCCTCCTATGTTACTGTTAATTGTGATGATGTTTTCCTTACCTTTTGCTTAACTTCTTCCAGGACCATCCTCCATAGGGAGCAGTCTATAATCTGCACATGGTAGGCCAAACATGTTTATGCCAGTACTGATGAGCAGTTCAAAGAATTATTTATTTTATCCATATGTGTGATGTGGATGTCAGGACTGTTGTGTGTATTGTTGTACTGTCTGTAATAGTGGCACCACTGTTAGTTTGTTAGCATATATTGGACTGTAGCAGTGTAGGTATTCATTTCTTTCCTGTCCTTGTTGCTTATTATCACAGACGATCCTGACAGTGGAAGTGTACGACTCTTACCACCTGATGTCAGAGTATCAGCAGACTCTGATGATGATAGTGGCCAAATAGAGGCACAGTCGGGGGGGTGGTATAGAGGTTGAATCTGACACTGAGGTTGAAACTTAGCCATCCCCTGTAATGCCATCTGACACAGCCAGTAGAATTACTGTAACCAATTCCATTGAGCCCTCAGTTATTGGACAGGTGGAGGTGTGGCACTCGATCGAAGTAGTGTGGTTACTGCAGCTTCAGTGCCTGGTGACTCTGGTCATAGCCAAAGTGTGGGTGAGATGCCATGCAGGAGAGTTGTTATGGGTGCTCAGAGGAGGCCTGCTGTCCATCCTCTACATGATCCAGGTGTGCCTTCCCATGCCAGTCGATATATGTTTCAGACTGCGATGGAGGTACATTACAATAGGTCCTCCAGAGAAATGCTTAGGGTTATAGATGTGGCAGAGGCTGGCATGAATGACTGCCTCCATCATGTTGCCAATTCAATGGATCAGATGAATGACACATTGAAACAGGCAGTGTCCAAGTTGAAACATCTGCTGGGAGGGGGAATGGCATCCACATGAGTGTAAGTCAGACATATCATCTGCTGTTAGCCAATGTGGCCATGCCTGATCACGCTCCCATAGTGGCACTACTTCCACAGTTCCTTCAGTGGTTGAAGTGTGCACACCCAGACATGGAAGGCCATAGGATCATGGTCCTGGGCATCCTTATAAGGAGAGGTCATCCAGCAGACATCAGTCACATTCAGATAGTAGCAGTGCATCTGACCATAGGCATGGATGTGCCACTGCAACTCCTGAATGGGGCCAGATCTCGTGGTCAGGTATGACAATGATGAACTGCCACCTCTACTATGCATGGCTCACATCTGTCCAACATTACAATATTTAGGGCTAGCATAGAGCTTGGCTTTGATCTTGCAGGCACTCACACACCAGTTTCACCTAGAAGGCCCATACAGACACACACACAATATTTACATGTTTTAGCCGTGAGGCTTAAAGCTCATTCTGTTTCAGTGGTCATTTGTTACTTTATCCAAATGTCTCTGTATTTCTCTTTCTTACTCGCATGCACTCACTTATCTTTGGTATAAGCCTAGGCTTCCTGCCCCACACACACACACAAAACACCCTGTGCAAGTGATGATAACTGTGCCATATCCTTGTTTTCTGTCATTTGGATTCATGGATACATAAGCTTTGTGTCTGATGTTCAGGGTAAATAGCTGACTTAGTGCTTAGTATGTCTGTGTTTGTGATGTTGCTTTGCTAATTGTACTTTTGACATTTTATTCTTACAAAGTTAGAGAGTTGAAAGTATCAAACAGTTTTTACATAAGAATTTTTAAAAATCTTCTCAGGGTCTTATCATGTCAGTGTACATACTATCCTTCTTTGTTAAGAATTACATCTAGTAAGTAACCCCGATATATCTGATAATAATGTTTCTTTTTTGTTTTTGTATAAACTAGTTTGTGAGATGAGACATATTTAATAGAAAGGTTGCTAAAGCCTTCCCATGTACGTGATAAGGACATATATTATGCAATAACTGCATTATAACCAGTTTTTAGTTTTTACTTTTTTTTTCTTTTTTTTTCTCTTCTTTCCCTTTTTCCTCTTTATATATCTAATTGTATTCCCTAATTACATTAAGTATAATAAGTGTTTGAATTTCTATATTTATCTTCTTCATAAAATATGTCCCTTATACTATCCCTCACTTTCTTAAGTGATGTTAAAAAACTTTTATACTCCATTTGATGATGTAGTGGCTTCTATTGTATATAGTGTATATATATTCCTTGTGTTATTAGTTTTTAAATGTTTCCTTTTTGTATGTACTGTTTGTTTTGTGTGTTTGATTGGATGTATTGCGGTTAATATCTGAAAATTCAAATAAAATATTTTGGGAAAAAAAAAGAATCTTCTCAGGGTTATGATGTCTGAAACTGAAATGTGTTTCATTCATTTCTAACTTCTCTCTCTAATGATTTTCCAGTACAAAAGTATGAGGTCAAACTGAGGACATTCTGTGAACATCAGTACTTTTGAGAGGTATGATTGTGTGAATCTTTGATGCCTGAGGACTATTACTTGCTAGAGGACACATGTATTCACATACGTCTCTACTGTCACATGTTGAAGTGATTGCTATACAAATCACCCACCTTTTACTTACTTACATTACCAAGTAAGAGCATGCAAGGAATATGCTATTCATTTCCATTATTACACAGTTCTGTTTTAACACTCCAGCTTCAACACTTACCTTGTTAATCCAGCAGTTGCTACAGTTTTAGTTCAGGGCTGACTGATTCTAAGAGTACACAGCCATTACATGGGTATGTAAATGTTATAAACGTTGCCTGGCATCAATGTTACTGTATGTATGTGTATAGGATGAAGGTTTTAGCCCCTTATGTGGTGAGTGACTGAGCTATGTGTTGCATCTTAGCCAATGCAAGGGCATATTGAGCATGCCTATGTCTGCCTACACCCACAGCAGGTGCTGGTTCTCCATCTGACTCTGCACCTGTGTGTGTCTGCAGTGAACTTGCCATTGGCAGTGGGATGTGTGCCCCTTCCACTTGTTGATCATGCTGAAACTGTTTTCTCAGGATGATATTGTGAAGCATGGCACAGATAGTGACGATTTCAGTATCTGCATAAGGATTGTACTGCAGGGCTCCTCTAGATGTAGCTAGGCACTGGAACCATGACTTCATCAGCTCAAACACACCTTCTATGATATTTCTGGTTTGAGCGTGTGCCTCATTATGGTGTTCTTTAACTGTCATTTGTGCATTTCTGATGGGCGTCATCAGCCATGGTTCCAGTGCATAACCTGACTCCCCAGTAAATGACCCTGTGGGATATCACCTATAGTGAACATCTGATACAGTTGGGAGGTGTGTCAGATATGTGAGGCACAGTAACTGCCTGGATTGGCAGCATGCACTTTCAAGATTATTCCCTTAGCATTACACATGCCTTGACAGTTAATAGAGTGGAAGCCCTTTCTATTTATATACACCCTTCCCTGTTCCTGGGTGGTGCCTTGATTTCCATATGTGTACAATTTATGGCACTGAGTATTTCAGGGTATTGTGCTACTGTGTAGAACTCCTGCATGTCTGTGGCCCTGTCCACAGGAGTACAGAGAAAATATATGTGGTCAGTGGTATGTTGAAGCATAGCATTCAGGAACTGATGGAGGATCTTGGATGCTGATATCTGTGACACCTCCAGCACTGGCCTCTGAGAGGTTCCTGTAGCTAAAATTTTAAGTGCTACACATACCTTTGTCTCCGCTGGCATTGATTACCCTCAGTTTGCCCTGGGTCTAAGTTGAGGTTGACAGAGTTTGCAGAGTTCTGTTAGTGTGTTTCTATCTACCCTGTAGCACTCTGCAATTTCCACCTCATGCAGTTTGTGAGACGTTAACCGGGGTCTGAAAACTCTTCTCCTTCTTGGCCATGGTCTATTAGCAGAAGCAGCAGCACCAGCACCAGCACAGACACATAAATTAAAGCAACAGCAACTCCTAACATTGTTTCTGTGTAGACTGCTTTCCATGGCTGTATTCCAGTAGGTTTTGGAATTCATAAGGAAAACCAGCACTGAGTCAAACCAATTGCTTTATAGCTTGTTGAATAGCTCCTCCATCTTGGATTAGTTAATTAGCATAGAATTCAGCTGCTTATGCTGTAATTAGTATGCCACAGTGTTTACCATGGTTGTGCATCTCTAAACACTGTGTAGAGCCAGTTACTGAATACAAAACAGTGTGCCACGATGAGCACAGTCTTAGCAGACCATGTAGGGTTTATTGAATCTACCTGTTTATATATTTTTCTTTGAATGGGTCTTTATGTGTTTGTGTGTGTGTGTGTGTGTGTGTGTGTGTGTGTGTGTGTGTGTGTGTGTGTGTGTGTGTGTGTATGTGTGTGTGTGTGTGTGTGTGTGTGTGTGTGTGTGTGTGTGTGTGTGTGTGTGTGTGTGTGTTTTGGCAGTTGTCTGTGTTGGGGATGGGGGTCCAGATAGTTTTACAAAGAGTATTAAATGTACCTGTTCTACTGAAAAAGAAACAAGATTATGGAAAAAAAAACGTAAAAATAAAGGTAAATTCAGTATAAGAAATAATACAAAAATACTGTTATTTTATTTATTTGTTTTATTTTCAGTTTCTTAACTGGATAACCACAAAAAAGGTGCAGATGGTAGAATTATGTTCCAACAAGAACTTTAATAAAATGATAAGCGCTTTTGTTAAGTAAAATACAAAACTTCATCAGATCATCCACAAAATTCCCATAATCCTAATTTATCTAAAACAGGATAATCACATAACACTTCCAAATAAAATTTTTAAAGAAACAAGGAAACAAACACATAACAAATATGTCCCACAAAACAGCCCACATGTATCTTACAATGAAATCCTAGTATATGTAATGAATTCATAAATATATGTGTGTATATATATATATATATATATATATATATATATATATATATATATATACATATAAAATGATGAGATATAAGTAAAAATGTATGTATAAAATATGCATATATATAATAATATACCAGTTCAAGAAAATATATAAATTAAATGAATTAAATGAAATTAATTTGTCTATTTACACTGTGCCTTGAGTTTTAAGACACACTCTATATATGTCAATTCATTAAGTCCAGGATGGCCTACAGCAGCCAAACGTAAGATGCAAAATAATCCCTTTTTCTCCAATAACAGTTGTCATGGGGCTCCCCTCTCATTTAATAATACTTGTTCAATAACTATAAATTTAAAATGGTGCCCAGGAAGTTCAAATATACGTCTATAAATTGTGTTGGTAGGTTTTTGGCTTTAATGTCATAAATGTGTTCATAAATATGACATTTGAGTTTATGGTCTGTTTTTCCAATGTAGAAGGCACAACAATGTTGACATAAGGCCCCATACACTACCCCCATACTATTACAATAAAATCTGCCTCTCGTTTTGAATATGTATCCATTGATGTCAAATAGTTCCCCTGTATGAATGTAAATACAGTGGGAACAACAACCACACTTAGACATCTGGGAAGTTCTGGTAGAAATCCCATTCCTACTTGATTTTTCCACCAAATGTTTCAAATTCAACCCTCTTGTCCAACCAAAGGAAGTTTTTTTACAGAATTTTCTTCTAATAGCCACATCTTCAGTTATTATACGCCAGTTTTTAAAAATAATATCACTCACTTTTTGTTAATCCAGAGTGAACCTAGTAATAAAAGATAGTCTGAAATTCATGTTGGCTTTATTTGTTTTATTATTAACTATTGGTCTCTTATCTGTAATACCATTGTTATTTGGGAAAATTTCTTTACCACCAAGAATGGGAAAATAAAAATTAGATCTTCTTTTAGCCACCACTTCCTCACAAATCTCTTCTACAAAACACCGGGGATAGCTTCTTTTGGTAAACATTTGTTCTAACCTATTACACTCAAAAATAAAATCATCAAAATTGGACACCATTCTTGTGGCCCTCACAAATTGTCCCTTGACAACTGCCTTTTTCCTGGGTTAAGGGATGTAGACTACCAAAATGTAAGAAGGAATTCGAATAAGTGGGTTTTCTGTAAATAGAAGAGATGTACTTACAGCTCACCCTATTCTTCCTCAAAAAACATCAAGACAGAAAATTTGCTCAACCCCAACTGTATATGAAAATTCCAAAAAATCAGTAGTTTTGTTCATATAGTCAAGTAGGGTAGGGATAGAGTCCACATCACCTTTCCAGATAAAAAAACAAGTTGTCAAGGTAACGTGAGTACAATACACAATCATGGAACCCAGGATATACAAATAGGAACCTTCGCTCCCATTCACACATGACTATGTTGGCAAAGAGAGAGCCGCAAGATACCCCCCATTGCAACCCATTTTTTGTAAGCAAAATTGTGCATCAAAATAAATAAAATTGTTCTTTAGAACAATTTCCAACATTTCACCATAGCTGTTGATGCTATCCTGTGGTAATCCCTTGTACAATAATTCTCAAACCATTCAAGGCCTAAGGCATGAGGAATTACAGAAAACAAGTCTTTCACATCCACTGTAATAAAAATGTATGAGACATTAAAACAAACATCATTACACTTGCTCAAAAAATCACATGAATCAATACATAGGTGTTGTTCCTGTTGCAGTAATGGTGTAAGCTGTAAATCCAAGTATTTAGTAAGAGGTGAGGAAATAGAATTATGGGTGTCCATAATGGGAAGAAAAGGGGGGTCCACCAGTCGTTTGTGCAATTTGGGCAGTACAAATATCATGGGAATAGTAGGAAAATCAGACTTTAAAAACCTAAAAACATCCAAAGTAATATGTTCTTCCAACAGCATGTCCCAAAGTTGCATATGTATCATGTTATAACCCAAATTAACTTCATTCCTGGAAACCTGACAATACACATCACTAAATAAAATATTATACATGTTTTCAACATAGTCCTGAGAGTTCATGATAACAATTCCCCCACCCTTGTCAGACTGTATAACCCAATCCTCTTGAAGATGAAGTTGTTGCAAAAGTTCAAGTTCAGTACTATCCAGATTGCTATTGGAATGCCCACGGGATTTGCAAATATATCGAAGATCTAACTCACATAGTTTTTCAAAAATAGCAAGTGAGGGTAGGTTGGAGGGTTACATATACTAGGTCTCCAAATAACAGAACCCAGGTCATTACTACTGTTCTGGAATAAAGTTTTAAAGTTAAGCTTTTGGACAAAGAGTTTGAAGTCCATTAATGCTTGAGAAGTGTCAGTTTAGGCCATAGGAACAAACGTAAAACCGTTCGCAAATAAGTTTTCAATATCAACTGAGAAAGAGAAAGAACTATAATTATATACCTTAAAGTCCTCAGAGGAACTGACAATAACCTCTAAGCCCAATTCCAAAGTTATCACCGCTGATTCTGTTGCCACAGCTGCTGTCTGGTTGAGTAGGAGGTTCCCTGGTGAAACTGGGGTTGATTACATTGCTGATTCATCTGTTGGTTCTGTCCCTGATAACTCCTCTCTCGGATCCATTCCAAGTGTTGTAAAGGGATAGGACTGTCATCATTACTGGACTCCATTATGGCCTCATTTGGTGCATTCTGTTCATATAAATGCTGCTGATTCCATTGTTGCGAACCCGGTGGTTGTGGGTACGCCCTTCCTGCAGTGTAATCATCAAAGTCCCGCCTTAATTTCTCTAATTTGCATTTTTTTATATTTTAAATTACATTATCAATGGTATTAAAAAATCCACTGATAATCCATGGCATACTGTTGGAAAAGTAAATCAGATTTGACAGCCATGTCAAGGGCTTCAATATTTTTTACCAGCTGTTCAATAATCTGGTTATTGAATCTCACTAATGCTTCCATGCATTCACAACTGAAGCGATCAAAGGGAAGCAAACGTTCTTTATGCATAACAGAGTCTTTAATACGACCTGAAGGAAATTTCCACATTCTAAGCCCTTTAGGCACATTCTTTCATTTGGTAGATTCTAAAAGATAGGAATTCTCAATCTGCAGTTTACGAACCTTAAGAAGGTTATGATGGTAAATATCCAGGCTCTTTCTAAGGGACTTCCCAGTATTAACATTTGTATTCTGTGAAAAAGAAATACCTTGTCTTAGCCAGCCCTGCAAGTTTGGGCAGACATCATTCCTGTTCACAGAAACACCTGCTGGCCACCCAGAATTACCTTGGCCGTTAGGCAATGTTGACAAGTTAGTATTGACATTATTATTATCCAAAATTGTAGGTGGTCTCAGCCCAGGTCTCAAACTATGTAATTCCTTAGATAAGGAATCCACCTTTTCAGTGAGATGTTGAATAAGCAGGGTAAGCTTACCAATATTCCTGTTAGGTTTGTCCTCAGTGAAGAGCATAGGTGAAGGAGACACAATTCCAGAAGCCATCCAAGCCAAAGGGAACAAACCACAACAAACCAAAGTAGCAGCAACTGGATAACCACAAAAAAGGCGCAGATGGTAGAATTATACTCCAAGAACTTTAATAAAATGATAAGCCCTTTTGTTAAGTAAAATACAAAACTTCATCAGATCATCCACAAAATTCCCATAATCCCAATTTATCTAAAACAGGATAATCACATGATACTTCCAAATAAAATTTTTAAAGAAACAAGGAAACAAACACATAACAAATATGTCCCACAAAACAGCCCACATGTATCTTACAATGAAATCCTAGTAAATGTAATGAATTCATAAATATATATATATATATATATATATATATATATATATGTATATATACATATATATAATGATGAGATACTAGTAAAAAATGTATGTATAAAATATGTATATATAATAATAATAATAATATACCAATTCAAGAAAATATATAAATTAAATGAATTAAATTAAATTAATTTGTCTATCTACACTGTGCCTTGAGTTTTAAGACACAACCTATAGATGCCAATTCATTAAGTCCAGGTTGGCCTACAGCAGCATAATGGCAAGAATGGTGTCCAATTTTGATGATTTTATTTTTGAGTGTAATGGGTTAGAACAAATGTTCACCAAAAGAGGCTATCCCCGGTGTTTTGTAGAAGAGATTAGAGGGGAAGTAGTAGCTAAAAGAAGATATAATTTTTATTTTCCCATTCTTTGTGGTAAGGAAATTTTACCATTTAACAATGGTATTACAGATAAGAGAGCAGTAGTTAATAATGAAACAAATAAAGACAACATGAATTTCAGACTATCTTTTATTACTAGGTTCACTGTGGATCACCAAAAAGTGTGTGATATTATTTTTAAAAACTGGCATATAATAACCGAAGATGGGGCTATTAGAAAAGCATTTTGTGAAAAACCTTCCATGGTTTGGACAAGAGAGTTGAATTTGAAACATTTGGTGGAAAAATCAAGTAGGAATGGGATTCCTACCAGAACTTCCCAGATGTCTAAGTGTGGTTGTTGTTTCCACTGTATTTACATTCATACAGGGGAACTATTTGACATCAGTGGATACATATTCAAAATGAGAGGCAGATTTAATTGTAATAGTATGGGGATAGTGTATGGGGCCTTATGTCAAGTTTGTTGTGCCTTCTACATAGGAAAAACAGAATGTAAACTCAAATGTCGTATTTATTAATGGCATTAAAGCCAAAAAAACTACCAAATCACTTTATGGACATATACTTGAATTTCCTGGGCACCATTTTAAATTTATAGTTATTGAACAAGTGTTATTAAATGAGAGGGGGGGGCCATGGCAACTGTTATTGGAGAAGAAGGAATTATTTTGGATCTTACGTTTGGCTGCTGTAGGCCACCCTGGACTTAACAAACTGGCATCTATAGGCTGTGTCTTAAAACTCAAGGCACAGTGTAGATAGACAAATTAATTTAATTTAATTCATTTAATTTGTATATTTTCATGAATTGGTATATTATTATATATGCATATTTTATACATACATTTTTTAGTTATATCTCATCATTTTATATATATATATATATATATATATATATATATATATATATATATATATATTTTTTTTTTGTGAATTCATTACATATACTAGGATCTCATTGTAGGATTCATGTGGGCTGTTTTGTGGGACATATGTGCTATGTCTTTGTTTCCTTGTTTCCTTAAAAATTTTATTTGGAAGTGTCATGTGATTATCCTGTTTTAGATAAATTGGGATTATGGGAATTTTGTAGATGATCTGTTAAAGATTTGCATTTTACTTAACAAAAGCGCTTATCATTTTATTAAAGTTCTTGGAGCATAATTCTACCATCTGCACCTTTTTGTGGTTATCCATTTGGTGCTTCTTTGGTTTCATGTGGTTTGTTGCCTTTGGCTTGGATGGCTTTTGGAATTGTGTCTTCCTCACCTATGCTCTTCACTGGGGAAGAGCCTAACAGGAGTATTGGTGAGCTTACCCTGCTTATTCAACATCTCACTCAAAAGGTGGATTCCTTATCTGAGGAATTATATAGTTTGAGACCTGGGCTGAGACCTCTTACAATTTTGGATAATAATAATATCAATACTAGCTTGTCAACATTGCCTAACGGCCAAGGTAATTCTGGGCAGCCAGCAGGTGTTCCTGTGAACAGGAATGATGACTGCCCAAACTTGCAGGACTGGCTAAGACAAGGTATTTCTTTTTCACAGAATACAAATGTTAATGCTGGGAAGTCCCTTAGTGAAAGTCTGGATATTTACCATCATAACCTTCTTAAGGTTCGTAAGGTTGTGAATTCCTATCTTTTAGAATATACCAAACGAAACCATGTGCCTAAAGGGCATAGAATGTGGAAATTTCCTCTGGGTCTTATTAAAGACACTGTTATGCATAAAGAATTCTTGCTTCTCTTTGATCGCTTTGGTTGTGAATACATGGAAGCACTAGTGAGATTCAATAACCAGACTATTGAACAGCTGGTAAAAAATATTGAAGCCCTGGACATTGCTATCAAATCTGATTTACTTTTCCAACAGTATGCCATGGATTATCAGCAGATTTTTAATAACATTGATAATGTAATTCAAAATATAAAAACATGCAAATTAGAGAAATTAAGGTGGGAATTTGATGATTACGCTGCAGGAAGAACATACCCACAACCACCGGGTTCGCAACAGTGGAATCAGCAGAGTTTATATGAACAGTATGCATCAAATGACCCTGTAATGGAGTCCAATAATGATGATAGTCCTAGCCCTTTAGAACAGCCGAATTTATGGCGCTCAGAACAGATCCAAGAGAGGAATTATCAGGGAGAGAACTAACAGATGAATCAGTAATGGAATCAACCCTGGTTTCACCAGGGAACCTCCTACTCAACCAGACAGCAGCCGTGGCAACGGAATCAGCGGCAATAACTTTGGAATTGGGCTTGGAGGTTATTGTCAGTTCCTCTGGGGACTTTAAGGTGTATAATTATAGTTCCTTCTCTTTCTCAGTTGATATTGCAAACTTATTTGTGAAAGGTCTTATGTTTGTTCGTACATCCTACACTGACATCTCTCGAGCATTAAGAGACCTCAAACTCTTTGTCCTAAAGCTTAACTTTAAAATTTTATTCCAGGACAGTAGTAATGAAGTGGGTTCTGTTATTCGAAGACCTAGTATATGTTACCCTCCAACCCACCCTACACTTGGTATTTTTGAAAAACTGTGTGAGTTAGATCTTTGGCATATTTGCAAATCCCATGGGCATTCCAGTAGCAATCTGGATAGCACTGAACTTGAACTTTTGCAACAACTTCATCTTCAAGAGGATCGGGTTATACAGCCTGACAAGCATGGGGGAGTTATTATCATGAACTCTCAGGACTATGTTGAAAACATATATAATATTTTATTTAGTGATGTGTATTGTCAGGTTTCCAGGAATTAAGTTAATTTGGGTTATAACAAGATACATATGCAACTTAGGGGCATGCTATTGGAAGAACGTATTACTTTGGATGTTTTTAGGTTTTTAAAGTCTGATTTTCCTACTATTCCCATGATATCTGGACTGCCCAAATTGCACAAACGACTGTTGGACCCTCTCCCTTTTTGTCCCATTGTGAATGCCCGTAATTCTATTACCTCACCTCTTGCTAAATACTTGGATTTACAGCTTAAACAATTACTGAACAGGAACAACATCTATGTATTGATTCATGGGATTTTTTTGAGCAAGTATAATGATGTTTGTTTTTATTACAGTGGATGTGAAAGACTTGTTTTCTGTAATTCCTCATACCTTAGGCCTTGAATGGTTTGAGAATTATTGTACAAGGGATTACCACAAGATAGCATCAACACCTATGTTGAAATGTTGAAAATTGTTCTAAAGAATAATTTTATTTATTTTGATGCACAATGTTTCTTACAAAAAACGGGGGTTGCAATGGGGGCAGCTTGTGGCCCACTCTTTGCCAACATAGTCATGTGTGAATGGGAGCGAAGGTTCCTATTTGTATATCCTGGGTTCCATGATTGTGTATTGTACTCACGTTACCTTGACAACTTGTTTTTTTATCTGGAAAGGTGATGTGGACTCTATCCCTACCCTACTTGACTATATGAACAAAACTACTGATTTTTTGGAATTTTCATATACAGTTGGGGTTAAGCAAATTTTCTATCTTGATGTTTTTTGAGGAAGGATAAGGTGAGCTGTAAGTACATCTCTTCTATTTACAGAAAACCCACTTATTCAAATTCCTTCTTACATTTTGATAGTCTACATCCCTTAACCCAGAAAAAGGCAGTTGTCAAGGGACAATTTGTGAGGGCCGCAAGAATGGTGTCCAGTTTTGATGATTTTATTTTTGAGTGTAATGGGTTAGAACAAATCTTTACCCAAAGAGGCTATCCCCATTGTTTTGTAGAAGAGATTAGTAGGGAAGTGGTGGCTAAAAGAATATTTAATTTTTATTTTCCCATTCTTGGTGGTAAGGAAATTTTACCATTTAACAATGGTATTACAGATAAGAGAGCAGTAGTTAATAATAAAACAAATAAAGACAACATGACTTTCAGACTATCTTTTATTATTAGGTTCACTGTGAATCACCAAAAATTGTGTGGTATTATTTTTAAAAACTGGCATATAATAACTGAAGATGGAGATATTAGAAGAAAATTCTGTGAAAAACCTTCCATTGTTTGGACAAGAGGGTTGAATTTGAAACATTTGCTGGAAAAATCAAGTAGGAATGGGATTCCTACCAAAACTTCCCAGGTGTCTTAGTGTGGTTGTTGTTCCCACTGTATTTACATTCATGCAGGGGAACTATTTGACATCAATGGATACATATTCAAAATGAGAGGCAGATTTAATTGTAATAGTATGGGTGTAGTGTATGGGGCCTTATGTCACGTTTGTTGTCCCTTCTACATAGGAAAACCACAACATAAACTCAAATGTCATATTTATGAACACATTTATGACATTAAAGCCAAAAAAAAACTACCAACGCACTTTATAGACATATACTTGAATTTCTTGGGCACAATTTTAACTTTATAGTTATTGAACAAGTATTATTAAATGAGAGGGGGGCCCCATGGCAACTGTTACTGGAGAAGAAGGAATTATTTTGGATCTTACGTTTGGCTGCTGTAGGCCACCCTGGACTTAATGAATTGGCATCTATAGGCTGTGTCTTAAAACTCAAGGGCAGGATTCACGAAGGCTTGCACGGAGTGTAAGAGACGTGTAACACTCCATGCAAGCCTCGCGATCCAGGAACAGCCCGAAACTCCGTGTAAGAGACCAGCTAAAACGTCTCTTACACCGACTGGGCGTGGATATGCTAAATACCTCACTTGCAGCCAAAAGGTATGCAAATGAGGTATATTAGCGATCCACGAAGCAGAAACCAGCCCGTGTAAGAGACGTTTTAGCTGCAGAAATGTACTCAGTTGACAACTGAGTACGTTTCTGCAAAAATCACAACGGAGCCATGTCAGCTCCAAATAAAGGGTGCATATGTGTCAGGCAGCATGCCAGTGGCCAAATATGTGGCCATCGACAAGGTAACCCGATGCAAAAATTAAACGCAGTGCAGCCCCGCGCAAACGGGCTGCGCTGTATAAAACATAAAAATGAAGGTTATAAACCCACAAATGTGGGTTTTATGCAATACATGGAATGACAATGCAGGGACCAGCAGACCAAAACCAACATGGCCACCGTGTAGTGGTTGCTAAGGGGGGAAGCTGAGTCTGACATGTAACTAAGCATTAGTAGGCAATCTCATGTAAATGAGGGTTAGGATACTGAATCCCACAGTCACATAGCAAATGAGCACAGTCTGAGTAGTGTAAGAGATACATAAGGGGGAGGAATAGAGTAGGAGATAGGTGACATCACAGGGGGGAATGGTAGAAAGAAATGCAGTTCATTGGAGGTCAGTGTAACATGACAGATGACAGACACAGATCAGGGAAAGAGGAGTGCCACAAGATAAGCATGGGAAAGTCAAGAAATGGAAGGTGTACACTGTTACTTACACCAAAGTTTCTTGCTGGGCGTGCATGCGCACATGCACGCGCCACATGAAGCGCGAGTAGGGCAGTGTGCATGCGTGTAAGGCAGACTGAGCATGTGGGAGCGTGTTGGTAGATGTTTAACACTGTTTGCGCTGGTGTGCGCGTGTAGGGCAGACTGAGCATGTGGGAGCCTGTTGGCAGACTTGTAAGACTGTTTGCACTGGTGTGTGCGCGTTTTAACCCGAATAGGCAGATCCTGAACAGTGTAAGCATGTGTGCGCGCGTGTAAGCCACTGTGAGCGCGTTTCTGCTGGTATGCACGCTGCTCCCCCCTGAGGAAACAGAAAGGAAAAAGGAAGCAACAGAATTAGTAGGAAGCTAGCAGAGAATACTGCTGGAGCTAGCAGGTGAAAACAATTAGAAGCAGGCAATTACACAGGCAGAATAGTAGCCCAGCCCAGCACTTAAAACTCTGCAAACAGCAGTGCAGGATGTTTCTCTCAAGAGACACTGCAAGACAGGAGTAAGCTATTAGAAGTGAAAACTGAAAAAGCTGAACTCAGAGCAGAAATGTTAGGGGCTGCCATAGCTGTCATAATGAGACATAGGCGACTTGCTGAGGGTGGTGACAATGCAGATGGTGCCAGACAACCCACATTGAGGAGACGGAGAAGAGTGTACAGGCCCAGGGTCACCTACCATGGGTTACATGAGCTGGAGATAGTAGAGCGCTATAGAGTGGGCAGAGAGCTCCTGCAGCAAATAGTTGAGCTGTGCAGGCCATGCCTCACACACAGAACCAACAGAGGGGAACCCATCCCAGTGGAAACCAAGGTATGTGTTGGCCTAAGAATACTAGCAACAGGTACCTTCCAAAGACCAACTGGTGATATGATGGGGATAGCACAGGCATCAGCCTCCATGGTACTGCACCAGTTCCTGGATGCCATGTCAGCACATGTCAGTGATCATGTATATTTCCCCAATGCCCGTGAGGTATTGGCCAGCAATATGCGTCTCTTCCAGCAAATAGTGGAATACCCTGAGGTAGTGGGTGCAATAGACTGCACGCACATATGCATCAAAGCACCAGCCGGTGAATGGGGTCTGGCCTACATTAACCGCAAGGGCTTCCCCTCCATCAACTGCCAGGTCGTGTGTGATGCCCAGGGCATAATAATGAATGTGTGTGCTGGCTGCCCTGGGAGCTACCATGATTCCCACATCTGGCATTTGATGCAGCTGTACCAGACATTTGCCAATGGGGACATCCCACACGGACACCTAGTGGGGGATGCAGGTTATGCACTGGAGCCGTGGCTGATGACACCCATCAGAAATGCACACACACCTGAACAGGAACGCCATAATGAGGCACATGCACAAACACGTAATGTAATAGCGCGTGTGTTTGGGCTGCTCAAGTCATGGTTCCGGTGTCCGGACACATCTGGTGGAGCCTTGCAGTACACACCAACTACATGTACCCAAATTGTCATGGTATGTGCTATGCTACATAATATGATCTTGAAAAACAGCTGCAGCAGGACCAGCATAGGGCTGGGCCAAACAGCCCCCCACCATTGTCAAGGCCATCACAGGCAGAGCGTGACTCGGAGGAGGAACAACCTGAGCCTGCCCCAGTAGGCAGAAGGAGGCATGCCCAGTATGCTCTGGCCTTGGCAAAGAGGCAATGCATAGCACATACACTGGCTCAGTAGGTACCCTGGGAATGATACCACCTCTGACTCACTCAAATAATAACAGGGATGCCTAAAATGACATGACCTGCTCACAAACATGTACAGGGAGTGTAATATGCGCATCCGACAGAGGCAGCCCTGCAGCACCACCTGAGGCATGAATGCCATGTGTTAAGTAATGTAACACCATGTACTATATGCACACCTGAGGACCCTGACTAACATCCACCCTCACCAAGCATGAAGCCACAAAATGATGATGGGATGATCAATTGCAATAACTGGCTGAAGTAATGCAGTTAGTCAAAGGGGAGCCAATGTGTTTCAGCCTGGGAAGACATGCGGAGCATGACATGATGCACCACCTGCTAGGGGTTGCGTGCACCTATCAGTCCAGGCCCCATGGATACTGGCAAAGGCTGTCAGTACCCACAGCATGCCCTGAATAGGTAAGTCTCAAAACACAAACCCACCTTCATAGGTACCACAAGGGATAGGAACCTAGATGTAATGCTACCCAATGCCAGAAGTCTAAACAGCAAGATGTGTGCAGTGTAAACACACAGTATGGAGAATGTTGATATCAGTCCTGTAATAGAAAACTGGGTCAAGGCTCACATCAGCACCCTAACACTACCAGGTTACACCTCATACTGTGCTGTACAGCCACAAAACATGGAACAAGCTACAAAAGGAGGGTGACTAGCAATAAATGTCAAGGATAACCACACCCCATGTTGGTACCACAACAAGAAGCAGCATGGATTAGCCATGGTCAAATACCAATGGCTAAAACCGCCTCCCAGTATATAGCCTGCTGCAGACTACTGTCCTAATACCAGGAACTGCACCTGGCCTATGTTGGAATACATGAATATATCAAGCCCCCTAAACCACATTATATTGCTTGACTGAAAATACCCAGACATACACTGGGAGCATTATACTAGCACCAACACAGTAGGAGAAAAGTTCCCAGAATCCATAAACCAAAATGCCCAGGAACAACGTACCACTCCCACAAGAGGGGTAAGCATACTGGATGTGATAATCAGCAACATGTGTACTGGATGGCAAGATGAGAAGTGTATCCCTCACTGGTAAGACCAGACCATAGATTAATCACACTGGATATACACATCCTGACCACAGTCCCTGGCCAGAAAACCACAGTGAAAAACATGTGTAAAGCATAGGTTGCACCCCTCCAAACCGATGTGGAATCCATGAAAGGCCCTGTGCAAGTGCAGAATATGGGACACAATGCAGAACATGTTATACAGGCAGTCCATGAACACAGCCAGGAATGCTTAGAGTATGCAATCACAAATAACAACAAGACACAATGCCATACATGCAGGCATCTGGCATGCTGGACTCCAGCCATTACCAAACCATGCAAGAGAATGAGGAAGCTACTACATGATAGAGCAAACATAAAAAGGGAAGTAATCACTGATCAGTAGTATGGCAATAAAATATGTCCACACATACAATCCACTAAGGCCAGCCACAACAAGTAGAATCTGTGAATCCAGAGGCAATGTGACACCTGCCCCAAGTACACAGACAACCCACAACCCCCCCAGTAAATACAAATATATGTGAGAGATGCAACCATGTATCCAAACCGGAGGCTGAGCTCCCCCAACTCAGTACTGTCAAAACTAGTCAGGAGGAGAAGGTAACCACATACACCACAATCCCAGTCCCACATAGACCTATCACAACTGTAAACCAAACACATAAACACAGAAAAACATTCCCGGAGGCCCTAATTACAAACACACCACACCAACAGAAGCCTCCAAAGCAGATCCCAAGCAACCACAACCTCCAAACATAGCACATGCAACACATAGTACACAAAGCTGGTGTGCCAAACAGTTACAGGCCAGAAGGAGAAACAACATGCCTGATACAGTTGTAATAGGTGTCTGTATAGGCAGACACACTGCTGTCCCACTCACCAGACTGAACAAGGGAAAGGGTACAGTAAGCTGCCTGTAGGCTGCCACAATATGCCACATAACACAAGTACGCAGGTCACCCCAAAGCAAGCAGAAATATGATGCACTCATTGTCCATGCTGGTGTGAATGACCTGAGATGTACCTCCCTGGACTACATGAAAAGAGACATGAATGAGTTCTCTGAGTATGTATCCAAGGCCGGTATGACACTGGCCGTTTGCAGCATCGAACCCTCACCAAGAATGATGCCACAGTACAAACACAGAATGATCAGCTTTAACAGGTGGCACAGTTACAGCTGTCAGTCCAAGAGGGTCTAATGTCTGTCTGCTTGAGATGTCATGCATGACAAGCCATGCTGCTGTTCCAGGGATGGCTTGCACCTGTTACCCCTGGGCGTCTGGATACTGGATAAGGCCTTTGCCACCTCCATAGAGCCGTACGTAGGCAAGGCCAAAAAGACTAACCTACCACCCTAGAAAACATAACTGGTAAGAAACATAAGGGTAATGCTGACCAATGCCAGATGTGTAAACTGCAATATGCATGCCCCTGAGGCACTTCCCAGTATGGTGAACATCGATGTCTGTGCAGTGACAGAAGCCTGCTGCAAGCCTACTGATAGCACACCAGCACTACCAGGTTATACCACATATCATGCGTTATGGCCCCAACACCTGGACCAAAACATCAAAGGAGGGGGAGTATCCATATGCAGCAAAGACACCCATACGGCCAGGTAACTGACAATGCACAAAGCAGCGGAGAGCACCCATGTGCACCTAAGTGTAGTCAAAACTGCTGTACAGTCTGTAGCATGCGACAGACCACACTCTCACACACAAGAACCCCACCCAGACATCCTGAAGACACTGGACAGTATGAATGTCCCACCAAATACCAGACAAGGTACTCACAAATTACCACGTAGGTGATAAACCATTATGTATGCAAGGAGTAATCAGGGACCCAGGGACACCAGTCGACAGTAACCTGTCATGTGACACTCACAATGCCAATGTGGCTAGGAAGACTGTCGATATTGGACACCGTATCATGAAAGGATTCACATCATAGTCGGCCTTAGGCATAGGCCAACTAGGCGGTCGCCTAGGGCGCCACTGTAGCAGGGGTGCTTTTCCAGTATTTATTTGGTGTAGGTAGACCAGGATGGGGGCACCAGATGGTGTGGTAGGGGGTGTCATGGAGCCCTTTTGCCTAGGGCACCAGTTGACCTAAGGCCACTCCTGATTCACATCTACATCAACAGAGGTCACTGTGCCCCTGTACTGTTCCCTTATCAGACCCATAATCTAGTACAATGACTCATATGGTATGTACCGTACCTGACACCTGCAGCGGTTCGGAAGACCTCAAAGGTACCCCACCAAGAGGATAAAGGGTGTCAAATATATGTCATATGCTGCCTGGCTGTAGACACCCCAGCTGAATGCAGTCACAGACTGCCTACACAGAGGCATTGTATGTCTGTTGTACAAGGACATGTCCAACACAGGAGTAATGGACATGCTCCACCACAGGAAATCAAAGCCATTGGAGCTGTGAGAGTGACAGATGTCAGCCTCAACACATAATGAAATAGGATGTGCTGGAGGGACAGATACATAACCCAGAGGCTCCCCACACCCAGAAACAGGATCCCAATCCATGTTAGGCAGAGCCCCTCACTGACACCCCTCAACAGGAATATTGCCAAGTGGATGGATGATCGTACATGTACACTGGGGGTCTTCACTGTGTCATGTCCAGACACATAAATGGCCATAATAGTCACATAGAAAGGGGTGGCAAAGACACACACACTCTGGCTTGGCTTACTAATGCCCTAGGGTGGATAGCCTAGTATGAACCCATGAACCTATGAAGATACAAATTGTACAGGGCACTAAGGATAATCACAAGGCTTACTTAACCGATGGTAGGAACCATGTTGGGAATCCACAGATATGCTCCAAATCACACAGATATTACAAACAACATACCAAACACACACACATATTGCCAACATACAACCTGACAGGTGCAGTGCAAACCCCCCCCCCCCCAGAATGCAAAATATCTATCCCAGCAGACTGCTGGTCCCCTGACATTGCAGATGCTGAGGTAACAGCCATCATCTGCAAAGCAAAACACACAGCAGCAAAGGTATGTGATGGTGTCCTGGGCTGAGGCCAACATGGACTCCAAGAATAATGGAATGCCAAATCACACTACTGCCCAATGTCAGCCTTACCACAGGATATGTACCCAAAGAGCAGTGTACAACAACAGTGGTCCTTCACAACAAAGGTGTTGCCTGAATGGATACTGCAAACTACCACCCCAGGATCCTGACAAGCTTGGTCTGCACAGCTATGGAAAGGATCAGTATGTACTGCAGACATAAAGCTATCGTGGACCTACTGATACCAGACCCTACACAGTTTGGCTGTCGTAACTGCAGATCCTGCCCCTAAACATGTTTGACCCATTTGAAACAGTCATTAAGGTCACTGATGAGGGCACTGTGGTCCACACAGTGTAGCTGGACCGTGCATATGCTTCCAGACAATACCCTACGAGTTCAGTATGGATATGTTCACCAGCTTAAATATATACCCCTATGTCAGTAGAGGGGTTGCAAACCAGACCAAGGACAGAACTGACATGGTCAGACATGCTGCATTCATGTCAGACTACAAAGCAGATATGAGTGGCATCCCACAAGGCATGGTCCTGGGACCCCCCCCCGTTCTGTATATATGTCCCATAGGTACATGGAAGGACTGTGACTGAACATGTATGCAGAGGAGTACAAACAGCCCACCATATCTGACCCCCAGCTGACACAAGCAACCCACAAAAGAGCCACCTAGAAACAGACAACTGGAGCCATAGCCATGTCAGCAAGCTAATTGCAGAACTGTGTATAGACAACCACCGTGGATATACAGTAAGTGCCCACAAATTACCACACAGGTGTTAACCCATTACGTACCTAACATGTAATGAGAGACCTGGGGACACAAGGTGATAGATATCCTGCATTGGACAAACTTGTGGCTGTAGTGTTCGCAGAAACATACCATATATCCACCCAATCATGAAGGTTGTCAGATGTAGATAAAGGGAGGTCACTGTGGCTCTGCAGTCATCCTTCATCAGCGTCACAATTGACTACAATAGCCCCTGTGGGATATACCTCAGCAGACACCTCCATCAACTGTAAAGTCCACAACAGTACCCCACCAGGAGTAGCAAAGAGCATGAACAGATGCCATGTGTTGCCTGAGTAAACAAACTGCAGCTCCACACACTGCCATACTGCCCACCCAGAGGCAAGCTGTGCCTGATGTATGAAGCCATGTCCAAGCTGGAATCAATGAACATGCTGCACCTTGTACAATCTGAATGGCAGTGAGCTATGCACATGAGAGACCTGAACCCCAGCACTGACATACATAGGACAAGCTGTACAGAATGATCCATAACACAGAAGGCACCCCCACTCTTGAGTAAACTCCCAGTACAGGTTAGCCAGAGAGTCACCTATCTACACCCCTCAAGAGGAATCCCGATGAGTGGATGGGAGATGGTAGGTTAACCCTGGGTATCACTGTTATGTCAGAGGTAGACGGAGGCACAGTATACTAACCATGACATATGTCATGTTAAACTCCAGTTACAATGTGTGTCGAAGGACAAACACACTCTGTGACTAGCATCAGAAATGGCCTAGGGAACATTGCTAGTGTTTGCCAATGTCCACCTATGTTGTGGAATACACTACCAATGTTGGACAAGCCTGATGTAGGTAGTCCATATCTGAACATAATGCAACATGGTCATATGTGCACAACTGGCCCCTACATAGTCTGTTGTGCTCACTATGAAGATGTCAAGCAGTGATAGGACTAAAGCCCAGGATACTGTCCACCACAGTGAAAGTACTGAACCAGTACACTATATGGTACTACACTGTTAGGTCACTATGAAAGGATGTTGACAACTGTATGCAAAGTATCCCATGCAATCCCTGCAGGCACAGTATAATCCCTGTTGTGGCAGACACGAAGCAGTTGGCCAGTTAGTACACAACATGACACCCAACACACAACCATAAACGTGAGATATTGTTGAAGTTCACACACACCCAAATATGTGGTGGACTTCAGAGTTCAAAATATGGAAAGCTCACACTGGGCATGCTCGCACACTTTGATAAATGAGGCATATGTCAGACAACATGCCATGGAAAGGCTGAACTGGGCATGCTCACACACTTAGGCCATATCTCTGTTTAGCAGTTGGCCACACATATCTGGTATTTGTACGTGTCATTCCAGGAACCAACCACAACACAGCAATCTGCCCAGTGCACACAGTAAATGACTACAGAGACATAAGTGATAAAGTGGATCGCCCTCATATTCAAACATCTTCCACAGATACACAAGTTGTTCATAGGAACAGGGAATGTTATGGCAATAAAGACCTGCAAACAGTATAACAGCACAACAAATATTGTGCATCTGACAATTGAACATATGGGTGTAGAGGTCAATACTAGGCTTGTTGCCCTAGGGAATGACAGCTTAGCCAGAGTGTGCTTGGCATCTGCATCCCCAGTACAGTAGGCTACTGTGCCACTGTAAAGTAGGTCACATAAGGCAACGTGTGAGGCTAGTGAGCTGTGCCTCTGTCAAGCAGGGGCACAGTGGAGATCCCAGGGTTTGAATGTGCTAAGCCACAGCCATGTTGTTGGTGTGTGCTGGAAGAGGGTTGCTGAGGACCTCTAACAGTAAGTGGGAGTCAATAACAGACTGAGGGGAGCCCTATCTGCATTGTCTGGACAATTCCACTGTCAACACTGTGTTGTGATGATTATGTGGGAATGAAGTGTCGTGCCGGTACTGTTCACAGATGTCCTCCCTCTGTGGGCTACAACTCTGCAATGTATTAGCTCACTCTGTCTGTTGGACGGCTCATATATGGCTGGTGTACACCTGACAGGTGTCTTGTTGTGGAGCAGTCATGGGTATATGTGGGATAGCATGATCAATGCAAACCTTACACATGCTCATAGAATGCAATTGTCAAGGATTATGCAGAGTGGCCAGTATAGTACCCCAGCATGGGTCCTTTGAAGTCGTCCACCCCAGTCTTCACAAGTGTAGAGTCTGCTTGTGCTAAATACAGTTTGTTTGCAGTGACAACCTTGCCTGGGGGTGGGGATGGGATATGGATGTCAAGGGAAAGGTGGGTATGGTCGGATATCAACAATGGTGGTCTACCTCTGGTGTGGAATAGTGAGTACCCATGTTGCAGATGGACAGGTGCAATATGTATTCCCCCATGTGGCTGTGGTGAGTGGTTCTGCCATAGCACATGGACCCACAAATTGTAGTGGCTGTAGGGTAAAGTGGTAGAGGCCTGAGTAGTTCCCACACACAATATGCCTGTACCTGATGTTAACAACTGGAATGGTGTATGTGAACACCTGCATATCCCGGCACTGTTCCCAGGGAAGCAAAGTGTGTGTCCTGGATGTGGGAGTGGTGTTCTGGACTGGTTGTGTTGTGTGTTACAGGTCCTGTGGTCACGAAGCATGGTATAGAACATAACCTGCCAGTGTGATGTGCATATCTGAACCTGACGTAGGTGGCTGCAAATGCATATATATGCTATTCCCCACCTGACAGGTAGTACTAGATGTACATACCTCTGTAGAAATAAAGATGTCGGCACCCTATAAATACTGCAGGTGCAGACCAGATGCCCAGTAATTTGGTTAGCGCGCTCTGCTAATGCGTCTCCCTCAAGTGTCATAATATAGGTAGGTAGGAGTTCGAACCATGCAAATGCTCAGTGTGTGTGTGTGTGTGTGTGGGTGAGCGGGGTTGATGTGTGTGCAAGTCTGTGTGAGGGAGATGTCCCTTTTGGCAACTGTGAAAGCACTCTACAGGATGCACATTCCCCTATCTAAGCACGGATGATGTCAGCACACTATAAGTACAGCAGGAGAAAGGAAACCTCCCAGTAATTCGAATAGCATGCTCTGCTTATGCATCTGTCACGAGTGTTATAACATAGTTAGGTAGGGGTTTGAATCCTGCAACTGCCCAGTGTGTGTGGAGGGGGTTAGTGTGTGTGCAAGTCTGTGTGAGGGAGATGTCCCTTTTGGCAACTGTGAAAGCACTCTACAGGATGCACATTCCCCTATCTAAGCACGGATGATGTCAGCACCCTATAAGTACAACAGGAGAAGGGAAACCTCCCAGTAATTCAAATAGTGCGCTCTGCTAATGCGTCTGTCATAACATAGTTAGGTAGGGGTTTGAATCCTGCAACTGCCCAGTGTGTGTGGAGGGGGGTTAGTGTTTGTGCAAGTCTGTGTGAGGGAGATGTCCCTTTTGGCAGCTGTGAAAGCACTCTACAGGATGCACATTCCCCTATCTAAGCACGGATGATGTCAGCACCCTATAAGTACAGCAGGAGAAGAGAAACCTCACAGTAATTTGAATAGCACACTCTGCTAATGCGTCTCTCTCAAGTGTCATAACATAGTGAGGTAGGAGTTTGAAATCTGCAAATAGCAAGTGTGTGTTTGGATGTGGGGAGTTTGTGTGTGTGCAATTCTGTATGAAACACATGTGCTTTTTTGCAATCAGGAGATCACAATACATGATGCACATTACCCTTTCCAAACACTGATGATGTCAGCACCCTATACATACAGCTGGAGAAGAGACACCTCCTAGTAATCCGAATAGCGCACTCTGTTAAAGCGTCTTTCTCAAGTGTCATAACATAGTTAGGTAGGAGTTTGAAACCTGCCAATGGCAAGTGTGTGTGTTTGGATGTGGGGAGTTTGCGTGTGTGCAATCATGTATGAAAGACATGTGATTTTTTACAATCAGGAGATCACACTACATGATGCACATTACCCTTTCCAAACACTGATGATGTCAGCACCCTATACATACAGCTGGAGAAGAACACCTCCCAGTAATCCAAGTAGCGCACTCTGCTAAAGCGTCTTTCTCAAGTGTCATAACATAGTTAGGTAGGGTTTTGAATCCTGCAAATGGCAAGTGTGTGTTTGGATGTGGGGAGTTTGTGTGTGTGCAATTCTGTACGAAAAACATGTTCTTTTTGGCAATCAGAGATCACACTACATGATGCACATTACCCTTTCCAAACACTGATGATGTCAGCACCCTATACATACAGCTGGAGAAGGGACACCTCCCAGTAATCCGAATAGCCCACTCTGCTAAAGCATCTATCTCGTGTCATAACATAGTTAGGTAGGGGTTTGAAACATGCAAGTGCGTGTGTGTTTGGATGTGGGGAGTTTGTGTGTGTGCAATTCTGTATAAAAAACATGTTCTTTTTGGCAATCAGGAGATCACACTACATGATGCACATTACCCTTTCCAAACACTGATGATGTCAGCACCCTATAAGTACAGCCAGAGAAGAGGACCCTCCTAGTAATCCGAATAGTGCCCTTCGCTAATGTGTCTCTCTCACATGTCGTTAGGTAGGGGTATGAGTCCTGCAAATGGCAAGTGTGTGTGTGTGTGGGGGGGTGGTAGTAGTGTGTGTAATTGCAAGTGTGAGAGAACAGATCCTTTTGGCAAATACTACAATGCACCAGATGCTGCATATTCCCCCAGTAAACACAGGGGATGTCACCACACTATCAGCACAGCCAAACAGGGCTACTTGGCCAGTAATGCCAATAGTGTGCTCCGCTACTGGGTCTATTACCATTGTCAGAGTACAGATAGGTATGTTTTGGAAACCCACAACTGCCACGTGTGGTTGTGTCACACATTATGACCTTGTGTGGGTCTTTGTGCATAACAATGCATGCCATTGCCTAAACCAGCAGTGGCAATGCACACATGATGTATGTGTGTGACACATACACATAAATACCTGTGACCTGCAGTAGTTACCATGTCTGACACGTGCCTCGAGTGGATAAATGGTATTCGCAAGGCATAACAATATGACTGTGTCTTACTGTGCAGGGGCCGCACGTGGTATGTGTCTATACAGTGTGGGTGTATATGGTAAAATACCTACAGCAGGGTATACACATCTGGTCTGGGCCATATAGTCTACATGTAGTCAATGTACAGGTGCTGCATGTTCCCACCTGTTGTGGGAGTGGTAACATGTTATTCCACTGCAATTCAGTGACCACATGCTGGGAACCTCTCAACTAGTGTGTTGTAGCTACAGTAATGCTCACACACAATGTTTGGCTGGATGCAGTCCAGCCATATAAAGACATTTCTTGAGACTGTCATATTGCCAGTGTTGTTATGGAGGATAGGTGGGTTTCCTGTGTATGGGAGGGTTGTGCGTGCCAGGCTATGAACCAGAAGGCAGTCCGACACACTGTTAGCTGCACATGAATAGGCCCTGATGCTTTGTACTGTGCCAACAACCTGGAGGTGTGTGTATCTGTGGTGCATTGGGATACCACCCCCCTGTCCATGTGTGTTACATGTGTAGGGGACGACAGGCATGGCATGAGGTATAACCTGGCAGTGATGGGTTGCACCTGTGAGCCATGAATCAGGACTCTGGTACCGCACAGACATTGCAGTTTACCGTGCTGAGGACAGTGTCCAGTGCATGCATCTTGCAGTGTACACTGCTGGTGTTGTGTAGCATCACTGTTAGTGTCCTATCCTGTGTGATACCCGCGGAGGTGGCTATGTAATCCGTGTCCTGCAGCAAAAGGCACTATGTGTGTATCAAGGGGCTTCGCCAATATACAATGGCCCATGGGTGTCACGTGCAAGCTGCCCCTCACAAATCATTGTGGCTTCCCTAGCATGTAAGGACACGTTGACAGCCAGTGGATACCCTATGAATGACATTGGAGATTGAGCAGAATGTAGACATAGAACACCCTTCCTACATATAGTGGTAGCATACCTGGTGAGGGTATGATGGCAACCAAGATTAGGCTCATACTGGCCCGTGCCACATGCTGAGAGATCCCTTCTATGTTCCCTATCATGTAGTCCAGGGAGGTATGTCTCAAGTTATCCATAGTGGCATGGTCAATGACTGAGTCATATGTGTCCATGCCCCTGACTGACCTGTATGCATGTGTTTTGTGGTGGACCATAGTGCCTCACAGGCATATCACTGTGACCTTCACCATGTACAGCCTGTTGAGCGGGACCCCACTGCAGCGGCCAAGAGAGGCACCTGACACATCTGTAGCAGGTGTGTTGTGTAGCCCTACAGGCTGTGACTGTGTGGCACATGGGATGTGTGTGCCATGTGTGGCATGTGCTCTGTTCCGACGTAACGTATGCCTGTGTGCCAGCTGCGGAGGTGTGTGATGCTCAGGCAGGATGCTATTCTGAGTCTCCAAGTATGCCCCAGTGTGTTCAGATTGCTGTCAGTGCGGGTCTATGTCTGACTGGTATTGTAGTCACTGTAGTATGTCATGCCACCTGACAGGGTATGGCATTACTGAGTTCAGAGTGCTCAGTCCCCAAATTGGCTACGTGGTGGCATCCCACACATGTGTTGTATGTTCCTGGCCAGGGGTGAGGGTTGACTGCATACACGTGGCAGCTGTGACATTGCCACATGACTCACATAAACCACAACTGGACCATAGAGGTGATTCACAGGTTACCTTTGCACATGCTACCATAGTAGTGTGATTGCCATGGTGATTACCAACACATAGGGCCAATGCGGAACAACATACTGAAGGTGTGTATGTGTGGGTTTACTGCTACTGATTTCATAGCACTGGCATATATGATTGCACACATGGGTAAATGCCAGGTAAGACATGTGCAATGTGTCACAGGCAATGTACATGCGAACAGGACAGACAGTGACGTTCTGTCATGTGTAAACTTGACATACGTATAGTACGCTATGCAGATGTCACTAGGAGTCCACAGAAGCACTGTAACTCTGCATTGCAGGTGGAAGCAGTGTTCCAGGGAACCCCAAGCGAACATGCATGCAAACAAAGCTACAGTAAGCAGGGCTGGAAGTAGTCCATTGTACAACAAAGAAGGGGTAACACTAACAGTAGGTAACAGTACAAATATGTAGACACTATCAGCATGTACCCAGGAATGCACAGCTCAGATGTCCATGGTAGAACTGATATTATGTCATAGTTAATTGTGATTTGGATTACATTGGTACTGCACACATATCAACATGCGCAAACATCCACATTGCATAGTTGTTGTGGGCAACTTGCCACCATTACTGTACATGTCCATCATTGTGTATCACTACTTGCATTAGCTTCCCCCCTGTGCTACCCATGTATGTGGCTATCTGTTGACATCCTTACCACCGGTATGCAATAATGTGCAGCTGTTACACTTTGGTACGTACTATGGGTGTAGATAACAATTCAGGACAGTCATACGGTTACTGCATCAGGCATGCTGGCATATACACACAGTCATATCAGCACACTGTACTGTTACCAACATGATACTACTAATACACTTCTATGTAGTCACCCTGTGCATCAGCAACGTGTTTACCTGTTCCTGCACTGATGTTGGAGATTGCAGGAGGTGGCACAGTTTCATCATATGCACAGGGTGTGAATTAGGTATGCCTGAGTCTGCCACTGATACCACCAATTGACATGTGTGTGTATGTGTGTTGGTGAGGGACAGCAGTACAGGGTGGGGCACTGTTGGTGCAGTGTGTGCGTGTATGTGGTAGCCCTAGGTGTTAACATTTCGCATGTGTGTATGCACGCACACAGTTCCACCTCATGGCTGCCATATACAGGAGTTTGTGGACAGCCACAGACTGCACCTGGCAGGTCATACAGATCAGTGTCTGTGGGCACGGACACGGTACCTGTGCCTGGCAGGGGTGCTACGGACCGTATCCGGTACTAAGCCAGACTGGGTACTGTCATCAGAAGTGGGAGTGTGTTGGCTGGACACAGGTCCCTGTTGGGACTGTCCAGAGCCATGTGCACGTGGTTTCCTGGGGCGTTCCGATGACAGCACAGACCCAGCATTGCTGGGGCTGCTGCTGGCACTATGGGGGCATCCACAGGCCTGTTGTCATCCGCACCGACTGCCAGCTGCTGCTGTTGCTGGCATACGGCCACGTTGACGCCGCAACCGCCCACCATTGCCCTGGCTCATGGACATGTGGTTGTGGAACTGCTGTAATATGTCCCCACAACGTCTGTCTATGACATCACTGAAATTACGGATAGCATCCGCGATGTCATGCATACTGCCAGTCATGGCTGTGCGACATGCTCTCAGCTCCCTCAGACCCTGTCTGGTGTACCTTTCCATACGCAACTGTGCCTGCATGACAGCCCGAAACATAGCTGAGGTTGACAGACCTCTTTGGGCACATCTGCCAGAGGCAGTACGCCCACGGATGCTCCCACGAGAACCCATGGGCAACTGTCTGTGTGGTACCATCGCAGGACCCTGCCCATGGCTGTTGTGTGGGGAAGCATGTGCCACAGATACCACATTACTCTCGTCAATGCCCACTGTATCCTGTCCATCATCTAGGGACAATGGTGACATAGGATGTACTGGCAGGATGACTGTGCGCAATGATGGGGTTGACAGCTGTGTATTGTCAATTGGCTGACCAATGGTGGACCCTGACACATCTTCCTGTGCCATTACACAGATATCATCATTATCAGTACCTGTGGCACCAGATTCAGGTTCCCTGCTGCAGGACACCAGAGCAGCACCAGAACCTGTGGGAGGAAGACAGGAAACACAGTTTACAGTGTCCACACAATGTTACCAATGATGCACTTATGCACACATGCACACATGCACACGTGGACACATGCACACATGCACACATGCACACATGGACACAGGCACACATGCACACATGCACATGTGCACACGTGCACACATGCACACATGCACACTTGCACACATGCACACATGCACACGTGGACACAGGCACATGCACACATGCACACGTGGACACGTGCACATGTGGACACGTGTACACATGCACACAAGCACACATGCACACATGCACACGCGGACACAGGCACACATGCACACATGCACCCATGCACACATGCACACGTGGACACAGGCACACATGCACACATGGACACATGCACACGTGGACACAGGCACACATGCACACCCCGCAGTATACACACAGAGCACTACTGAGTTACACTAGTATTGCTAGCACTATCAGGACTATTATAGGTATTGTTAAAACACACTCACCAGCATGGATGGCCTGCCATGCTGTAACACTGGAGGGACCTGCAGAAATGAGGAGATTAATGTCAGTGGGCACAACTGTGCCATTGATACTGCATATGATACAGTGCAGTAGTACACCAGTTGCCTTTCACACGTCAGCTGCTGATATTGCCAATATCACACCTGCACAATTACATACTATGTTGACAGCTACATACCACGGACACACCTTACACATGCATAAACTAACAGTGTACAGAACAGTCAAGTGTACATATGGCATATTACCTGCATGCTCCATGTCGTGCTGCTGTGTGGATCCAGCCTCCATCATGATGCAGGTGTATTGCTGTTGCTGTTCCGGGGCTGGAGCCACAACACTTAGGAGCAGCCCCTCCAGTCTGGTGAGGGGGGGATGTGTGGCCACCCCACCTCCTGTGGCAACCTGTTGCCTGTGGATATCTGATGCACGCTGATGGACATTTCTGATTAAATTACTGCAGTGATGTCGTACCTGCTCATATGTCCTATTATGCGTGCCAATGTCATTTACCCTACGGACAAGGTCTTGCCACAGTGCAGCCCTCTCCTGCTGATTCTGGCTGGTGCGGGAAAACAGTATGTCATAATCCCGCACCAGGCTCTGGTGTATCTCCTCATCTTCTGCTGCAGAGTAGGCGGGATTACACTGACACGCCATGTCCCTGGAAGAGAACACAAACAGGATATCAGCAGACTATGTCAGCAATATATGGCACACATACTATACATGATACTCAACTGTAGTGATATACTACTACTCCCATATGTAGCATGTGTGTGTCTCTTGGTGGATACACAAGTACATGGCCAGATATCAGTGCTCAGCCAACACCTGTGCAACAATACCTGCCACATTCCATACAACATAGTAGCATGCCCCATCGGTCAGCACACTGCAACAGGTCCAATGCACAACCTCACTCTGGGGGTTCATACCAAGGTACTGTATGTGGAACGCCATCCACTAGTGTGATTTGGACACAAGTTACTCAGCCTGGATATACATATCCCACCACCACCACCACCAGCACAGTAGACTACTTTGATATGTATGTGATTAGACAGTTATTCACTTGTTAGGACTGAGATGGTATCCATGCAGCCCACTGGGCCAGTGGAAGCCACAACCCACACTGCTGACCCCTTTGCGAATGCTTCCCACGGACATCCCAAAGATTGCATGGAACATACACACACATTTCTAACCCAGACCCTATGCACAAAGGTTAGGCATCCTGTCCGGTGGACCCCAGCCAAAGACAGATTGTATAACAATAGAAGGAGGCTACTGCAGGACAAAGCAGATTCACATTAAGGGAAGGCATCTGTGGTCAGCACTGGTAATAAGCTACGGTCTCTCATAACAACATCCACGGCCTACTCTGGGAGGGAAATGGCCACGAACACTATAGATAACCACAAGGCCTTCTTCAGTTATGCTACACATATGGACCAAATGCCTCAGATATGCTCTGAGTTAATACACACCTACTTAACATTCACCGAACACACAGATATTGGCAACATTCTTGCAGACAGGTTCGGTGCACGTATCCCCCCTCCTTCTCCTCCACATGTAGAAATACTTATCACAGCTGAATGTAACCTCCCTATCATCTCACATGTCCAGGTGAGGGCCGCCCTCAGCAAAGCAGAACACACAGCATCAATGTGACCTGATGGTATCCCTGGATGTGTGCTACGTGAACTCCAAGAGGACATACAACCGCATATAAGACTGATATTTAACCTTGGCCGTACTACAGGATATGCATACAGCAACAGTGGTCCCACTCCACTAAGGAGGCACCTCTACTGACCCTGGGAACTACCGCACCATAAGCTTAACCAGCCTGGTCTGCAAAGCTATGGAATGATTCAGTATGGGACGCATATACAGCGATATTGGGTACTTGCAGACACTTGTTTGCCTTTGTGATGGGCTGATCCTGCCTTTTGAACCTGGTTGACCTTTCAAAACAGTCAGTACAGCCATTGATGAGGGCAACGCAATCCATACAGCCTACCTGGACTTGCCTAAGGCCTTCAACACAGTACTCCACTCAGGCATCATAGACAAGCTCATTAGCTTACATGTTACTACATATGTCACATGATGGGTTGCACACTGGTTGACATACAGAATCCATAATATCGATATTGTAGGAGCCATGTCAGACTTAATGCCAGTCACATGTGGTATCCCACAGGCCTCTGTCCTAGGACCCCTCTTGTTTGGCATTTATTTCTCAGATGTAAAAGCGAACATGTGCGGGTTGTGGATGACAAAGTTTCCAGATGACTGCTAACTAAGCGCCATAGTCATTACACCAGCTGACACACACATCCTACAGACAGGCCTCACTGCAACAGAAAACTGCTGCCAGGATCATGGCCTAACACTGAATGACATGTAATGTATAGTCATCCCCTTTTGGTGGAACTACGTGCACACAACATATCACATGGACATACCTATAGATACAGACCTATGACACATATGGAGGGTTCACAGTATGCAGACTATTAACCTGTTACTTTACATTACCTGTGTTTGTCGCAGCTGGTTGCGTTACCGCTACTACTGCTTCCTGCTGCTGCTGGCATGGCTTGCTACTGTCACTGCTGACAGCTTCAACTCAGTGTGTGTACCGTGTGTTGTTGTTTGTGTTGTTTTTTTTTTTTCTCTCTCTCTCTCTGTCTGTCTCTCTCTCTCTGTCTGCCTCCAGACAGTGCAATGAACGTATTGCATGTGTGGAGTGTGAGTACAGGATGCTTTTGTAGGTATCTGCATAAGTCCATGTGATGGCCTCTGCACCAATTGTAAGCCAGCATTTGCTAATTGCATGCAGCCAGTTGTGTGCTGATTGCAGTTCTCACTGTGATTTCAGGACAGTGCTATAAATGGGTATGTGAGATAGGCATTGCCCTTTCAGATTGTAAGGGCGGGGACCATGCTGGTATGCTGTGGACACTGTTCTGTGAGTGTAAAGGTTAGTATCTCTCTCATGATTCAGGCTGTGTTGTAGATTCACATTTCTCCATTCCTCTCTCCTGTTTCCTGTAGTAAGTGTGTATGCACACTGACACCTACAAATATATATATATATATATATATATATATATATATATATATATATATGTAAATATACATACATTTATATATGTACATTAACTGACATTATTACCTACTAGCTACCAACTAGCATGGCTGTTTCTGTTCACACACTACTATTATGGAAATCCACTAGTTTTGACAGTAAGTATAAATGACATGCTTTGTGTACTACACATCCTATATTCCCTTTACATTCATTCCTACTATTACATGATATATTTATTTTAGCACAATGCTCTTGTATAAGAGTCATGGCTTAGTGGTAGGTCATGCAGACTACTGTTTCCAAGGTCCTGGGTTTGGGACTGACAGTGGGATTTTATTTTGCTTTTGAACTGACTACAGGACCTGTCAATCAGAGTGACTAAGGCACTTTTAAGCAGTTGTAACCTGGTTAGCGATGGTTTGCGCGGTGCTCCCGCATGCGCACTGGCGTTCAGCTCCACGCACACCCGCTTACAACCGCTTAACAGTGCTTACTCTGGCGCACACCCGCGCTATTTTCTTTGAAAGAAATAAATATGGGGAGACAGGAAAGTGGTGAAAAAGGGGTCACAAAGAGGGTAAGACAGTAGGAAAACAAGCTTGGGTTTTGCAGGAGGGATGTAGGTAAGGCCCATAGCTGCCCATTTCTTCATCAGCAACAGCTGTGCATATGTATGTAATTTGGTGTGACATTTGAAACCTTCCACCCCTGAGAGAGGTGTCAGGACAACAATAATACTTGTACAGCCAATTGTAATTGATAGTTTCCATGTGCAGCAGACATGTGTGCGGAATGGACAGCTATGTATGGGGCTTAATTTTTTTGTGGGTACAGAGTGCCCTTTTTTTTTTTTTTTTCTTCAGGTGAGAGTGGTATGTCAGGTGAAGGAAGTCGGTATAGCTGGGGAGGTAGGTTGGGTAGGTCAACAGACAAGACAAACAAGACACATACAAGGGCGGTGTATGACACATGTGGGGGGGTTACACAATTGACGGGGATGGATGTTTGGATATCCAGAGCCCATGAGCCCACAGATGGCAACAGTGGAACTGATATCCCCACCCATGGGCAGTTGCCACTGTTCCTTCACTGCCCAGGACGGGGCTGTGCTGGGGGCTGTGTAGGCCGGGCAACAGACATACCCGTAAGTTGTGCCACCTGTGCCTCAAGCTGGCGTAGGGGCCCAAGAACAGAGTCCCGGATCTCCCTACGCACCACAGTACGGACGCTACGGAGGGTGAGTAGTGGTTCTCCTCCGGCCACACTTGCAGAGGGGGGATGGGCCCCATCCCCTGCAGCGCTTCCACCCGCAGGTGGCACAGGGCCACCATAGGAGGGTCCAGACTGGGCACTAGTGCCAGGTGCACTCGCCAGCTGAGGTGGGAGAGGTGGGTCCGCTGGAACCCGCCTTCCCTGTCATCCTATGTTTTGCATTATGTCATGACAGTTTGGGTTAGTAACATACAATACCATTCGCAATTAGTTGTAACAGCATGCATTAGTATTCCCATTAACCAAACACCGAGATATTCACACCATTGAACAGCGAGCATAACACATGTATAATTTGAACAGCAATACATAGTCCAACAACATGCAGGGTTGATTGATGGCAACAGGCCATCAGGTTTGGATGCATGAACAGGGCAGATGCATCAACGGACATGCAAATATTTATGACCCAACAGGACAAATGTCCAGGGGTGTTAACTGTGATTGCACATACCATTTTCACGTGGAATGGGTTATGTGTGGTTATAGGGTGGGGTGAAGAAAATAATATTAACACCTTCGAATACCAATACATATGCTGTACATTTCTAATAGCTGCAGATATATACACACTACTATTCTAACTACAGTTTCCTATATGATAACTACTTCAATTTGGTGATAGGACTGTTACTGCTACATCAATATACATTTTATTGTTCTTCATACACATTCACATCTGGCTTTGTTCAGCTACATCATCCTGCTACATTTGCTTTATATAGCTATAGACAACTGTGGATGTTTGGTATGTCAGACAATCATACTATCGGCATATTGCAGACTGAGAGCAACATATCCAGATTTTGGGATACACATTCCAGCTGCAGCAACACTTTGAACACATTTCGCTGTTTGGTTCTGCTTCTCACATTCATTTAATTCTGTACTGACTGCAGTATACTTTATTCAGGGGTTATTACTACTTTATTGGTGGATTCATAACTCTTTCTCACACTCTCTCACTTGTTTTCATTTTACTATTCAGGATGGTACTTACTTCTAGGCTTTATTGACATGTTTTACCTGTAGTTATTACAATCCTTTCCAGCAGTCTCACTTCTGTCATGTTTCAGTATTTCAACAGGGTATATTTCACACATGTGATTTGCTCATCTTCTGCAGCTGTACTTTTCAGCCTGCTGCAGGTTGTGTACTATTATATTACAGGTGGGGCATCTTTATTTCAGACTTTATTTCAGACATTTTCATTTTTCTGTTTGGATTACAGACTGCAACACACTTTTGTAATCAAGCAATACTTGCAAACACTCTTACACTGTTACTTGCACATTTTATTACTTAGTGACTACACTGCACTCTTTTGCTAACTGTCATACTTTTATATTTCTTTACAGTTACTGGGAGAGGATTACTGACCTGCCTGGTGGCACAACCGCACCAGCCTATCGCCATAGGCTCTGCGGTTCGCAGAACGGACACCTGCAGCTGTAATATAAATGAAGTAATATTGGAATACACATCTCCATAATATCAGCTAGTTTAATTTCTTACATACATAATTAAATGTAACTTACTCAGTAGTGGGGCGTTGGGCATTTGCCAGGCCTCCTGGATCCAAAGGTTTAATTAGTCCTGCTTGCGTCTCTTCAGGTCCGCATGGTGGTGACAGACCTGCTCACCAGTCCTTGGAATCCCTGTGGCACTGGTGAGATCATGAGCCAACCAGTCCCACGCCTCAGCCCTATATGCTCCCCACAGGACCTGGCCCTGCATGAGTTGGGCCTCATGATTGTGGACTAGGAGCCAGACCATGTATCTGGACTCCTCAATGCCCCACCTCTGTGCTCAAAAGCAACTACCCTCACCTACTCCTGACATTCTGGCTGCAAGTTAGTTCTACAATCGTTTATGCTGTGTATTCCCACCTATGGGGCTTATATATGCCGTTTTTCCCGCACATATCTGTGATTGGCCATTTTGGAATTGTATCAACTTCACAAAACCTGCTTTGTCATGCTCCACTTTGTATTCATTCCTATATATTTGCTATTACTGCATTTCTAGGTACTGCTGTCATGGCTTAGTGGTTCAGTACCTTGACTATGGTGCATAGTATCCTGGGTTCGAACCTGGCCATTGCTTTTTATTTTTTATGACTGTCTAGACAGGCTAGGGGGTGTGTCTGTGTAAAGGCAGTTTTGATACAGCTTGCTCAACGTTGCCCATCGGTTAGCTTGTTGGCGCGATGCACAGCTCCGCGCATATGGGGTACGCTGGTTTACGCTTCATTTGGCTGTTAGCACGCATATTACACTCAGCTCAGCTAGGGGCACACAGTTTCAGCGTGTTAAACCGCTGCTCACCTACGGGCACTCATTTTACACCTGTTAAACCACTGCTCACCTACGGGCACTCATTTTACACCTGTTAAACCACTGCTCACCTACGGGCAGATGCACTCACCTTGTTAAACTGTAGCTCAGCTATAGGCACATCTCGCATTTTTTATTGTTTTGTTATCTCACATTTCTTCAAAATAAATGGACTATTTCATTACATTTTACATAAACTATGATTTTATATGTGTACATATTTGTCAGGGACTTGTTTCGTGCTTATTTTACTAAAAATAAAAATTGATGTCGTGGGGGCTCGAACCATGAATGCCTGCTCTTCAGCCGACGTCTCTACCGCTACGCTATTGCTTCCTGGCTTACTTTGCATATTTAGTTCTTATATGCTTTTCCACTGACTGCTAACTGTGGCTAAGCTACGGGCACGCCCGCGCAAACGAGCGCACTCATGGGCAAACATCTTTACGATTTTAAAAAAATATATAACATGTTCATTTATATATTTTATGTTCATAGTCTGTGGGGGCATGTGTTGTGTTGTGTTTATTCATGTTTCCATGGCCTCTGTCGTGGGTGTTTACTTTGGGCAATTTTACTCTTCTGGGGGCGTGTCCGCTTGCAGGGCTCGGCCTATGGACACACCCCCCTACTGTCTTCCACGGACCGTGTTAGCCTTAGGTGTGATTCAGCATGCCCTCATGCATATGCATGACATGCTGACGTCACACCGTTTAACTGCAGCCTCCGTGTAAGCCATGTATCTCTTACACGGAGGCTTTGTGAATCCTGCCCATAGTGTAAATAGACAAATTAATTTCATTTAATTCATTTAATTTATATCTTTTATTGAATTGGTATATTATTATATATGCATATTGTATACATACATTTTTTACTTATATCTCATCATTATATATATATTTATGAATTCATTACATACACTAGGATTTCATTGTAAGATACATGTGGGCATATTTGTTATGTGTTTGTTTCCTTGTTTCTTTAAAAATTTTATTTGGAAGTGTCGTGATTATCCTGTTTTAGATAACTTGTGATTTTGGGAATTTAGTTGATGATCTGATGAAGTTTTGTATTTTACTTAACAAAAGCACTTATCATTTTATTAAAGTTCTTGTTGGAGGATAATTCTACCATCTGTGCCTTTTTTGTGGTTATCCAGTTGGTGCTACTTTCATTTGCTGTGGTTTCTTAACTGGGAAAGTCCATTGGGCCAAGGTGAGCCCTTTTTCAATGGAGGCCCAGGGAGAAAAGCTCTGTGTGAATACATATAGATGCAGGCAAAATACACACAAACACACACACACACACACACACACACACACACACATATATATATATATATATATATATATATATATATATATATATATATTCAAATAGATATAGTTTAACTAGCAATATAAATAGACATAGGCTCAGCTATTAATAAAGGGTAATGCATAATGAATCAATAGGGTTTATAAGATTTTGTGTACCATTTTGTGAAATAATAGATGTAAATGTGTAATAGTTCATGCTTTATAGAGTAGAAGGAGGGACAGAAGGAAGATAATGGAGAGAGGAGGAAGGAGGAAGGATAGGATAGGTTAGGGCTGATTGGGTACAGATAGTCTGTGGATGATGGAAGTAGAGATGTAGGTGAATGGTGTAGGTGGAGGTGCAGTGAAAAAGCTTAGGAAGGGTCAGAGCAGGAGTATTCTCATTTGAAAGTGGGATGAGAATGAAGTAAGGTTTTGAAGGTAGTGGGGTTCTGGGGGGTACTGATTTGTGGGGGGAGTGAATTCCATTTCTGTGCAAGGGAGAAGGACAGAAGGAGTTGACCAGGAGTGTGTAGGGGCTTCTATAATTTGAGTAGGTTAAGAATTTTAGACCTGAAGGATCAGTCAGGAAGATGCAAGGTAAAGGTCAAAGAGAGAGATGGACAGTCAGAAGACTTAAAGATGAGTTTATGGACAGTAGAAAGTTGAATATAAGACAGGTAGTTAGGGAGCTCAAGCCAGTTTAAGGAGTGTAGAAAGTCACAGTGACAACAGGAAGATTTGAAGTCTGTAGAAAACTTTGCAATTTTGTTATAACAGGCTGCTAGCTTAGATTTAAGGGTGGCTTGGAGATTGGTAAGGATGGGAGCACCATGCATGAGGGAGGGGAGCAGATAAGTAGTGGAGAGATTAAGTTTAGTAGCTGAAGTAAGGAAGCAATTGTGGCTGTAAAGCATACCAAGTTTTTGGTGGGTTTTCTTAATAGTAGTTTGGAGATGAATATCAAACTTTAGTTGTTTGTCAATAATGATGCCAAGGAGCTTGGTATAGGATATTACTACAACAGGTGTCCTATTTTGGCTTGTAAGTAAGAACTTTTTTTGTTTATTTTAGAGTTTTTAGTAGGGTTGAAAATCATAAGTTTGAATTTAGACGCATTAAGGGCTAGGTGGTTATTGAACATCCAGGACTCGGTTTTGGTGAAGGCTGCCTGAGTATCTTGCAGGAATGTAGGGAGAGATTTAGCAGAACAAATAATTGTAGAGCCATCAGCATATTGGATGAGTTTAGTATTAGGGATGCAAAGATGGAAGCCATTTATGAAGATGTTGAAGAGTAAAGGGCCCAGTACTGAGCCTTGAGAGACACCTGTGACAGGGTCTAGGAAGGAGGAGGTACATTTATTCCATTTGATGGCCTGTTGTCTGTTTGAGAGGTAATTGGTACACCAGTTGATGGTTGGTGGAGAGAGATTGAGGTCTGAAAGTTTAGAAAGCAATAGGGTGTGGGAAATAGTATCGAAAGCCTTGGATAAGTCTAAGAATAGGGAGAATATTATATTTCTAGACTCTCAGTCATGGTTGATAGTGTCAAGGAATGATAGCAGGGCAGTGATGGTACTATGACCAGGTCTAAAGCCTTGCTGTGTTGATGTGAGGAGGTGATTGTCAAGAAGCTAAAGTAGGAGTTGGAGATGAATACATTTTTTAAGAATTTTTGAGATTGAGGAGAGGATGTTTATGGGGCGGAAGTTAGAGACGTCAGTATTATTGTCACCTTTATGTAGGGGGCTGATGAAGGATTTTTTCCAGAGAATAGGTACATAGGATTCTTGGATGGAATGGTTAATTACAATCATATTCCAACACAGACTAAACTTCAAGACAATACCAAGCTCCAGAAATGCCTACGTACTTACATCATATTGTAGTAGTTTATTCCCCCTGTTTTTACCTAAAGTGTTCTGTACCATAACACATCTTGACCTGCAGCAGGACTCAGACATGCTGCATGTCGAGAAGCAGATCTGATATGAAGGGCACCTCACAAGCACCACTGAGATTTTAGAACTAGAACTGCACATTTATCTGTTGTACATTGGCATTGTCAGTACGTAGTTGTAGACATAGCACAGTACTGAATTATCATTTAGGAGCAGATAATTGTAAATTTCAGGTAACATAGTTTGTTAGCTGCAGTCTGAAGCTAGCAAATTTGTTGACTTGCGTTACTTCTTATGAGAGTTTTTCCAACTGGAAGGCTGATTTTCAGAGAAGGTTATTTTACTAGTAGCTAATTTCTAAAAGGGTCTGGATAACTGATGGCAATATGTACTTCCAAGAGTATAATTACAATTCCTATTAATGAGTCTGCTCTTTAAAGGTGAACAGTAACCAGGATTTAGCAACACGTAAGTAAGGATACTATGCAGTAGCTCATTTCCTGCTGAATCTGGGAGCCTGCACCATTCTTTATTACAGTGCAGTGGTGTTCTCTTCTTTATTCTTAGCGAGGCAGACGAAGCATAATATTTGATTCTCAGTCGTTTGCAATGACCTCCATTTTACACTGAATTGCTTTTATTCATAATGCTATGTTTTTTTTTCTTATTTATTTTATTTTATTTTATTTATTTTTGCATTTGTTGACCGGGAGAGTCCGACTGGATACATGTCCATTTTTAGGGGAAGTCTAGGAAGAAAAGCTCCACATATCAATTACAAGCAATTATAAGGAGTATAACAGCAGCAATCATATTTACATAGACAGTACATAAGCATGAAAATTTAAATTAGATACATTGAATAAACAAAACATTTTTTATGTTTTTTTTGCACTTAGAATGAGCCTATAGACAAGTAAGAATAATTACAGAATAAGATACAAAGGTGAGAGTTGCATTACAATTTTATACAGTTAGATTGGGTACAAGTTTGACATAGTCAGGTTTATAGCAGTAGGTAAAACAACATAGTTGAATGGTAATATATATAGACCAGGTATAAAAGCAAGTGTAAAGATGGAGAAAGAAAAGAAAATTATAAAAAACTGTGCCTAGCAGTGTTTTAGTGCCCCTGTATGTATAGGTGATGGGTCTATATCATATGTTCGAAGTTTTATAACTTCAAACGTTAAAATATTGAATGTAAATGTTTGAAGTTATAAAACTTTGAATATATGCAAAAAAAAAAAAAAACCCAAACCCAAAACTAATGGCTGTATGCAGGGGGGCATGCCCCCCTGCACCCTCACACCCCCAGCTCTTTAAATATACCAACTCTGAGACCACACTACAGTGCATTAAGGGAAATCTTCCCTTTACCGTACTATAGCGCGGTCTCGGAGTTGGTATATTTAAAGAGCGGGGGGGGGGTTGCAGGGTGGGCTTGCCCCCCCTGCCTACACTAGTCAGGAAAGTTCCATTTGTTTTTTTTGTTTTTTTTTTATTATATGTTCAATGTTTGAAACTTCGAACATTTAAATTTGGTTATTTAACGTTCAAAGTTTTCAAACTTTGAACATATAATATAGATCCTAGGTGATAACTGAGAGGCCAGGTGTAGAGGTGACACTGTAAGGAAGCTGGAAATTAAAAAAAAACTGCAGTTCCTCTTAGTGGTATAGTTCTGAAACAGAGACCAGGAGATTAGAGAAGAGGGTGGTTATGGTTGGGGAGGTTAGCCTGGGGGAGAACAAAAACACATCCATGTGAGTTTTAGATGTTTTTTGAGTAGTCTTTTAAATGTAACCTTTGAGTCTGTTGTGGTAATAGCAGAGGGTTTGGGATTTCCAAGTTTTACCTATATAATTAGGGAAGAGGAAGTCCCCTGCTGTGTTTTTGCTTTTGGTGACCTTGATTAGCTTTTTATCACTAGATCGCAGTGTTTAGGGGAAGTTTGCAGTTTTAGTACATTGGCCAGTGTGGGAGTTTTATCTGCAAGTAGTAGTAGTTTGTGTGCAAAGGAAAGCTGATGAAAGGATAAGAGATTAGGAAATTCAAGCCAGTCAAGCTGTTTTAGGGAATGGCAGTGGTGGGGTTGGTAGGAGGCACCGGTAGCAAATTTGGCAATTTGATTGGAGCAGGTGTTGAGCTTGGTAATTTCTGTTTTGGGTAAGTTGGTGAAAATGGGAGAGGCATATAACAGAATAGAGAGGAGGTGAGTTTGAGCAATTGTTGTCCTGGCGGTTTGGTTTAGAAATGGTTTATTTTTATATAGACTGCCAATTTTTTTCTGGATGTTTTTAATGGTTTGATTTATATGCAGATCATATTTGAGATTATTATCAATGATCATTCCTAGCAGTTTAGTATGAGTGTCTGGGGAGATAACAGTCCCATCCCTGACCACAGTATTAAATGCTCTGAGTATTGTGGTTTATTTGTTTGGACTAAATAGCAGAAGTTTGTTTTTTGGGGGGATTTAGTATTAGGTTTTTGTTAAGAAACCATGTTTTGGTAGTTTGGAAGACTTTTTGGGTGATGGAGAGGAGTTCCTCAGGATCACTGGTTGAAGAGACTACTGTTGAGTCATCAGTGTACTGAATAACAGTTGCATCTTGACAGATGCTGTGAAGATTATTAGTGGAAATGGAGGATAGGAGGGGTCCTAGAATGGACCCTTGTGGGACTCCTGTGGTGACAGGATGCAGTGAGGATAGGTTGTTGTCCCATCAAACTGCTTGTTGTCTTCCTTGTAGGTAATTCTGAAACCGTGCTAATGCATAGTTACTAAGGCCCAGGTCAGTAAGGGCTTGAAGTAGTTTAGTATGGCTGACCATATCAAAGGCCTTTGACAGGTCCAAGAATATGGCAAATGTTAGGTTGTCTGTGTGTTACTTTTGGTTGATGAAGTTTGTGAAAGAAAGTAGGGCAGTGGTGGTGCTGTGAGCAGGTCCAAATCCATGCTGGGTGGGAGAGAAAAGTTGGTTGTTGAGTAGGTATGGCATGAGTTGGTGGTGTACACATTTTTCAAGTATTTTAGCTAGTGGAGACAGGATGGCAATGGGGTGATAGTTAGTGGGGACTGTGGAGGTACCGCTTTGTGGAGGGGGATGATATAGGAGGTCTTCCAGATAGGTGGAATAATGGTTTCTGAAGTAGATCTGTTTAGAAGGATGGTTACTGGGAAGGCAATTTTGTTGGCAACCAAGTGAAGGTATTCAGCAGGGATGCCAATAGCTGCAAGTGTAGTAGGTTTAAGTTTGGTTAGCAGCATTTTGATATAGTTGGTAGGGATTGGTTGAAATTGGAAGGTTATTTTGGGTTTATGTATAGGTATGGAGCTATTAATGGTGGTGAATGTGGACAGTTTTTGAACAAGGCTGGAGATTGTTTCTATAAAGCATTTGTTGAAAGTATCTGGTATATTTGTGATTTCACTGGTGAAGGTAGGAGATGGTGTGGAGGGTTTGTCGGGGTGGAGTAGTTTATTTATTCCTTCCCAGAATTTTTGGGGATAGTTTTGGTGCCTGTTTTGTAGCTGTATGAAATAATTCTTTTTATCTAGCAGGACTGCTTTTCTTTTCTTTTTCTAACTTTTAAGCTACATTATCTAACATTGTTCTTTTCAAATGAGCATTTAGTTGCTCTTATTTATACCTTTACCAGTTCTCAAGTTTGCATCATTTCATTTTCTCTTTTACTTAGTTATGGCTTGCAAACCTGCATTTAGTTTTTTCCTTTTCTTCTCTTCTGCATTGTGTATTCTAATATACCTTCTTTATCTGTCCCTTGTCTGCTTAATAACCCAACCCCCTACTTGTTGCTACAATCCTGAATAAGATATTGACTTTTGCTTACAGGATAGCAACCTGCAATTCTGTTAACACTAATGAGCCTTTAGCAGTGAGCTGTCCTGTTTTACCTGTGTTATTTCATTGTTGATTTACAACTTTAGCAACACTTAAAAGCACTGTTGTAGCATTAAACAGGTCTGGTCTAGTGAAAATGAATAGTGCTGATAACTGACAAGTGTAGTTTTACTGACCTCTCCTCAATTCTACTTACTTCTATCCGTCTACTTTTCCATGCCTTCTTTCAAAGGGAAGTCATATTTTTCTTGAACAGAAGTGGGTGTTTTCTTATAAACAGAATTAACCATAGGACATAATCAGAACCCTAATTTGCTATGTGCTAAAGTGCTCAGCTGTGAATAAAAATAAATTCCTTCTCTGAATTTATTGCTCATGTACTGGCCTTTTGTGAATGAGAGTTGCTCAGTGAGAACAGGCAGTGGCTTGAAGCTTTTTAGTTATAAGTTGATTTGTATACTTTAGTTTTCCCCTCTTTTTTTCTTCCCAATATATTTTAAAGCAACAGACAAACCACTGCCACTATCAAGTGTTACAGTGGCAGTTGTTGTTTCATCTATTTAAAAATTATAAATGCTGTTGTTTGTACTTATATTTTGATAGCACAATAAACTCAGTAAATTCCTTACTCTGTCAATGGTCTCAGTAAAGTACGATGTAAGTAAGTGATTGTTACTTATCAGTTGTAATGGGAAATATAAGAGGATAACCAGCTAATTATGATAGACTGTTTTATATATATATATTATTTTAGGTCCTGAAATTTGCTGAAAAGAATATTGACCTTATATCAAAGTGCTTAGCCCTGCATGATGCCTGAGGAAATCTATAAACATAATCAGACAAAGTAACCTAGTACATAGTTACTTCTCCTTATACCATGAAACATTTCTAGAGAAACTTATAGTAAATATAGTTGGCTTTGCAATTCACTTTGTACTTTATAATTTGTCTGATTAATTATTATTCTGTCCACCAAAATTTTGTTTTTTGTTTTGATGAGTCTGCTATAAAAGCATATCAGAAGAAAATGCATGAAATATAGCCTCAGACTAAGCCTGTTAAAAGATTAATCTTAAAATTAATGAACTCTACAGAAGCAGAAAATTGTGCTGAATGAATTATGTAACAGTAACAGCCTCAGTGCTGAAATGCAAGATAAAATATTGAAAAGTATTCATTTATATGCAAGATCACTGACAACAAAAACAAAGTCAATATCAAAATAGAGACAGATACTGCTCACTGATTTAAGTCTGTAGTACCAGTCAGAATTATTGCACTTTGTTGGCTATTCCTCTTTTTTATTTCAAATGTCGTTAAAAATGTATTCTACTATTGATATGACATCTTATCACATCAGTGATATAGTATCATAGTAAGGCTAAAGAATTTAAATTACATTGCAAAGAACAGCAAAGAAAAATAAAAGTGTTCTACAGGGCAATCTCACCAGAATAAAAATTATTTCAAAACTCTATAGTAAAAACCTGTGAGGTGCATGACAGGGATATTTAATGATTATTAAATTTCTATGCTATGCTTTAAGTATCAAGTCATGAAAGGACAGGAATTAAAACAATAATTAACCTATAAAGTAACTAAAACCTGAAACCAAAACAGTAAGAATGTAATATTCTGTGAAATTCCCTACAACTGCATTGTGGTAGATGTGTCCCTACACCCCTTATTGTTAAACAATACCTGCAGTTTTGCCAGTGACTCTGAGATAAGGGCATAGTGAGGGTTAACAAATAAGATTTTGCTGATTTCCTAGTAAATGAAGTACATTCAAGGTTAAGGGCTGTAAATACTACCTCTAATACAAACCAATAACATGTAAAGCTTACTTTTTGCAATGAACACACACACACACACACACACACACACACACACACACACACACACACCATCACAGCTCTGCATATTAGTAAATTCCTTTTTTATACATAGTCAAAGAGATAGTACAGATTCATTTTTCTCAGCCTGTTTTCAGAAAATATTTTCCTCATCCTTAGTTATTAACTTTTTAAACTGTACGATCAATGAAATCACAGGAGACAGGTTGTATAGAAAATACACATTAAATTACCTTTAAAATGAAAACATCACTTCACCTGGCTTTCCAAAACACATAATTAACAGCCTTCAGATAGTTCAACAGTCCATAACATCATCACATGGTACATGTAGACCTAATTTTTAGACCTACTGTCAGCTCTCAAGCTCATGCACTCCCAACAGTTTGCTCCCAGGCTTTATACCATTCTTCTAGGCCTTGGTCTCCACTCCAGGTATCAATCAACAACAGCAGTTTTCTTACAGACTATATACAGGCTTTTCTCCTAGTCCTCAACCTCTGCTCCAACAGTTAAGCATAGTCTGTTAATGATGCTCCACAGACCAGCCCAGCTGGGTCCAATCTCGGTTTGTGCATCCGGGTTTCCTTTTTGACACACCGCACTGTTCCGTAAGTGAAGAAATAACTTATTGAATTTGTACATCCATGAGCCTCTCTTTTATACTGAAGTGAATGCCATATGGTTGGTTAATTACTTTTAGGTGCCACAACACTTACAAAATGTTATACAAGTTGTATAGCTTCAGCAGGCACAACAGATTACAATGGCTGTGATGTACATTTATTTTTCCGTTCCTTTTTTTCCCTTGCAGATTGTATTAGTACACCATACCAGTAAGCAATAGTGATAGCAGTATCACAGATACGTTCTACACTTTTAATAAAACAACAAATACGTCCAATTGCAAAGCGTTCGGGTTTCCCCTTCTTCAGTGCTTATAAAAATCAATTAAAGCCTTTCATTTAAGTAGAAAAAAGACATAAAACATGTGACACAGCCAGCCAATAAAAATCAGATAAAAAAAAATCTTCATTATAATGCTTAATGCAACTTCTGTTGCTTCTTGCATAATACTGGTTTCAAACTTACTGCACTATTCAAACCAGGATACACATCTGCTTGAAGTCTTATAATCCAAAAATATTTAATATTCTCAAGAACTTTATTCATATCACCCCACTCAACATTTCTAAAAATTACCTTAATGACTTAATGCCTGAACTAAGTATTACTGAAAAACCTTATTTTGCATATAGAAATGAGAAGAACCTTAGAAGGAGATTATGTTTTAAGGACTTGACCAATGATAAAAATACTACTTATTCAAAGCAAGGAACTTTTCCTTGTTTGAATTGTAGTTGCTGTGCAGATATTTTTTCTAATACATGGTTCATTCATCCCCTATCTAAGAATGCATATGTATTTAACTGTTATGGTAATTGTAATACATCACAGATAGTATATTTGACTACATGCACTAAATGCCCCTCATTTTATGTTGGAAAAATTTGTAGGAAATTAAAAGATCGTATAACTGAACATAAATCAGAGATTAGAAGGGGCATTCAATCTAATGCATTGGCTAAGCATATAGCTGATAATAATACTGAGTCCATATTCAAATTTAGAGTCATTAGAGTCATTTTTAGAAATGTATGGAGGATGATATGAATAATGTTCTTGAGAATATTGAATATTCTTGGATCATAAAACTTGAAGCAGATGTGTATCCTGGTTTGAACAGTGCAGTAAGTTTGAAACCAGTATTATGCAAGAAGCAACAGAAGTTGCATTAAGCATTATAATGAAGATTTTTTATCTGTTTTTTATTGGCTGGCTGTGTCACATGTTTTATGTCTTTTTTCTTCTTAAATGAAAAGTTTTAATTGATTTTTATAAGCACTGAAGAGGGGGAAACCTGAAAGCTTTGTTATTGGAAGTATTTGTTGTTTAATTAAAAGTATGGAATGCATCTGTGATTCTGTTAATTTCATTTGGATTTATTGTTATTGAACACAGTTAACTGCAGTGAATTATTTTTTGCTGTAATTTGGGATACCACCCAGGTGTTTTTTTTTCTAGGACTAGTCATGGGGTTACCTCTGGTAGGTACAGCAGCCTCTATGCAGCCACTGACATGGTTAGACAGAGTTTCTGAGAGCAATTCAGCATAGGCTGCTGTGTTCTCAAGGTTTGACAGGGCACTGAATTTTGACAATTCATCACTTAATAAAAAGTAATTTACCTTGGAATACTTCTTAACTGTTACTGGTTTCTATGGGATCATGGAGTTGATTTTGAGTTTGAAGGAGACATCTTTATGTCATGGAGGATGAGACACTGGGGGTGAGTGTTCTCCCATATTTTTAGCATGAATTCCAGTATGTTGGAGACTATAGTGGGTGTATTCACTATTTGGTCAAGGGTGTTTGTATTTATGAAGTTCAGGAATCTCTGTGCCTGTAGATTTTAAGCTGTGTATGATTCCCAGTCTATAAAGGGGGAACTAAAGTCTCCCATGAGTAGAGTATTAGGTTGAATTGTAAGTGTATCCAGTGGGACCAGGTATGCATTGTGAGCTTCTTGGGACATGAAGGGTGATCTATAGATGGTTAGGGTATGTTACAGGATTTTGTCTATGGTGAACTGCAGGTGTAGGAACTCCAGTGTGTTATCCCATTTGACCACCCTAAAGATATGCTCTTTATTGTTTTATATTGAGATATCTCCACCTCTTTAGCCCTTGTCTATTCAGCTACGGGTCTAACTGTATGGAAGGCACTCAAACCTTCCACTGCTGGAGTGCTCTCTGCCATTTTAAACCATGTCCAAGTAACTGCACAGATGTCTATATTCTCTAGTGTGAGGAGAGAGTATAGTTTTTTGTTTAGGCTCCTAGTATTTAGCAGTAACACCTTGAAGTTGAGCTGAGTTGATTTTGCTATGATGGTAGGTTTGTCAGTTTGGCATTGCCTAAAAAGGTGCTATGGAGGTAGATAACGTTTTAGCCAGTATTTGAAAGCCTACAGGGGAGATGTGCAGATCATCTTTGGCAAAGAAACATGGTCTATTAATTGTGCCCTTCCAAGCTGACAAATATTTGATTCCCTTAGAATGACACCAGAAAAACAGCCAGTTATTGGCATCAGTCATTTTTTGCTCATATCGTGGCATCATCCTTAGTGATGGTAATATGCTTCTCAATGTTAGGCTCATACAAACCAGGAACACAGTCAGAAAGCTTCATAATGCCTCTCCTCATGTACTCCAGAGCTGTACATCTCAGGTCATTCACATCTACATGGACCATGATGGAACCATACTGGTACCTGTGACATAATGACTTGAGTGTGTGCATGATTTGGCAGATCCTGGCTACTAGATAAGCAACTAACAGTCATCTTCTCCTTGTTCAGCCTGGTTAGAGGGGCATCAGTATGTCTTACAATGAAGTCCCATATGGTGTGAGTCCTGGGAAATTTGCTTGCTTGGCCCAGGGGCTTAGTGTTTAAGGGTCCACAGTGAGAGTGACAGTATGTGTAGTGGTAGGTGTTGTTTTTTCTGAGTGCTTTTGGGCTTGCTGAGGCATAGCTTTGCCAATGGGTGATCTAGGCAGTCTTTCTTGTTTAGGATTATTGCTTTTAAGTGCCTCAACATACGTGTCTATGTGTGTGTTTTGTGCTATTTGTGGTGGGTACTGTGTGTGTGATTTTGACAACTTGATGTGCACTTGTATGTGAACGTTTAGCCTCCATTGTCATTGTGTAAGAATATCCCTCGCCTACTGTGTCTGTTTTTTTAAAGATTTAGCAGTTGTCAGTAAAAAGATACAACTGCTTCATTGTCTAAAGATGTCTATATATTCCAATCTGGTTACAGATAAACTAGGAAATTGCATATTCATACTGTCAAGTCCTTTGATTTATGAGTTACAAAGGAGTGGTGTTTTGGGGTTAGAAGGCTATTAAGGGTGCTTTATCTGAGCAGATTAAGCTAAACAGTACTACATTTTACTAACTTTAATGCTTACCCTTTACTGAAATCAACTAAATCTGTAGGTAGTGTCACCAGACTTACATCTAGCAGCTCTAAGCTTCTTGACTCACAAAGTATTTGTGCTATATTGCTGCTCTACAGGGTACAGTATTATGTACCATTCTTTATAGGTGTTTGCTACTGTCTAGGGCACTGCTAACCCACATAAACATGCAGCCCTTTTGTGTATTTCCCAGCTCAGACAGACCAGGCAAACACCTACTGCCACAGAAATAGTGCCATCCTTCTTTCACTGTTTTATACCTAAGCAGATGTTATTCAGTTGGCTAAAGCGTAGAGATAGGTCTAGAATCCTCTTATTAAGCTCAGGATTCAGAGTTCATGTCTGGTCACAATCTTTTGGAAGTGGATCACTCATGAGATTGACTTGTCCATCACCCATGAAAGCATGATCTTTCCCATCATCTGCTCAGTGTAACAGGAAAACTGAGAAGAAGATTAATAAAGTAGAAGTTAAGAAAATAGAAGCTGAAGTTATGGAATACCTACAAAGTGAAGGATTTGGTGTAGAAGGTCTAATGCAGGTTAAATCACAGCATGATGGAACTAGTCCCCAAAGTAAGGAGAAACAAGAAGATCAGGAGACATCTGAAGAAGAAATATGGACATGAGAAAGAAAAAGAGATTTAGTATGGTGTAATATTTATGCAAAGGAGAAAGCAAAACTAATCAATACAAAAAGAACAGCACCAAAAATATTTGAATAGAAATACAGGCAGAGGAATCCAGACAGGGAAAACTTTACAATACAAAAATATAAGAAGACGAAGAGGAAAAGTAGAAAAGAAGATTAGTAATGGGGAAGTTAAAGAAATAGGAACTGAGGTTATGGAGTACCTGCGAAGTGAAAGATTCACTGTAAAAAAATCTAACTCAGAAACATCAGAGGAGAAACCAGTGGAATGGAAAGCAACTGGTCAATTGCCATATGAAGATGTTTTGGAGCCTTCCACAGGAAACCAGTATAAATGCTCCCATGAAGCTGGGCAGCAAGGGAAGGAACAGGAAACTGTAGCAACTCTGATGCAGTCAATGTTGAGGTGTGATAGGCCAGTGTGTTGCCATATGATAGAGCAACGGATGCTACAGGAAGATGCTATAGAACTTTCTATAGAATGTCCACAGGAAATGGAGAACAAAAAATTTGCCCTCAGTTTAGAAGAAAATGAGCTAAGAGAAGAGTTGCTAGATTTAATATAGATAGACATATTAAGACCAATGAAAGAAATAGACTGCAGAAGGTCAATAAAACCTAAAAAGTCAGAAGATTGATAAAATAAATGAACACAGTAATTAGGATTCTCCATTGAAGTAAACAGGATATATTACCGTGCAGCTAAATTAATAACAGATACAATTCTACCACAAGAACACAGGGTAGTAAAGGAAAGGAAGGGAAGAAATCAAATACCATCATGGAAGTATCAAACAGAGAAAACTTTAAAGCAATTAAGACAAGAAGTGTCACTGTTAGAAGAGTATAGAATATGGAACAGATCAACAAAAATATTCAGAAACATAGACATGATAAAAGCAATTCACAGCATTATAATGGATCCAGATTTATCATCACAAATAAATAAAAATAACAGCACAGGTAGAAAAATTAGAAGATATGCAGGTAAATATAAAGGAAAAGTACAAAAACAAGCAATTTATTGATGACTGAAAAAAGTTTTATAGAGAATTGGGAAACAAAGTAAAAAGAATTGAAAGACCACCAAAAAAGAAGAAAGAGATACATTTTGAAGAAATATTTATGAAGATCCTGTGGAACATAATAAAGATGCTAGTGGATAGAAGAAGTAAAAGAAAGAATAAGAAGTTCAAAGGTACAGGATATGAAATGGGATGAAGTAACAGCCAGAAAGACTGAAACAAAGTTAAGAAGAGATTTAATTGGAAAACCCCAGGCCCAGAAGCAACACCTAACTTATGGTTAAAAGTATTAACATATTTGCACAAAGATTTAGACATGAGTAAGCACTATTTATATGCGCACCCCAAACAGATAACAACCTGGCTAACAACCGGAAAAACAATGTTCCTACTTAAGAGTCAACCTGCAAGCTAACCTAAAAATTACAGAACAATAACTTGCCTTCCGATGGCATATAAGCTATACATTGGAACTGATACCAACAGAGTTTATAGTCATTTAGAAGAAAACTCAATTATGGCAATAGAAAAAAAGGGCAATAAAAGAAAGTCATATGGAACAAAAGATCATTTGTTGTTAAATAAAGTCATAGTTGAGAAATGTAAAAAGGAGAAGAATCTAAAAGTATGGCATGGCTTGACTACAAAAAATGCATTTAATAGTATCCGACATTCATGGATAAAACAGTGCTTAAAATGTATAAGATACACCCTACACTGATAAACTACATCATAGCAACCATGAAACAGTGGCAAATCACTTTGCAGTTAAGCCATGATAAAGGACAAATTATTATTCCAGGGTAAAAATCCAAAGGGGGATATTCCAGGGTAATTCTCAGTTGCCATTGCCCTTTTGCCTTGCCCTTAACCCATTAAGCTGTCCGCTTAACAGATTAGGTCATGGCTATAATTTAGCTCCCAGAAAGCAACAAAGTGTAAAGACTTCTCATCTTCATTTTGTCAATGATTTCAAACTGTATAGCTCATCAGATGAGGGACTGAAAGCACAATTGCAAGTAGTCAGAACTTTTTCAGATGATATAAGAATGTAATTTGGTCTTGATAAATGTGCAAAAGGAACCTTTAAACCAGGAAATCTGCAGCACCAAGAAAACATCAGTTTGGGACAAGAATGTGATATAAAAGAACTTGAGCAAGAGGGAGTGTATAAATGTCTGGGAAATGATGAAAGAACAACAATAAAACATGAACAAATGCAAATAAAACTTAACAAGGAATATTTTAGAAGACTTAAATTAATCCTGAAAACAGCATTGACATCTAGGAACAAAATTCAAGCTATAAACCAATTTGCTCTTCCTTTCCTAACTTACATTTTTGTAGTGATTGACTGGCCCCAAAAGGTGTTGGATGCTTCATGCTAATCAAATGATTTATAAAAATCAGTGCATGCCAAGATTATATATTCCCCATTCTGAAGGAGGTATGGACCTCCTTGAAACTGATTGCATGTATAGATCTGCAATCATTGGACTGCAACATATCTGCTGACCTCACAAGACCCAAGCATAGTTAAAGTTTAGAAACATGAGGAAAATAAATCTAAGATGTCTTCCCTTCTTAGTCTAGCAGAAGCATATCAGCGTCAAGCAGGAATGAAATCAAACCAGAAGTAGATAAAAATCAGGCAACAACTGAATGTGCTAAAAAACAAATGAAAGAATATAAGAAAAAGGATCAGATAAACGATCAGATGAGAAGACAAGAAATGTGGAAAATGCATAAATATTGTTGCAAGTATTGAAAACTCCTGGAAGAACCTCATGTTGATCAGGATCACTCTCAGGAATGGTTAAGGACAGGCGAATTCAAACCAAAAGATGAAAGGTTAATATTGGTGACCCAAGACAGTGGGCTATGTACACATTGGTTTACAAAGTCCATTGAACATGTGGAGAAACAAATAAATGTAGGTTTCATAAAACAGAATTGGAAACAGTTGCATACTTTGCTGTTGGTTGTGATATGCTAATGGCAGAAGGACTGTATATTGAAATGGATAATAATGTGGCAAGACTGTTGCACTGAAGATTGTGCAAACATTATAATACTGAAGTAGCTGAAAAACACTGGAAACATCAGCCACAAAGTATCACAGAAAATGATGAAGTGTAAATCACATGGGATCACCTATTACCAACAGTTCAAAAGACAGATGCGAGAAAACCAGATAAAGTGATCCATGAAAAGACAAGAGTAGCATTGATCATTGAAATTGCTACACCCAGTGACTAGTGTCTTGCATACAGAGAGACACAAAGTCATAAAATATCAGGATTTGCAGGCAGAAATTAGAGCAATGCGGAAGAAAGATACCCAGACAGTTCCACTAGTAGTAGGAGCAAAGGGTCTTATAAAAAGAATCTACAATTGTATTTAGATATGCTACCAATACATGTAACTCAGTATGAATTGCAGAAGGAGTCATTACTGGGAACATTTTGGGTAGTGCAAAGAGCACTTTTGTCTGACATCAAAAATAGTATTAATTTCATGAACTTTAATCATACTTTGAATTAGGAATGGGGTCCTTTCCCATCATGGTATTAGAAACCCAAAGGATTTGGAGAAATTAAAAGAGATGGGGAAACTGTGAGGTATTGCTGGATGTGATCTCTTATAGCATAGGAGGTGCTTGCATGTGACCTGAACTTCATAGTAAACAGAGTTGTCAACCCACCATTTGAGCCATCTAGTTTAACAGTACTGAAATTCTTTTTTTTTTTAAATGCTGGTCTAGACAGACATTACCTCTTTGCATCACATGTCAAAGATTCAGGCTGTCATTTATAGGGAACCATATTTCTTTCTAAAGCACAGGATGTCCTTTAGGATAAAGCTCTGTATGCTTCCTTCTAAAGTTTCTCTTTGACACCTCAATGAACTAGTCTTTTAGCCCCTTGTTTTCTTTGTATTAGTTGCAATGAGATGTAAATGCTTCTCTTTTCCTGTATTACATGAGGAAGGTGTAAGACTATAAAATCCTGACCAGTTGTTCATTTAATTTGCTCTAGAGAAGGAGGAACTTTTAATTCCTTCTCAATAGTTGTAGCAACTGCATTCCCAGCTGTATTATATTTTTGCTATCTATCATCCTTCTATCCACTGGCAAATGTTGGTGATAAAGCCCATTCCACTAGAAGAATGGCTGTCTCAATTTTTTTGTTTAAAGAGTGGTTTTGTAGAAGATGTTTATCGTAAAGACACTAAATCCTCAGTACACCCCTTCTCCTAGCCTTATTGTCTTGATTGTGGGAGTTGAACTGCATATAAGAGGTAAGTCCTTCCAGAACAAGCCATCTGAGCTCAGGCCTAGAGTTTTCTCTGATTCCTTCTACCCAGTGGGCATTGGTTGAACTTATCACCAATCTAGGATCAACAAAAGAGGGTTCTCATGGTACTATATACCAATTTGCACCTAAAAACATGCTGGCTATGCCCTTGCAACTCCCACTCTAATATCACCCACCCCATCCAACCACTACCTTTCTTTCCACTCCACTAACTACCTTGATTATAGCAAGCTCAGATGCTCATAAGCCTTGTACTTATTATACAGCAGGAACTTCTTATTGTAACATTTGTTAATGTCTGTTATGTACTTCACAGATAAAGAGTCTAGTTGTCTACTGATGTACTATGTTCTTCATCTGTAAATATGTTGTAAGTAATTGCTATATTAAATTGTTAATTGCTATGTAATCCAATGTAACTACTACCTGTTTATTTTATCTGTGGAGCTTTTCTCCCTGGGCCTCCACTGAAAATGGACCTACGTCCAGTCGGACACTCCCGGTCAACAAATGTAAATAAATAAATAAATAAATAAATAAATAAATAAATAAATTATTTGTGTGTCAGAAATGCCCTCCTGCAATTCCCCTGTGGATTAATATAGCAATAACCCACGCCTGGGTGTGGGTAATGCTGGATTTACCCACGGTTGGTGTGGTTTGGTCACGAGGGCGAAGCCCGAGTGGCCAAACAAAGCCAACTGTGGGTAAATCCAGCATTACCCACACCCAGAAGTGGGTTATTGCTATTATACAATGACATTATTTAAGAAAAAAAATACTTTTCTTAAATAATGGCATTGTATAATGCTTCCTTGCTGCCTTCCACATCTGTCTAGTATTCTGCGGCAGTTCTGATGTACTGCGCATGCGCATGCCTATGCAGTACATCAGAGCTGTGGGCAAAAGCAACAGAGAAAGCAAGATCTCCATTGATTTTTAAAAACTGTTTTGCTATGTTAAATGAGTTTAACATGACGAGACAGCTTTAAAAAAAGCAACAGAGAATATCCGTTGCTTTTTTAAAGCTGTCTGGCTATGTTAAACCCATTTAACATAGTGAGACAGTTTTGAAAAAGCAACAGAGAAAGCAAGATCTCCGTTGCTTTTTAAAAACTGTTTTGCTATGTTAAATGAGTTTAACATAGCGAGACAGCTTTAAAAAAAGCAACGGAGAATCTCTGTTGCTTTTTTAAAGCTGTCTCGCTATGTTAAACTTGTTTAACATAGCGAGACAGTGTGAAGCAATGGAGATCTTGCATTCTCTGTTGCTGTAAAAAAAGAGTTATAGTAATGGAAAAAGTCCGGGCAACCGGACCTTTTTCCATTACTATAACTGATTTACAACGTGCATGCTGACCAATCAATTTAATGGGGGGTTGTTGTATAATGGTCCTTCTTGCAGTTGCTGCTGTTGGAGTTACTATAAGTTGGCAAGTATATATTTTTACATTATTTGTTTAGATAATGTGGTGCCAATCTAGATTGCTATGATTGACCCAGAGGTAGGCATATGCTATGATTTAGGAAGCTCAGTTATGTAGATAATGCCTAAAGTCAAGGCATGCACCGACCTAATGAACAGATACCTATGTGCATGGCAGTTTATAGAAAAAATGCTGGATTTCATTCAGTGAATTATAATCCTAACGTAGGGCCCATCAAAGAGGTTCCCCTAGTAAATCAGTTGCTACAATAAGAAATATTTATTTCTTGTAAACAAAGGAACATTAGACAATGTTTCCTTTTTCGTGTTACCAAGATATAGACTGAAAAAAAAATAATCACAGACATCAAAATCTTTGAGCTTTGCCTCTTTCTGTTCACTAAGTAGGAATGAGTATATTCTAGTTTTGTAATATCTTAATAAGTACAGAAAAATGCAATGTAGTATCTTATATTTGATTTTTAGCTGTAATGCTAGAATCAAAAAGACTCACTGTCAGTGTAAATGACCACTTACACTGACAATAGCCTTACAGTAGATATTTTGGAATCTGGTCCTCATTGTAAGCCTGTTTATGATAGGTCTTTCACTGAAGTAAGTCACTTACACTGAGAACAATTTGTTAGGAATCAGGGCAGACTTACATTGACAGGAACTTATTTGGAATCTGCCCCTCTATGTTTTTATTCCAGTCTTAAACTCCTACAGTAGTGTGTGCATTATTTGGTGTTTTTGAAACATACAATTTAGATATTTCATATTCCTTGCTGTTGAAGATTTCCACTAAACTGTTAATTTGTGCTCCAGGTATTCTAGCAGTAAATCAGGAAAAAATATCAGACAGTGTGCATATTTGGGTGTTAGCATATTTTTGCATTTATTGTGATGTAAAATTCATTTACGTGTGTTGCTGAGAGTAAGACACATGATAAGATATCTGCTTGCATGACACATCCTTTCTTTGTGGATAATCTAGTTATTCATTGCTTTGGCTCATTAGGGATAATCTCTCAATACTATTTTATAAAGCTGAATCGCATCTTAGCTGCATGGAGATGTTTACCTAATGCGATTAATTTAAAGCTGTATACTTATGGGCTTAGTTTTATTGAGCACGCACATGAGTCTAGTATGTTATTACCATCTCAAATGTGTATTTTGAATATGAAAGATTTGTGATGTGCATATTCTTTACAGGGAGTTAAATGACAAAAATGAGTCACTGATTATGTGTGTTCTTTTATTAGTGCTTGCATAACTGCTGATGCATGCTGTGAAGCAGTAAAATAGTAAATCCATTAAATTTAGTCTTTTAATATCAAATGTTCATCTGTCTGAGTATTGTTCCTGGTCATTTCAACTACTTTGCAGCAATAATGTCTGACTAATAAAGTAAATTTAGCAGTTTCAAACTTGCAATTATTTATGCTTTTAAAACTGGATAACCTGTCTGTATTTAAAGTTAAAAACACAGCAGTAAGATTTTACCTATTATGGTAAACAGTTCACATAAAGAATGTATTCAATATGTAACATAATTATATGGATTAATTTCTTCTTTTGCTTAGTCTGTTTGATATCATGATTATGTCAAGATATTGTGCTTGCACATTATATCCTAATATACTTCCAATAGTTTAATTACCTTATATGTTAACATTGCTCATAATTACACTGCTGAGGGTACTTCTATAATAAGATATTAAACTGTATATGAAGAAATTATGTATCAGATTTTGTTACTTATTACCTGTTTCATTCACGCTTTTTTCAATAAAATACATTTAACTGTGACTGGACTCTATGGCAGGTTTTTTTTTCAGTAATCTGACTGCGTATGTGTTAAAAGCTTTGCTTTATCTGGAAAAAAATATTGTAGGGTCTGGGACAATGTAAAACTTCTGAATGCATAGGGATTTCCCACTGTATGCATTTCATTTTATTATATTATTTTATTGATGGCTATGGCATGATTTTTTGATTATATGTCTCACCAGTAGATGACTTATCTGAAAATGTTTATAACATCTATAAAATACACAGACTACACTCGTGGAAAACAGAAACAAAACAGGTCTGTGGCTAGACCTAGTGATTTGAAGGTTCAGCGGCAATGAGGTACAATGTACAGGTGATGATAGTATATTTGCCTAGTGGGGAGCATTTCAGTCACATTAATGCAGTTGCATCAAATTGTGTTGTTGGCAGCCAAGAACTACCACTGGACTAAAAACCAGCAAAACAAGCGGGAAACAACAGGGAGCATAAGGTGGCCTAAGCTGTACTTGTTATATGTTACTAAGGTAGAAAACAATGAAAAAACTTGACATCTGACATGTGGCAACTCTTACTTCATAAGGATTCTTCCAACACATGAATACGTACAGGTGCAACTTGTGGTTGGGCTATACCAATAATCTAAGTTGTTGTAGACAGAGGGAGGGGGCATTCAAAATTGAATCATAATGTTAAATTCTATGTATACAACTCATTGGGTGGCAAAAAGTAAAGAAATCTAAGGGTTTAATGGAGACCATAGGACTAAAAACTGTAACAAGGAAGTATTTTAATAGGAATGGTGCTAATATTCTTACTAATAAATTACTTACAACAGAGACTAATATTTAAATCAGATGGTGTGTGCATTTTGGCTCAATTAAAACTAATAATTTATGTCACTCTTCTACACTACACACACCAATGTTGTGGTGGTAGCTCTGTTAGTAATGTGGAATTAACAGTATTTTTCATTTTAACACAAATTCCACCATTTAATAACATCAAAATGTTAAAAAGAAAATAGAATATGATGTTTAATATAAGAGAGAGATGAATGAGTCAGCTGTTACTTTCTTAACAATGTAAACATGAATGCCTTAATTTATCTTTCCCGTGTCTACTAGGTTCAGATTTATGGTTTAAGAAAAGAAAGATATCTGACTTAAGGTTGTCACCTTTTGCTGTGGCCAAAACTGGACCAATGCCACAATCATTGCACCTCTCATAACTCTGCCCATCACCACCCCTCTCCCCACCCACTTTCCACTCATTGCTTGACATCATTGTCATGTCAAGTGAGGAAGAACACCTTCTTTTCCATTTACAATGCTTTTTTTAGCCAATGTACTATGATTTTCTGTAAAAAAGCATAGTAAATCTGCAGAATTAACGAACTCTAATAGTCTGTTTCTTTTTTGAAATAGACTGAATTTGTACAGTATTTTCTGGACTACTGGACAATTGGTTCAATTTCCAGATAGTCCAGAAAAAAATGGAGAGGTGACATTGCTAATCTGACTCCCTAGTGAAGAAAGAAAAGACTCTGGCTTGGCTAAATATTTTTTGCATAATTTACTGAATGGTTTATCCTATAACAGTTTTACCCCTTGCTTAGATATTTTGGCATATTTTGCAGGCACTTTCATGTTTATGGACATTAACTGGGTTTTAAACCCTGTAATTTTAAAGTGTAGCCAAACAATTTACTTATGTTGTAATTACAAGGTCACAAAAGTCTGAAACATGGCATGTTCTGCAACGAGTGGGGTTTAGCTCTGTTAAACTGAATGTACCCATAAAGACTTAAAAACTATAATGTGATGGGCATTCAGAAGCCATGTAAACTACTGGTATGTCCATAAGAGGTAAGTTGCATATAACCCATTGGCCTCCGGTACAGGGAATGTATGGTACTAAAAAGTGAAGAATCTAGCTTGGCTTTCTTGCAGTTGAGATGTTAAACTGAAGCCCCATCTGCTTGGGTTGGCAGTAGCTCAGCTAGATGTAAGAGATCCCATGGCACCTGTCATATGAAGTAGGGGCCCTTAAATTAACACAACATAAATAAAATGTTTCTTACATATTTGCGTATTTACAAAATAGACATATTTACAAGTACATATCTATACATTTCTATTTCTATATATCATTATTATTACTATTCAGTAACTGACCCCGCTCCTTCTTCCACAACCATGATCTATTTTTTCTCAGTATGTCAACCAAAATCCATTCCCCATTAAATAAAATTTCATTCAGTCTTTCATTCGAAATCACCCAACCATCCATCCACAACCCTTTATTCCTCAATTTTTTTTTTTTTTTTTTTGCATCTGGAGTCAGGGTGTTACTTCAAAAGTTTTGATCATCTAAAGCTAAATTTCACACTACCAGGTGGCAAGTGACCAAATAAACCATATTCCACAAAATAACTTCTCTACCCTCCTCAAATAATCTTTCTTCTTGTTTTTATAATGTCCATACATAATCATATTCATATCTATATTTATGCCATTGCTGTTTTATATTTCAGCAAAAACATGCTTGACTTTCAGTTCCTCCTCACAAACTACCCAGAGTCTTTCAATTTTTTATATGGTATAGTCCCCTTTACCAGTAACTTATTTATTATCAGTCTCCATAGGAAACCCAGACAATCTACAATGTTAGTACACCACTATTTCCTTATTTTAATGGCTTTTATCACTTCTGTTAAATTTTCTTATGGATTTGCATAATAATAATATTGTTTCATCATATCCTTCTATTCTTCTCTATACCATCTATTTTCATTTTCCATGTTAGCATTTTTTTTTTATTTTTAATTTCTTAATTTATATATCTTCATCTTTTTATCTCTTTTTCTTATTTTCATAATCTCCAAAAATCCTTTGTACTTATATTTAAACACTTTCTCTATTAATTTCTCATTTTTGTCATTTACCCACTTTAATACACTATATGAGTTTAAAGAAGTGGAATAAACAACTGGATTTAATAACCCAAATCCCCTGTCATTTTTATTGATATACAGCACATCTCTTCCACTGGGTTTAATCTTGAACACCATATGAAAGAAAACACCAATTGTACAATTTCTTTTTTCATATATTTCTGGGATCATGTACACATGTGAGCTATATGCTATTTTTTCAATAAAACAGAATTCACCAGATAAACCTTTTTCTTGAATACTAATGTAGATGTCTTTCTCATAAGATACATTTCTTTCAGTTTTCTTATTAACCCCCATTTCTTCATAATTACATATTTTTACCCAATTTTTATCTCTAACATAGATACAGCATTCACTGAAAATATACCCCTCCAATTTTCACAACCTCTCCCACACCCTTACTTTTATCTTTATTGAAGGTCATTGCCATTTCTTTAAAATACCCATTCAAACCAAAAGGTAAAAAGGGCACGCAGACAAACCATTCAGTAAAAATGGCAATAAAAACCCAGAAATGCTAGAGTCTGTACTGTGTGATACCTTAAACCTCCGATAGCAGAGACCCATGGGATATATGCAAAGGCCCCTTCAGGACAGCAAGTGTTTCAGCTAAGTAGTTTTAAATGCCTATGACTTTTTTTTTAACTTTTTTATACTTTTTGAGTCTTTATGGTCACATTGAGGATAATAAAGTAAAACCTCAATAGCTGTGGATATGAATGTTTCATTTTTTTTACTGACTTCATCAGCACAGAATAAGTGAATAGTTTAGCTATACTTCAGAAACAGGCTCTTTAAAGCCAGCTGATGCCCATAAAGTTTAAGGTGTCTGCAAAACATCCCAACTAACATCCAAACCAAAGGGTAAAAAAGACACACTCATGCAAGCACGCACACACACACACACACACACACACACACACACACACACACACACACACACACACACACGCACACACACGCACACACACGCACACACACACACACACACACACCATTCAGTAAAAAGTGCAATGAAATCCCAGGCAAACTAGAATTTTTACTGTGTGATACCTTTAAGTGTCCTGTAACAGAGGCCCATGGGATATATGCACAGGGCCTCTTCAATACATCAAGTGTTTACATAGCTTCTGAATGCCCATGACATTTTAATATTTTTTTTACTCTTTAAGGTTACATTAAGGTGAGTAAAGCCAAACACCTCTAGCTGTGGGCAAGCAATAAAAAGGATGAAGCATACATGCTCATTTTCCTCTGTATTATTCTCCTAAACCATTATAATGTGTATATTTTAATCTGAAAGATTTCCATTTTTTATTTTATTCTTTGTATCTTTCTTCCATATGTGTTTCAATATCCCACTACATAGCTCTTCATGAACAAACCCTTCATTCAACCATTCATTCAAAACATTTACAAAGCACTCTTTTTGCCAGTTCCTTAATTTCTTGTACATGCCATACCCTATGCCATTTGATCCTGATATTGAATCAACACTTACTTTCCTAAGTAGTTCAACCAACTAACTAATAGTAATTTCTTTTTCAAAATTTTCCTTAGCTCATTCTTAAATGTTTTTAACTCTCTATTTTTCATCTTTCTTTTTACTATTATACATATTTTCTACATGCTGTACTACAATACATATGATTTGCTGTTAAATTTATCTTACATTTTTCATTCTCTTATTATATTAATTCTCTCCTTTAATATTTTACCCAAATATGCAATTATCTCCTCTCTTGTAAATAGTATCTCTGCTTAAACATTTATATCTTTTTTTCCTCTGTGTTCTTCATCTCCACATTTTCTAATACACTTCCAAACATCTTTCCATACTTCACTTTCTCTTCCTTTCCTCCATCATCCTGCCATTGCAAAAACAAACACTTCTTATACTTTTTTTAATTCAATCTACTATTCAGATAATTTTTTATAAAAGGACTTCATGGTTATGTGATTCTATCATAACTACAGCACTTCCTACTCTCTAAATTCATCCCATAATTTCTAATTTATTATTTTTATCCCCTTTTCTTTTTTAATATACTCCCTTTCTTCCATCACCTCCATCCACATTGACAATGATAAAAAAGTGTCTCTATTGTATCACCATCTGCTACACCCAAACTGTCCAGTACTGCAAAATAATCAATTTCAAATCACATTTCTCCTCTTCTATAATTCCATTGACTTTTATTCCACACAGCTAACATAACACATTTTATCTCTTCTTGTATTTTTTTTTACCATTGCTGCCTTTCTTTTTGCATTTTTCCCATTAAATCACAACAAAATTCCCTCACAATAATAATGCTCATGTTAAGCACCACCTAATCTAATATTTGAAAAAAAAACAGATACATTCTTGTCTTGCTATTTCTATATGGATATAATGCTATAATTCTATAAACATATTGCCTCCACCCACTTCACATCTTTAACAGTTAACCTTCCCATCCTTACCTATGTTACATTTAATATTTTAACTGTTTTTTTACACAATTCAGCCACTCAAGAACAACATTCATCTCCTAGATTCCATATTATTTTTCACCCCACATTTTTTGTTTATAATCCTTTTTCCCTTGTCAGGATCTTATATCCTCTATAAGGGTAATATCTACATCACATTTAGCACCCCATTTCAGTATCCTTATTCTTGTATTAATAACACTATTTACATTTACTGAAAACACTCTAAAATTATAACTTTTCATTCTTCCTAAGTTTAAGAAAAGTATTTTAAATTTTCATTTTCTTATTTTTGTTCTTTACCCAATTGATTTTTTTTCTTAGTTTATGTACCATTATTCCTCGGTTCTCAGAATCAGATTTCCACTAGTTTCATTAACTGAAACATTTCTAAACTATTCCTTTCTTTTCTTTTTAATCATTGGTGATGTTTTGTAAATCCTCTTTTCCTCAGCCTTACCCTAGCATCTATAAAATATCTTTCCCTAACATCCTTTACACTCCCTTTACAAATGTCTGACTTATCACCTTCAATTTCTTCTTGATTTTCAACACGCTCAGTTCAGTTTCCTTTATCCTCCTGAAATATAACATTTTTATCAAAGTCATCTTTTATTACTTCAACATCTGTTTCATCAACACTATATTCCTCTTTCCCCCTCCTTCCTCATTACTTTCAGGCATTACAATGCTTTCTTCATCATCCTGCTCAAAATTGTATTGCTTATTCGTTTTACAATCAAACCAAAAGTGCCCTTCACTTTTACATATTCTGCATAATGTTTACACTTATTCATCATATGACATTATTTCCCACACTGATTACAGCTTATTTTTGTACACTCATTTATCACATTAGTGAAATCCCCACAAAAAAAGTTTTTGGCTGTCCCTCAAATACCATGTAGATATATAACACTTGGTAAATGCTTTATGACATCATTTTCATATTTTAAAATATCACTTCCCACCTCCCATTCCAAATACTGCTCTCATTCTTTAACTTTCACAATATCAGAAACTGAGCAACACATAAATGAAAAATAAGTTTTAAGATCTGTTAATTCAATTTCATCAGTAAAAATTAAAAACAATACTTTGTTTTAATCATGCCCTTTGCCCGGAATATGTAAATTAATTCTACTGGTAATAATTATTTTTTCACAATTAAACAAAAACTTTTCCATTGAGTCTTCAGCCTTAAATCTTAAGTCATAAAATGTCTCTTTCCATAATTAATAAAAGATCAAATGTCTTTTTCTTCAAAACCCAAACGTAATACTAAATTTTCCTACAAAAATTATCTGTCTATTATTTCTTATTTCTTATCTGAACAACAAGCCTTTTGTTTTTTAATAAAGTTTTCACTATCTTTTGTTCTTCTGACTGCATCCACATATGACTTTCCCAATTGCATCCCACCTGTAACCTTATGTGCATCCAACTCATGACTCATTTACTTTCTGTCCAACTCAATGTCCATTCCAAAAACATTTCCCATCATATCAGACCATGAAATCTCAGATTGTTCTCCATGATCACCTTTGTTCAATAAAACAGCTAGGTTTTTCATCAGGCAAGTCACTAAGAAGCAATTTCAGTTACAACAATGTCTTCAAAATACTGGACTTTAAAGTCAGCTAAACACTATTTGTGCTTTTCAACAGTTTTCTGTCTGATTGACAGCCACACTACTATCACCAATAGAACAACTCTCTTCTCCCTCCATTACTACACAGCTTCTCCTAGCTGTATCTGCACCAGTAAAAGAAACAAGAAGTGCAATAGCAAAACTTTTTCAATCCCACAATGAAAACAGTAAGGGAAGTTCCCTCATTCCCTGACCAAAATTCCACTAGTAATATAAACACCACCTTGGGTCTCCCCTAAAAGAGGCTACTAGTCCAGTGGGACTACCCCGGTCAATAAAGGATACATAAATAAATAAATAAATAAATAAATAAATTCTGTTTCACTTTCAATTAAGTCTATATTCATATTTCACTTCCTACCAAATCTTGATATTTCCTCCATCATGTTACTGTTTCCACATTGTGCTCTTTTGTCTTTTTCATTCCATATTGCTGAGTCATTACATTCTTCTGTCCCACACCTTCTCCTGATCTAAACTTCTGTCAGAATAATTAGTCATTTTTAGTTTTTTAGGTGTTCTTGATTCAAGCATTTTTTGCTCTCGTCCCATGGTTTGTTGTGTATTAGTTCTATCCCTCTCCTCTGCCCCTGACTGCCACATTCCTAATTTCTGCTGACGTAGGATTTCATGTGTTTGTCCATGTATTATTTATTTCCATTTAGGATCATTCAATTGCAACACATAGATAATTCTTAACTGTGCTGCTTTTAAATAATCTTCCAGGTCCATCATTCCCAAACCTTTTTCTATAGGGAGTGCCACCATGTCTCATCTCTCTCTCCCTCTTTCTCTCACTCTTTGCTTCTGCCTAAAATTAACTCACCTCCTTAGTTAGTCTTTTCTGTACTTTATCCTTCATTTAGAATAAATAAGATATTCTAAGATAAAACACCAATGACACCTGAAACAACTTTATATCCATAATTTACTGTCTTCCTCCAAAAACAGCATTCTCCATTTGCATATCTTATTAACCATGCTACTGTTTCTTCCCTTATTTCCATAGCTGCCTGGAAATGATCTTACTTAACCCAAATTCCCAAGTATTAACTCTGTCATACCCATAAATGTGGATATTATTGTACCAAATCAAAGGAGGAAATGTATTCTGAAGCTAAATCTTAAGTTTTAGTCTCATTAATTTTATAACCAGCTAATCCTTCAAAAATATGTAAATGTTCATCTGGCTTCACTGTATGTAAAACTACATCATCTCCAAATAATGCAAACTCTTCATGCATGTTTCCCAATTCATAATCTCATATATTTGTCCATCTTATTTTCTGGGCTAAAGGCTCCAGGCTTAGGGCAAAAAGCAATAGGGCAAGCAGAAACCCTTGCCTCATTACCTTGAAAGCCTTATATTGGACATAATCCTCCATTATCTTTAAACAAATGGCTTAGAGTTTCCTTAAATTTGAAATATTGCCTCTACCTATTGGTTAGAAAATCCAAATTCTATTTATACATCTCTTGGGAAGCCCCATCTGACTATAACAAAGGCTTTTTGTCAGTGAGACTAATAAAAGACATTTTTTATCTTTTTATGACTGACATCTTGATGTATTAAAATTGTCTTAGTTATATTATAAAAAAATGTCTTCCCTCAATAAAGCAATACTGGTCTTGTTCAGTAGTCTCCCTTATTATTATAGCCATCCTCCTTGCCAATATAGTCATGAATACTTTATAGTCATTGTTTAAAATTGAAACTGGTCAATGTGCTGCAGGGTCTAATGGAGCCTTACCTTCTTTTGGTATTACTGTCACAACTGCCTCGCTTCAAGAGTAAGGGCTTACATCATCTTTAAGCACTGTATTAAATAGCTTCTGCCTCATCCTAAGTATCAACCATCCATGACACTTGGTTTATCCATTTTACCACCCACAACACTTGGTTTACCCATTTTCTGAGCCTGCTTCAATTCCCATATCCCATGTTCTGTTATGGTGGATAAGAGGGCTTTCCTGTTCTCCTCTCTTACTTCTGGTAACCCCAAGTGTGGTAAATATCTCTTTTCCTTTATTCTTCTTTTTAGCTGATCCTCTTGTTCATACAAATTTTCATAGTTCCTTCTTATGAACTCCCAAAATTTGTAGGGATTCATAACTACCCAACCTATATTTATTTTGGCCAAAAGCATGCAACTCATTTTTAATTTTCAATAAAACTTTCTATTTTTCTGCAACACGTCTACCTTTTATGCTGCACTGTGGCTTATTTTAATGTTCAAGTGACTGGAGTCAAGGTACCTTGCATTTGTCAGGATCCTGGTTATGTTTTTTACAAGAACAGCTCTCTTTTCTGTGGTTTCTATTCTTCAGGAACAAATTGCTAACTCTTGAGTCCAGATAGGTTTTGGAACCAAGAGGTAAAAATCCCAAAATGTTTGCAGGTGTAAGAGCCTGAAATAGAAATTCATATTTTTGCATGCTTTAATATCCAAGGAAAAGCATTGTTTTTAAGTCAGGCCTATAAGGAATAGTCACTCTCAACATACACCTGAGTGTCTCTAACAATGTATATAGTACCCCTATTTCATAGTATTGAGAACATTTCCTCATTCTAAAGAAAGGGACCAATCCTGGGATTCATTAAGCTCTGTGTATGCTCTGCGCAGAGCCTGCATGGACTGTATCTGTGACTGCAATGGTGGTCAGTCTGTGACAGCACATAATGCATATTAATGAGGCATGTTGAGTCTAAGTTAGGTCTCGCAGCTCACAACATTATTGGAGGTTGCAAAACCTTGGAAACGAACAAGGATATTGATTCCATGTAAAGGAGAACACATACACTCTGTGGATGTGCACTGAATGCCATAATGATCACTAAAGCTATATACATCATAGTTCTTTCCCTGTTAGTGCAAGAAATTACTGTATTAAATAGCTTCTGCCTCATCCTAAGTATCAACCATCCATGACACTTGGTTTATCCATTTTACCATCCATGACACTTGGTTTACCCATTTTCTGAGCCTGCTTCAATTCCCATATCCCATGTTCTGTTATGGTGGATAAGAGGGCTTTCCTGTTCTCCTCTCTTACTTTTGGTAACCCCAAGTGTGGTAAATATCTCTTTTCCTTTATTCTTCTTTTTAGCTGATCCTCTTGTTTATAGAAATTTTCATAGTTCTTTCTTATGAACTCCCAAAATTTGTAGGGATTCAAAACTACCCAACCTATATTTATTTTGGTCAAAAGCGCTCAACTCATTTTTAATTTTCAATAAAACTTTCTATTTTTCTGCAACACGTCTACCTTTTATGCCTTTTGTGCCGCACTGTGGTTTATTTTAATGTTCTGTATACATCATAGCTCTCTCCCTATTAGTGCAAGAAATCTGGACAAATCTTAACATAATTGGGGGGATAATGACACAAAATAGGGACAGCTTTTAAATATTGTTCAGTTAAACTTAGAAATGCGCTATAATAACACAGTCTGTGTTAAGATGCATTTTCTAAAGGATTTGAAGTGTAAAACACAAAAATATCTAATTATTTAGTGAGTTCAATCCTGAGATTATCCCAGTGATATGGCAAAAAAAAAAAACATATATTATGAGGAACAGACCAAAATTTTGAGGGAAAAAAATGGACATTCTGCAAAAATCTGGACAGTTGAATGGTATAGTAGACATACTTCTGAACCCCTTACAGCCTAGAAATATGGACAAAAGGTATAAATAATGTGGGGACAAAAGATGACAACTAGACACCATACCGCTCAACCTCTTGGCAGATTAAATCTGGACAAAGCATCACATAATGTGGGGACAATGGGCCAAATATAGGGAGACGTTTTAAATATTTCTCTTATAAACTTTGGTGATAGAATAACAGAATGTGTGTTACCATGCATTGTCTGAAGGACATGAAGTCTGCAATTCAAAGTCATTTCATTATTTAGTAACTTTAATCCTCTCCTCAGATCATACTAGTGATTTGTCAGAAAACCACCAAGTATATGAGGAACAGGCTAAAAATTAGAGACATAAAGCTGGGCAGTCTGAAAAAACCTCGACAGTTGAGAGGTATGCTAGGGACATACTTATTAAATATTGCTCTTACAAACTTAGTTGATAGAATGATAGGTTTTGCATTCCCATGAATTGACAGAAGAGTATGAAGTCTGAGACTCAAATGTCTGTCACTATTTTCTGATTTCAACCCTCAATACTTTAACAATGACTTGTCAGAAAACCACAATACAGCAAAATTTGAGGCAAAATATGGACATTCTGAAAAAATCTGTACAGTTGAGAAGTATGGCAGTACAAATACCTGTCATTCTGTTAGTGCAACATATCTGCACAGAGGCCAACTTAATTAGAGGAGAATTAACCAATAATCAGGAAATATATGACAATAGATGTCACATGGGAATGTGTTTGAATGTAATACTCTCAACCTCTTAGAACAAAAATGTGGACAAAGGCAGAAAAATGGAGGGGCAAAGGACCAGAAATAAGAACAGATTGTTAATATTCCACATTGAAACTTATGAAGTTGATAGAATTTCTAGGTTGTACATTAGCATGAACTTGCTGAAGAGCATGAAGTTAGAAACTCAAATGATAGTCATCAGTTAATGACAACATTCTGCAATTGCATACCAATGATTTAGCCAGGAAAATGTGTTATGAGTAAAAGACCACAGATATGAGGCAAAAACTGGATATTCTGTACAGATCGGGAGAGTTGAGAGGTATGCACCCAAATGTCTGTAATATTGAGTGACAGCAGGCCAGAGATCATCCCAGTGATATAGCAAAAAAACACATATTTGATAAGGAAAAGATCTGGACATCCTGGGAATATCTGGACATTTGAGAGTTATGAATGTGAAGTATATGGTTCAAACACAATATATGACAGTGTTTCTACAGAGCAGACCATTATGATATCCCAGTCCTGCCAGTCTGTACTGAAGCTGTGTAAATGATCTGTAACAGAACATGGGACTGCCATGTAAAATGATCACTCAGAGGAAGTGTGTGCATTGAACAGGGACACACAGATGAATTGTAGGAATGAAGACATAGGAAGAGTACAGGTGAAACTCCCACGTGTACAGCAGAAGAGGGCATGTCAATGGAAGATGGCTGTAGCAGCAACACCAAGCACATATCTATATAGTATGGTATGGACTGTATAGTCAAAATTGGTTGTCTGTGACTGATGCAAAAGGAGACATAACAATGGGGAGGATATGCATGTGAGATAAGCATCCTTACATAAATAATGCAGAGCACCTCTATCAGGGATCTGACATACAATTAAGGTAGGGTACATATTGGGAAGCTGTGCAAACTGATATACTGAAAAAAGAGTGCAGTCTCAACAGAGGTCTCCAGCATATTGGCCACAGGTGAAGGATCATGGCAAATGTTACAACACCCAATCACAATTATGGACAATATCTGAATAATACCATCACTAATCCCATGCCTCTGGCATCACATATGTGATGTGATGTGGAGTGATAACAGATGAGTCTGCACACACACAGAGACACACACTGGACAACTAGTATGATGCATCTACACTCTATGAGGGCACCCACACTGTCCTGGTACAATAATATCTGCAGGAGGTGTTAGGAGGTACACTACTATAACTGTATGTAACAGTATGGGCACTACAGGCTAGCTGCCTTGTGTGCATGGCATATATCAGTGCCACAATCCACATTGTCACAAATCAAATACACACCATTAATGTTGTCACAGCACATTGATTCTGTGTGATAGGCCTGGAGGAAGTTAAGATACTGCATACTGCCTATTGTGATCTGGCCTAGGGTTTTGACGCAAACACACATGCATGTGTCATTGAGAAAACCTTACATCAGGTGATGGGCAAACATTTGGCTCACTGACAGAACACATCATACTGCAGTAGGTGAATCAACTGCTATCAATAGGCTGTCACCACTGGCAAACCCCAAGCATCTGTGTTTGACTCTTCACTGTTTGAACTGTACTTTCTGACAGTTCAGGCTAAAGTATATGGCCTTTGGCTTACCAAGTTTGATGATTCTTGCATGTTGTGTGCAATCATTGGGTCCACCTATGGTGATAACATAATGTAGGAGAAGCTAACCCACACAACTGAATGGTGACAAAGGCACACAACCTACAAATACATGCAGAAATGTATGTTTTAATCAAAAGTGGAGTTCCATGTTAATCACAGCATTGACAACAGTCCTGTTATGTAGAAACACAGAGACGCAAGCACTGGGAACACATTTAGATAACAATCTGAACTTTGACCACCATGTGTCCAAACTGCTATTGAAAGCTTATGTTGTGCACATCATAAGTCATGCCATCATGCTGACACCTTAGGATTATATGACAGCATTGTAGTCAAACCTCATTACAGCACTAATAGAGTATAATGATCTTTATCACATGCACCTCACCAAACACACATAGCAGCTGGAGAGAACACAGGGCTTTCTCAGCAAGATAACACAGGGCCTACACACCATGCCATGATGCATGTAGATAGATTAAAATCCATGTCACTGCAAACTTCATTGTATAGGATGATATGACTTCTGCTTGTCTCCAAGCCAATCTCTGGCCATGCCCTGGCAGGAGCACTGCATATCTACAAATGTAATATAGCTGATGACATCAGCAGTGTCTGTTGTGGACAAGATGACAGTGTCCCACATGCTGGTGTAAAATGCTCTATGTAATGCCAAGCAACAGCTCTCTCTCTCTCTCACACACACACACACACACACACACACACACACACACACACACACACACACACACACACACACACAAACACACACATACACACACACCTAGCTGAGCGCAATGAGAATAGAACCCCTACCTATCTAGATACACAGACTACAACACAGTACTTAATGCAAGTGCCATGGCACAAGTCTGATTTATGCAGGACTACAGGTGAACTTATAGTAGATTGTATCAGCAGGCCATATGACAGACACGATGTTGGGAGGCCTGCATGAAATGGATGTGTAGGCATGTGAAAGTATCAAAATACTGGCAATCCATGCCATTGGAGATGTAACTGTGAGATACACATATCTGCTGTTCTGTGTAGACAAGCACACACACACACACACACACACACACACACACACACACACACACACACACACACACCAAGTTAACTGCAGTGAGAACAGAACCAGTACCTACCTAAGTACACAAACTGCAAAACACAATACTTAAAAGAAGTGCCATAGCACAAGTATTTTTATACTGGAGTGCAGAATAACTTATAGTAGATGACATCAGCAGGCCATGTGGAAGAAAAGAGGTTGGGAGGCCTGCATGAAATGGATGTGCAGGCATGTACAAGTATCAAAAATTCTGACAATCTATGCTCTTCTGTCTAGTCCCAGTAATCAAGGAGCCTCAATCCTCACCACTGGCAACAGTGAGGGATGTACACAATAGCAGGATGACAAGTACACACACAGTAAAGTACAATTTATCTTAAGAGCACACAGAGATCACAATCAGTCTGGGGGCTGGTTTCTCTCTCTTTCTCCAGATCCCCAATAAGACTCCCCACTGACACAGCTGTAGGGTTAATATCTCAGCTGAGGGGTCAAGTCAAGACCTCCAGCACCTTCTCTGTCCAACCAGTGTTTTGTGTCCCTGCCCAAGTAGCTGACACACACACTTTGAGATTTGATTTATATACAAACACTCAGACACTGCTGGGAAGGCTGGCACAGGTTTACTAGCTATGTCCTCTTCTGCCCAGGCTATAAGGTAGTTATCACTGCCACTGACACCTCCTTATCAGATTTTAAAACAACATTGCAGGACAGTCTCAAATAAGTACAGAAAACATCTAAATTAATCTTTACTATATTTTTGTCTATCTCTAAAAAATGTACTGTACCCTGCTTTCAAACTATTTAGCAAAGCAAGTACAGATGTTGATAATGATGAGAGATGTTCTTGCTAAGTCCAAGACACAATACAAAATGCACACAGTCTCTCTCTGAGAGAGTTCTTAAATTACTATCAAACATTACTGCTGGGTCATCTTGGATGACATCACTCTTTGTCACCTGCCTTTAGTTCCCAGACTAACAGAAACTGACATAATTTAACATCTCTGTGTGAGACATACATATCTCTCAGACGTTTCAAAACTTGGAAGTCATAAAGCTATAAAAACTTTACACTTTAAACTTAATAATTACTTCTCTCCAAAGCAATAGAAAAAACTTCTAGCTCTAGGCATCCTGCCTTCTTGCTGCATTGAAACTAACTTTTATAGCACATCACAAAGCACTTAATTTTAACTTATTTTTTTGAAGTTTTATAAGTTAATCTTCTATGTCCCAGCAGGATATGATGTGGTTACATTCTTGAAGCTCACTACATAACATACAGTTCTGTATAAATCATAGTAATTTTCATAGATGACATAGAATTATTTACAAAATTCTAGCTAGCTGGCCTACCAGCATTTCAGTTTGTCACAGATGACATCAGCATGCCATGTGGGGGATAACAGAGGCCAGCATAAGCACATAGCTTCATAAGTTCATATAAGGCTACTAGCCTAATAGCACTAGGGTGTGTAGAAGACTAGGTGTGTAAAAACACAAGTACCCTTATTGACCATAGTTAGATGGTTGCATTTAGCAGAGCATATTATGCATATGGACAGTGCAGTGGTGCAGAAGTAGCATTGTTGCCTCACAGCAAGAGGTTATCTGGTTCAATTCTAGGGTGGAGTGTCTTCTGTGTGGAGTATGCATGTCCTCCATGCATTTGTCTGGGTTTCCTCTGGGTGCTCCGGTTTCCTCCCACATTACAAAGACATGTGTCTGGAGCATTTTTTCCCCAGGCCTCAGCTGAAAATTGGCTTTGTTACAAGTCAGACTTTCCTGCATCTTCACCATGCTCTGAATTTATATGGTTAGCAACTGTGTAGCTAGAGAAACTGAAGAGGACCTGAATGTTGAACTCAGAAGGGAGGGTACTACTCATAAAAAAATGTTCCTATTTTGAGCCTTTATCCCCCTGGTTTATTTTAAGCTTATCCAGATACCTTGATCTAGCATACCTTTCAACTGTACAGTGTTTGAGGAATGTCCAGTTTTTGCCTCATATTTTTGGTCTGTTCCTCATAAATATGTGTTGTTTGATAAATCACTGGGATGATCTAAATATTAAAGTTGCTAAATAATGAAATGCATTTGAGTTTCAGATTTCATAACCTTCAGAAAATGCATGCTAACACAAATCCTGTTGTTCTAGCAACTTTCTAAGTTAATAAGAGCAACTCTGATTTCTTGTGCTAAGAGGCTGAGAGGAATGTGTAAGAGGTCGAGAGGTATGCAAAGCTGTTAACTGCTGCTGCTTCTTCAAACCTGTTGTTCTATCAATTTTCTAAGTTTGTGGGAGCAATATTTAAAAAGTGCCTCTATTTCTGTCGCTTTGTCCACCCATTATTGACGGCTTTCTTCAGATTTCTTGCTCTAAGAGGTTAAGATGTATGCCATGTAGACTAGGTCCATGGCTGCATTCAAAGAATTTTCAAATACAGACAGAACACCAGCACAGAGTCCACATGGTTGCATCCTACCATGTTGAATCATTCCAGCATGTTTCCCTGCTTCATTCGCATGCTATTCAACTGCTTATGCAGCCGATTAGCATGCCAAGGTGTTTAACTGGTGTCCACGGAGGTGCGCTCCCCTACACAGTTATTACTGAGTTCAAATTTTTCTTCAGCTGTTTGCGCATTACTCTGCGATGTGGACATAGTGAAAAACTTCTGTGTACACTTTATTGAATACTCATCCAAATCTTTCCACAATCGGTTTCAGAAAGTTATCTGAAGATGATCTTGGGAAATGTATTTGATATTTTCATTTGAATTGTAGTCTTCTTAATGCCCATACATTCAGACAGACATTTCCTCATAAAGTCCAAGCAGTCCTTACCTTTGACATGATCTGAGACTGCAGAAAACTAAATACTCTTCCTCCTTTATCTGTCTTCCATTCTACTATTTTCAACATAAAGGAACCTGACTGTTCTCAGAGTCTGTCATTTTCTTTGGTTTCCTTTGCCACCACATGTAGAATGTCATATTGACCTTCTTATACAGTGATGGGAGCCTGTTCCTTCCTTCCTTGACCGTCTGCTGATTTCATATGCACTGTGACTCCTGTACACTGGCCGAGCAATCAAGGAGCCTCAAACCTCACCACTAACACCAGTGAGGAGCATCCACATTGGAAAGGACAACAAATACACGCACAGTAAAGTACAGTTTCCCTTAAGATCACACAGAGGTCATAGTCAGTCTGAGGCTGGTTTCTTCCTATCTCTCCAGATCTCCAATAAGACTTCCCACTGGCAGAGCTATAGGTTCCAGATCTCGCTAACCCACAGCACCATCTCTGTCCAACCAGTGCTTCTTGTCCCTGCCCAAGTAGCTGACACACACACACTCTAAGATATGAGTTATATACAAACATACAGATACTCCTGGAGGGAAGGCTGGCACAGGTTCTCTAGCTATGCCCCTTCCTGCCAGGCTATAAGGTAGTAATCACTGCCACCAACCACTAATATCAGCTACTAATAAGGCCCGTATCAAAGGGTGTCCAATTTACTGTGTAGTATTATTATCCAAATGGTAAGTGTAACTGAACAGCCATGCTTATTGTAGTGGCTTAGTACAGTATCACTATATACATGCAATGTACTCTAGAGGTTAAATTATCTCTTCATAAAACAGCCACAGTTGAAAGGTTTAAAAATATTTAATAATAAATAATAAGAACACAAGACAATGCTTCTTACTACACAGTGCTACTCAAAATTTCAGAGATCACAGAGAAATACTTAACATAATACAGTAGAAAAGTTCTGACATCAATACAGAAAACAACTAGTCTAATCTTCCCATTTCCTAACTGTATCTAAGAACAAACACAGTTCTAAAATAAACGTACAGTCTTTCTGTCCATAAATTGATAGCACAGTACTACTGACTCATTTCAGATTACATAATCTTTTTCCTCTTGTTCCCAAGCTAACAGAAATTCCGAGTTTAGGAGCCCTTTTGATCTTGCACCCAGTCAGGAAGCTACATTAATAAAAGACATTATACATGCAAATTCTAGCAATTAACTCTGGTCTCAAAACAATAGCAATAATTCCTTCATCCAGACATCTTGACATTTGAGTTTTGAGTTCAAACAATTATACAATGCTTGACTTACCAGCTTTCTTCCAGCAGAATGCAATGTGGTTACATTTTTGAAGTTCAACATTTAACAAAGAGAACAAGCATGTGGCTTACATTAATATTTACAAATAACAGAATTATCTACAAAATCCTATCTAGCTAGCCTTCACATATCTTCACATGCACTATGAAATTTTCTGCTATTTTCTTTTTGTATTTATACTGACCTGACATTCAACAGAGTGTTTTTGTAAGTGATGATCAGCACTCCAGTAAACAGCTCTTTTGCAAAGTTTCTTAAGTGGGAAACCTGGAGCATTAAATTGTACCACTTGTCTGTATAGTGACATATAGAAAGATCCCAATTTCTTTGCCTCTCTTTGAGATATTAATGTATGCATTGTCATTAACATTTTCTTATCAAACACGTTTCCATTACTGGAATTTATTTTATTAACTAATTAATTAACTACCCTGGCATTATCCAGGACCAGCATTTCCTGGTTATTTTACCATGCCTCATAGCCTATACTAGTTTAGATCCTTGTTAATAAAATCCTTAGTCCTTTCATCCTGAACTGCCTGATCTTTCAAGGCCACTGACCTTTCAAGGGCAGATAATGATATATAAAAGTATGTGAGAAGGAACAAAGTTGTCAGGTTTAGGGAACACATCTATGCTTTGGACCAAAAATAAATGTTATTGGCATCTGCAAAATTTGCCAGTAATACTTTGATCATCTTCTGCCTTTCAGAAAGATAGAAAAATAGCAGTCTTCAATTTTCATACATTTAAAAAAGTACCCACTGTTTGGATAAGGTAATTTTGATGCAATGATCATCCTCTTCATTGTTGCCATGACATATTGTAGGGCAATAATCAACCAGGTAGATAAAAAACAGCACTTTAGGTTCTGCTTGAAAGGATCTCCATGAATTTATCAAAACCCAATTCATAAAGCCTTACATAAAGCAATGCATTTAGTCCTAGAGAAAATGTATAGGTAAGCTGCATGTACTACTGGGAGAAGTTCAGTCAGAGATAAAGCTGACATAATTGTTTGGCTACAATAATCAAATGACACATGCAATGGTAAAGAAGAATCTTACACAGAGCACTTAAGTACGTCATTAGCACTAAGATGTTATACTTCTGGCATCTTTCAGTGCATACCTGGATTACCAAGACAGTGAAGTAGGAACATCTATGTAAAGTGGAGGTTTGATCAGTAAGAGAAACATTAGAAACACTACTACTAACACAGCAGTAGAGAGGATGCCTTCATTCATGCAGTCTGGGTAGGTTTTTGTAGATCTAACTGCCTGTATGCTATTGGAAATATTCCCATTGGCTGTAGCTGTATCCTATGAGGTTAACACCATATATTACAAAGATGTGATAAAATGAGATGGGGTCAGAGCTGGAGCAGTAGCACTAGAAGTATGGCTGAATGAATAGGCAGGTGACTAGGAACACTACCATGAAAGGCAAGATTAAGGTAATTTCTTAAGTAACTGATATATGAGCACAGGGTATCAAAGGGATAGCAGTCACTGAAGGGTAGGAAAATGGAGTTGGTGGAATTTTATTTTCTGACAGACTATATGTAGACATGTGGAGAAGATTGACTGTTGACGGCTGATATGTAATAAGGCTGGGTACTCGAATCAATGATGCACTTTGGTGGGGGGATTCCACTGGTTGCGACATTAAGCAGGTTACATAAATTGTTGCTATGGTAAGGGAAGACATGAAGACCCGAGTACAGTGCTAACATGGGTGTTTGGGGGTGAGTACTGTCACTGAGCACTGTTGGGATTAGGATGAAGTATGCGTTACTGATGTATGTTTCCTGTGTTGTAGGGAGCAGAATGTTGTAAGTCATATGATTCTTTGGTGTCATTCTTTTTGGAGTGTCACACAGTTGTTGGATGAGAGTCTGCACCCCAACTCCATACATGCTCTATCAGCTGAAGTCTGGTCCATAAATTGCACAAATGCATCTAAACATTATATTTTTGGCATGCTGTTATTAAAATCAATGCAGAAGTGTGCAGAAGTGAAGACAGCTTATTCTTTCTAACTCAGAATCTTCCATGGCTTCCCATGTGTTGGGCAAAATATAAAAATATTGTGTCAGTCATAACGTCCCTGCTTGAAGTCCTGTGTCCTATTTAAATCACTGCTAGGCTACTCTAATTAATGTTTAAGAAGGTTCTATTGGGACTGATGATCCATGACATAGGAAACCTACACCACCACTAGTACAGAAGCATAGGAATTTGTGGACTTTGTTAATACAAATACCCTGGAACAATTTGTCAGAGTAACCACTAGGTGGGAAAAGTCTCTTGGCTCTTATCCTTACTATTATGGGAGCATCTTCTACTGTCTCTTGCATATCTTCATCACTGGTTAGGTCTAACCATAAAGCAGTCTCCCTCAAAACTGGGAGCTATCATAAATTCCACCCTGACACAAGAATCCTGCAAGAGGATCTAACGCAGATAAATGATTGGTGTCAAAGCCACAGATAAAAATGCAACAAAAGAAGTGCATTATAATGTCTTTTGATAAAATGTTCACCCCGACAAATTACTCCATTGATAAGAAACCCCTAAGAGCTGAACTGGTAGTCAGAGATATCTGCAAACATATGTAGAAAGTAATCTGACATTTCACCAACAAGTAGCCAGTGTCACCCAACTTATAAGTAAGGTTATGGTATCCAGGTCCAAGGAAGTTATAGTACCACTCTACTCGGTCCTTATTAGACCTATCATTGATCACAGTGCCTCCTTCGGCATGATCTGACAAGGAATATGCAACAGTTGGAATGCCCACAGAGGCTCCTCACCAACAGAATACAGGGCATTAACACATTCACCTAGACAGATTGCCTTAGAGCACTGTCTCTATACTTAGCCTCCTAAAGGTTGTTGGGAGACAATCTGTGCTTAGCATACAAGGCATCATTAGATTCAGCCCTGATGGAGCTTTTTCCTATCTGCAAAATGAGCTGCACCAGAAACACTTGCTCCAGTGATGTGAACTTTGCCTGTGACATAAATAAAACTTGCTGGTGAGATAGATATGTGTCTCAAAGTATCCCCCTTGCTCTGGAATATGCTCCCCATCCATGTGAAGCTGAGCCCATTGTTAACTCTAGTCAAATGTTACCTTGACCATTGAATGGGAAATCTTAAATTCATCCCTGGCATGGCCCACCATGTCTCTTATAAATAGGTATTGACAGTAAACATTCCCTAATATATCCACCCACATAACTTTTTAGCAATTTCCTAACTAACATCCCCAACTAACAAACATCCCCCTTCAATTAAGATGCACATGTTACAAGGGGATGCAATTAGATTGGGCTGCATGTTAGGCTTATAAAGGCCCTGGTGTTCACTAGCTAATATATATCTATGAACCTATGACAGCTATGGTTTATGCCATATGGCTGACAGATTTAGCTAGCATATTGATGACTCTATCTAGAGAGGAGAGCTGTGTTGCATTCCATTTTTCCTTGCATTTGAAAATGTGTAATAAGGAATTAATTCAATAAAAGTAAGGGCAGGCTTTTTTCTCATGTATCACATTAAGTAAGATGAAATAGTTTCCTCTGCATCCAGCTTGTACAAGTTAGTGACAGTGCCTTCACACTTGGATATAGATATATGCATTAATACCGTTCTTTATTTCAGCTTTATTAAACGATTCTCCAGAGTTGTACTTCTATTTCTTTGTCAATGTAGGCTGTCAAGCAATCAGTATTTAAAAACTGCAGGGAGGCTATTGTACACCGTTTACAGATGTTGGTAGAATCTGTGGATACTGTTAGGTTGGTCTCCAGTAGAACTTGCTTAAGTTGCAGCACAAACAAGCATAAAGTACATAATAGCAATGAAGAAGTATCAGACAATGTACCAGTTGCACATGTTTAGTGTTTGCACCTTAGCCAAGTGAGATGTTGCATATAGTTTGGCTTTAGTGAGTGCGGCCATGAAAATGAATGTCTTTCTGTAAATGAGGATGAATTACAGCATCTACTAATGTATAGAAAGTGTAACCTCAGCATTTGTACCTGCAAAACCTTCAAAAAACTTCAAATCAAGACCCAAGAAGCCTTTACATCCATCAAAACCTGGTTTACAAACTCCCAGCCAATACTAAATCCTAAAAAGACCCAACTTATGCTCTTTCATCCACCCAAAGCAGCAGCACCTACTCCCCCATTCTCTATTTCTGCATCAGATCCCCCATCACACAAACCAAGTTACTAGGGGTCATTATTGACAATAATATGAAATTTGACAAACACATAGCTCAAACTATAACCAAAATCAACAAAAAAACTAGGCACTCTTTACAGATGTAAAAACTTCCTAATCAGCGACAGTAAAGTTACCCTAGCTCATACTCATCTTCTCTCTAACTTACTGTATGTTTCTCCTGTCCTAATTAATTTAAACAACAGTGATTTAAACAAGCTATCAATATGCTACAACAAAATAGCAAAATTTGCCACAAACTTCTTCTACTGCACCCACCACTGCCAGGCCCTAAAATAGCTTTCCTGGCTGGAACTCCATAACACCTTAGCTCTAAACCAACTTTTTCTAGCTCATCAAATACTGTACCAACCTGACAAAACTCCAGCCTTACAAGACCTGATCACTCTCTACTCCACTAACCACAAACTTATATCCACTAACAAGGCACTAATAGGAATCGCCAAAAGCCATTACAGCTTTGGTGACTCCCTGAATCCTAGCAACATTGCTAAGACTTGGAACTCCCTACCACTACAAATCAGCTTACAACCTAACAAAACCATCTTCAAAAAACAGCTTATTTCCCACCTAAACAACTGCTGGACATGCAACTGCCTAGCACCTGGCTGACATATTCTAACTCCTTTCCTCTATCCACTATCTAACCTCCTCTTTAAAACTCCCAGAGATGCACTATGTATTATCATACGTTACTTACCAACTCACTGCCACCTACTTCTCACTGTTTCATCTATACCCATTAACTTTCCCATAGACTAAGCTGAAAAACTTTCCCTTAAAATGTCAATGCACCTCATATGAACTTGTCTGTATTCTCTTCCATTTTTAGTTTTCCTTTCTTGTCTTATCTTTAGTACATCTTCAAGATTATCTCTACTAAACATACTGTATGAGCAACCATCATATGTTGCTACCTGCTATACTTTTAATTGTATGTCTAAATGTTTATGCTCATGTAAAGACCTTATGCAATCATATCATATTCTACTATATTTTTATAAGTGAATGTGTAAACCACAATGCTCATGTAAACGTCTTATGTATAGTATGTTACCAATTGTTCTGGAGCTTTTCTCCCCGGGCCTCCGCTGACAATGGACAGCTCTGTCCAGTCGGACCTCCCTGGTAAACAAATGTAAAATAAATAAATAAATCTGTATCATTTGGTAAAGTAACAAGGAATCCATGAAGCAATGCTCAGTCAACTTACCTGGAAGATCTGTTCCGAGTTGAGAAGGGCCAAGAATAAGCTGGGAATTGTAAGGAATGGGCATAATTTCAGCCAGTCATGTTGGAAAGGCACTAGGTAGCTAGTTCTCAACCTAAAAGGAAACGCAGAAGTGGCCAGGTTAGTACATTGCAGGGCTGTGATAATAACAAGCACCTTCTAAAGTATCAGAACAATGCTCCCTAACAAAGTAACATATTATATATAATGCACATATAATACTTGACCATATAAACAGGGATATATTACATATTCATCAAAGGAATCATCACTGCCATGACATCATAAAACAGTGAACCCACAATGCCTGTCTATTTAAGTTAATGTATAGCCTACTGTATTCCAATACTAATTGCATAAGTAGGAGTTTCTTACTTCCTAGAAAAACAAGCTGTCAATAAGGTCTTACAGGTGGAACACCTCACATTGAAAATTGAAATGTGTGAGGATCAGTAGCAGAACTAGTGTGGGCTGAAGGTGGCAACTGCCATGGGCACAAAGTGTTAGGAAGCGTGATCTCTGATGCATCATTCTGATTCCCGATCGCTCTTTAGTGCATACCAGTTTTTGAAAGACAGTACCACATTGGCAGTCAAAACTGAACTCAATAACTCTCTGTGTGGTTTAAACTGTAGCAAGCATTTTGCTACAGTTTAAAAGGAAAACAAGATTTTTCTTTTTTTTTCTAGCTAAAATATAAGTTTGTAGGTAAGTATTACCCTATCTGCCCTTCCAGGCCATTTTAAGTCTACTCAATTTCCTTTTTTGTGCTCAAAATAACCTATTCCATTTGGTTACAGATTAGTCTTACCCATCCCATGGTCAGAATAACTGGGATCATGCCATAGATAATTTGAGGGGAACCATTTGTGGAATAAAGCATTTAAGAGCTGCATCTGCCCATTAGTAGTACAGGGGCAGTCCTGGGGTAAATTTTCTGTTTTCATTAAGAGATTTAAATTCCTCTTCAAAATGGACAAGAATGAACTTTGTTTTGCGTGGATGGAGAGTCGGTTCCACAGCAGTGATATCCTCTGTGAAATATACTTGTCCCTCCAAACCATTCTGTTGCTGTCACAGAAGAGGTTTAGAACCCTACACCAAGTATTTCTGAAACCATTTGTCTTGCTGATGCACAGAGGATGCCTTGTATGCTGGACATAGGTCACCTCTTAGCAGTCTGTAGAATACTGAGTATAGTGACAGGGCTTTGAGCTGGTCCATGTAGGACACATTGTTTAGGCCTTGTATCCTTTTAGTAAGGTATCTCTGTGGATATTCCAGCTGTTGCAAGTGTCTGGAGAGATTCTTGCCAGAGGGGGCATTAAATTCAATGAATGGCCTAATAAGGGATGAGTAAAGGGAGCAATGACATCCCTAGATGGACACATTCCCCTTGTTTATAAACTGTGTAGTATAGAAGGACTTTCTTACAACAATAGATATATATTGTTCAAAAGTTAGGTCACTACCCACAAACATTCTCCAAAACATTCCTAAATCTTGACCAACTGAGTCAAATCTTAGGACATATTGCCAATGTGGTAGTTCCCTGGGGTAGATGACTTTCCAAAGGATGCAATAATGCATTTTTGGCATTTAGTTTCAGACAATTATTTTTGACAAACTTTCTTGCATGATGGCTAAGTCATTTGAGGACTCACTGTGTGTTCCTAGCTTGCAGTCGTCATCAAACTTAATCAGCCAGAGCCCTTTGATATTGGCTTTTACTTCAGAAAAGTAGATGCCAAATAGGAGAGGTCCTAGCACAGTACCCTGGGGACTCCACTGGTGAATGATCTCTATGCAGAAGTAAATTCCATTATTTTGATTATCTGCATCCTATCTATGAGCCAGTTGATGATCCAGTTGGTGTCACAGGCGTTATTCACAGTTTTTTTAACTTTTCAAATATGCTTTTGTAGGGAATTTTTCTCTAAAGCTTTGGCCAGGTCAAAGTATGTGGTGTGTACCATTTTGCATTCATCGATTGCTCTGGTGACCTTTTCAAAACAATCCAGCAGGTTGAGTAAGTATGACCTGCCCTTGATGAATCCAAACTGAGATGGCTCCACTATTTTTAGGTTTTCTGTGTCATGACTAATTAAGTCCATGATAAGTCTTTCCCTAGCTTTGCATATGAGGCTGGTCAGACTTATGGCTCTGTAATTGCCTGAGTCTGTGGAAGGTCCTGTCTTATGCAGTGGGAGTAACTGGAGATGTTCCCCATTCACAAACCTGTATATAGTCTGGGGTTTTACAGAGGTGTTAGGGGTGTGGTAAATCATGGTTCTTGCTATTTAAGATGCATCCAAGGATATAGTCAGGACCCATCGATACAGTATTTTTAGCTTTTGATATAACTTTTAAATCTTGTGAGATAGCTGGAGATGAGCTAGTTTCAATTATATCTTCAGGGGCAAATGGAGGGGAGAGAGGAGTAAAGTTAAAGCTAAATTTGTCAGCCAGCAGATTAGCTATATCTTCAGCCTAAGTGGAGGTAACATTGCTGCGTTATGCTTTTGAGACTACGAACTTAAGTAAAAAATGCCATGTGATTGTCTTAAGCATGAGTAGCTATTTTAGCCTTAAACTTGGATTTGGCAGATTTTATTAATCTCCTGCACTGTTTATTTATTTCAGTGATAACGGCATTCTAGGAATTACATTTCTTACTGTTTCCTTTTATTATAAAGCTTGCTCATAGGCTCATAGGTGTTTACTAGGCTAACAACCACTAGGGCCTTTAAAAGCCTATCCATGCAACCCAAATTAGTCCCACAAGTTATATGTTTCAGATGTTTATATAGGAGTGAATTATGGTTATGACACGATTTACTAACTGCCTCTGTCCACCAGAGACAAGGGTGCTACACTAGGGGTGAATTTTTTATTTCACATCCAATGATCCAAATTATGCTTAAATAGAGTTTAGGGAGGGATTTTGTTTCACATGTGTGGGGATCCTGCTCCAGAGAAAGAGAATTCCCTGAGATACATATCACTTGAGTTTCATGCGACATAGATGGTGACCCATAGCTTGCTATGATAGGGTAAGAGATTTTATCTATGGTGATCTGCACATAGAGAAACTGTAGAGCATCCTCTTGTTTGACCACCCTAGAGGTATGTTTGTCATTTATGTATATCAAGACACCTCACCCTTTAATCCCTGTCAGTGCAGCTACTCGTCTAAAAGTGTGGAAAGCACTGAAACCTTGCACTGCCAATGTACTGCCTGCAACTTTATACCATGTGTCGGTAACTGCACAGGTGTAAAAATTCTCAAGTGTGAGGAGGGCTTGAATGGAGTGTAGTTTTTTTCTTTTATCCTCCTGGCATTGAGCAGCAACACCTTGAGGTTCAATTGAGTTGATTTTGCTATGTCAGTATTTTATCAGTTTAGCTTTGCTTAAAAAGGTCTCAATTTTAGCCAGTATTCTAAAGCATAGAGGGGACAGATTTAGACCATCCCAGGCAAAGCAACATGGTTTGTTAACCATATCTTCCCATACTGATAAATATTGGATTCCCTTAGAATGACACCAGAAAGACAGTTAGTTGTTGAAATCAATCATGTTTTGCTGACATTGTATCATCATAATCAGTGAGGGTAATATGCTGCTTAATGCTAGGCTCATACCAGCCTGAGACACATAGTCAGAAAGATCAATAATGTATCTCTTCATATAGTTTAGAGAGGTATATCTCACGTCATTTACACCTACATGGACTATGATGGAATCATACTGGTACCTGTGACATAATGACTTGAGAGTGTGCATAATCTGGTGGATCCTGGCTAGAGATAAGCAAATAACCGTTACCTTCTCCTTGTTAAGCCTGGTTAAAGGGACAGCAGTGTGTCTTACAATGAAGGCCCCTATGACAAGAGTCCTGGGAGGTGTGTTTGTTTGCTCTGTGGGCTTTGTATTTAGGGGTCCACTGACTGTGGCTGCACATATGTTGTTAGGTGTTGCTTTTGTTGAGTGATTTTGGGTTTGCTGAGGATAAGTTTTGCTGATGAGTGTTCTAGGATTTTTTTTTTATTTAGGATGATTGCATTTAAGTGCCTTAGCAGATGTTGGTCTGTGTGTGTGTTGTGTGCATAATTTTGACAACCTGATGTGAGTTTTTATATAAGAGGTTAGCCTCCCCTGACACTGTTGATGTGCACCTCTTGCATACTGTATCTGTTAATTTAAACATTATGTGGTTGAGAGGAAACATGAGACAATTGTTACATTGTCTCAAGATACCCATATCCACCAGGCTGGCTGCAGAGAAACAAGGAAATTGCATATCCATGTTGTCTGGTCCTCTAATTGGTGAGCTAAAAAGGTGTGGCATACAGGAGTTAACAGAAGGCTATTAAGGATGCTTTTTTGGGAAGGAGTTGGAGGCAGACTAGGCTATAAAATGCTTAATTTAACAGTATTGCCACTCAATGTGCAACCAGCTGCTCAAAGCTTGTCAGTGTGCAAAGCATTTGCTCTATATTTACTGCCTTACAGGGTATCACTTTATGGGCAGTTCAGAAGGGAAAATGTTCTTCATAGTTGCATTTGTACAGGGCAGTGGCATGGTGAGCAGTTATGTGCAAATGTGCTGAATTTATACCAGCATTAGAAATAGAGAAAACTGACTACAGAGGCATGTGCCCAATAAAACAACTACACTTAGGGCCCTATTGTGTACTTCCCAACTATGACAGAACAGGCAAACACCTACTGCCACTAGATGAATAATCCCCATTGTCCTAATGTAAAAGTACAGTAAAAGAGTGTCTGGAGTGAAATACTACCACAAACAAAAACACTTAAGGGAAGTCAATAAGTAATTCAAGATGGCAGCAGTGTACTTTAAAATAAAATTCATTGTAGTATGCACGATTTTCAAAATCATAATTAAGAGCCATCTCTTTCTTTATCCCTTTGCTGAGCTGACCATCTTCAACATTTCTGACCTTTAATTATTCTCCATTAGAAATGTCACATTACTATTCTATCTATATAGTTTTCTTAAAATTCTTATCAGGTAATTGGGGTGTCTAACCCTCCAAATGTTCCAAGGCAGAAAAAAACTACATTGTCCTCTCTTTTTTCCCAGCCTTATGTGCTTTTCCTCTATGTCTCCTTCCTGCAACACTTGCAAATCACAGACACCCCAATCCCTCAATAAACTTTTTTAAACAAAACAAAACAAAATGTCTCTGGTACTGAAATTGTACAGAAAAATATGCCTGATAAATAGGGTTGCCTGTTGGTCCATATTAACACCTCTGTTTGAAACCATAGAGTGTGCATGAGAACACTCACTGCTGAATGAAGACAACAATGGATGGAATCACAACTTTTCTACTGTATAACATTAAACAACTACATCCTTGCGTGAAACAATCATAAAGCCAACCCCAGCTGAGCTCAGGATACATTCTAACTTATACCTCTAGGAGAGGACAAGAGGACAACCCCCCCCCCCCACACACACACACACAAACACTTCTCAAGGAAGAGAGAAAGAAAGAAAGAGAGACGGGGGGGGGGGACAAAGCTCAACAATTTCCTTAATGGCATCCAAACGGTAAACATACATCACAATGTAGCTCACAAAGTAAACATCAAATAATAATACAATATTTGGGTGTAAAGTCAAAACAATTTTAACACTGTGTTCACCTAAACAACTAAGGTTAAGGAAATGACAAAATAGTCCTAGTTCTCCAAAAGTCTTAACTGTACTGCTTCCTAGAAAGCAATTAAATAAGACATAAGAAAGCATGGATCATTTGACGTTTAAAATGCTTTTGATAGAGGGAACTGGGAGTTCTTATCTGAAGTAATGCAAAAAAAAAAAAGAGGCGTGGGACAGAGCTTTAATAAATGGATAAATATGCTATATGATTCTTCCACCTTCAATGTTGCACTGAGTAATGGAATATTGATGCAAGGAAGAATATTTCAAGGAACTAGATATGGATGGCCATTGTCCCTTGGGATATTTTTGCTAGCAATAGAAGAACTGTCCATATGAGTCCATGCAGTTTTGATAAAAAGACAGCGAATAAGTGGTAAAGCTATGTTCCAATTATGTGTTCATGACTGTATGCTGGTCACAGAAAATATAGACCAGATATTACCTTGGGTTTTGGAGTTTTTTAAATACTTCATAAAGTATATGAATAAGAAGTAAATAATAATAAAACAGTTTTAATCAGAGTAGGTAAAGGTAAAGGAAGTGGTACAATAAAACCTATAAATGAGACAGAATTCCCCACAAATCTTGAACTGTTGGTAGGGTAGATTAATGAAGCAAAAGTTTACAAAACTTATATAGAAAGGTAAATATTCTGTTAAAGAAAGGCAATAATAGAACATATACATTGGTAAGTGAGATAAATGCTATTAACTTTATGACCCCCCACATAACACATGTTATAAGAAATATACCAATGAGAAATGATCCTTCATTAGTAGGGAAAGTACAAATCATAATTTAAGATATATGGGTGAGCCTAGTAAATATAAGATTTCAAGCAAAGACTGTGTGTGTGTGTGTGTGTGTGTGTGTGTGTGTGTGTGTGTGTGCGTGCGTGCGTGTGTGTGTGTGTGTGTGTGTGTGTGTGTGTGTGTGTGTGTGTGTGTATTTGTATTGATACATATCTCATCTCAGATTGTGGCATTCAGTTTTGCACAAAGGATAAGATTACAAAAAGAAGGAGTGGAAGCTGACACATGGGGGAAAGGAGGATATCCCACTATGGAGAACCTATAAGGTGAACATTAATGGAGATCTAGGGGATATGGCTCAAAAGCTGAGTGATATGACTTGAAAGACACTCACATATATAAGAAAATATGAGACCAGTTACAGATAAAAGATGTGATCCAGGGCAACTACAGAGTAGAAAGTAATAGGTATGAGCAGTTATGGACAATTAACTGGGTTTGGCACCATAAACTAAAATGATACTTATAATTTATACTAATAAATATTTATGCAGGGTACATCAATACTAAACTAAAAGGAAACAGCAGGAGGCTCAGTGTAACTAATGCTGCCATGTAAAAAAGGAAGAAGAAGAAGTTTTATACATAAAGATATAGGACAATGCAGGAGTGAGAAAAGTGGGATCAGGCTTGAGAAGATACCGACCATTATATGAGGAAGTGACCATCTTCTTAAGAAATGGCTCTATGTATTAAAGCAGTACATAAAATAATACACTTATGGTACACCACACCAAATAAAATAACACACAGAACAGTGAATATGGAGGTGAATTACTGGAGATATGGAGGGAAAGATGCAGGAATGCCACATGTTTTGGGAATGTGGAAGGATTCAGCAGAGGTGGAAGTAAGAGATGAAAGGCTGTAAAGACATTTTAGTAAACCTAAAACATGGACATGGGAAGCATTAAGGCTGGAGACAGAAAAGGACGTACAAGGATAGGAAAAGGAAGCATTGATTATAGGATTAGTGCTAGCATTTTTTTCAAAAGCAGAAATAACAAGGGACTGGAAAACATCACACACAATCCAAATGAGAAGCCTGCATGCCAAATAATTAAAATGAAACATTATCATAAAATGAATGTGATGGAGAGAAAGCCAAAGAAATTGAAGCTCAGTGACACAATTTTATTGGAATTTAAATAAAATGAGATTATTACAATATAATTAAGACATAAGACAGGACATGGGAGATGTAAAATGAAAGAATAAATAAATATTAAGCCAAACACTGAAAGTCTTGGTAATATGCAGTTATGTATATTATTTTCTGATATAAGGGCAGATTCAATAAACCCACATGATCTGCTAAGACTGTATGCACGTTGCAACACAACACACATACAGTTGCACACTATTTTGTATTCAGTAAGTGGCTCTCCATGGTGTGTAGAGCTGCACTACTACAGTAAGCACTGTGACATGCTAATTATTGCATCAGGAGCTGAAATGTATGCTAAGAAACTAATCCAAGATGGAGAAGCTGTTCAACAAGCTGTAAAGAACTACATAGAATCCGTACTGGTTTTAGCTACAAATTCCAAAACCTACTGGAATACAGCCATGGAAAGGAGTCTACACAGAAAGAACGTTAGGGGCTGCTGTTGCTTTAATTCATGTGTATGTGCAACAGGCTGAAGTTTAGGCTGCTGTTACTGGTAAACGACCACAGCCAAGACTTATCACAATCTGCATGAGGTGGAAACTGTAGAGCACTACAGGGGAGATAGGAACAGACTACAGAAACTCTGTAACCACTGTCATCCTCAACTTAGACCCAAGGCAAACCAATGGGAACCAATATCAGTAGGGACAGAGTATGTGTAGCACTTAAAATATTAGCTACAGCAAGCTTTCAGAGACCAACAGGGGACATGCTGGGGTGTCACGGGAATCAGGATCCAGGATACTCCATCAGTTCCTGAATGCTATGCAACAACCTGCCAGTGACCACATATATTTCTCCCATACTCCTGAGAACACAAATATGCAAGAGTTCTACCTTGTAGCACACTACCCTGAAGTATTGGGTGCTATATGATGTGGAAAGCAAGGTGAAGCCAGTGCCAATAAGGAGATGAAGCAGACTCAAAACCCAAAATTGTAAGGTACTAACCAACTCGAAAAAGCCACAATACAAACTCCAATACGAACACTGCTTTATTGACCCAGGTTTCGTCCTTCCGAACTTCTTCAGAATATAAACTGTCTGTACATCTCACTCATTTTATACATCACCAATTATTCAATAATCACTCAATTAATAGCCTAATTTCCCACCAAAAATTCTTAAAAAGGAAATGGCATTTTATAAAAAAATTCATTCTGTTTAAATACAAACAAATTCATTCAATGTTAGCACTCATACATATATATATATTCTGAAGTAATATGCTAAATACTCTTAAAAACTACTACTAAGTACCTAAACAATCTGTTTAGTTAAACTATGTGATACTTGTTTATGTATATACATATATAAAAACTTATTTAATGAATAATTTATCCAAAATGTATTGTATAATGTGTACCTGTACATGTGTTGTTATACTCAACTGAGAGCTATATTTTACTAAAATATCCCTTTTAAGTGTATAGTATATAATGAAATATATAAAAAAATAATAAATGAAAATACAAATGTGCAACTAGTATGCATATATAACACAGCCAGTATACCCATATTATTGTAATGAGATATATAATATACATATTTGATTGAAATACAGTTGATGTTTATATGCTTGTAGTATGCAAACGAATATTTATTAAATTGATTATACTAGCTAATTATGATATAAATTATTCTGATCTATTAATGTTAATGATTATGTATGTATATAAACTATGTATAACCAATTTTATAATAATTTGAATAATAATAAGTATGATATAATGTTATATATAATACCATATATCATTTATTATATATTCTATTCAATTTTAATAATGGCATGATGGTCATATATTGGTATACATGAATTAAGCTGAATCTGCCATTTAAGTTCTTCCATATCTAAATGATACATGGTTATTCTTCCTTGTGGATCCTGTATGATTTGATTAACCACCATAAATTTGAATTTATGATTGTTATTGTCTATAATGTGTCTTGCTAGAGCATTACTATTTTTGTGATGCTGAATATCTAGTAAATGTTCTTTAATTCGTTCTCTAAATTTTCTTTTTGTTTTTCCCACGTAAAAGGCTTTACATTGCTGACACAATGCTATATATACCACGTTTGTTGTAAAACAATTATAATGTCCACTTATCCTGATATTACATTCATTAATTCTGACATTAGTACCTGTCTCATGAATGTGACTACATGTGCTGCATGTCCCACACCTATAATTCTCTTCTTTTGCTCTTTTATATATCTCAATATTTCTTTTATTTTCTAATATATTTTTGAAAGAAGGACTCTTCTTGTATACGAATTTTATTGGTCCATTAAATATTTGTCTTCCTATTTTGTCATTGACAAAGAAATCCCAATTTCTCTTAATGATATGTTCTATATCTTTAGAACTATCATCGAATTTAATAATGTATAATGGGATGTGATTATAACTATCTTTATCCAATATATCTTCATTATCAAATGATATTTTATTTAACGAACCTGTTTTTAAAATTGCCGTATAAGTTCCATTTTTTGTTTTTATTTATTACTTCATTAAATATTTTAACACAAAATTGTTCAGGGTATCCCCTGTTCATAAATAATTGCATAATATATTTCATTTCTTCCATGAAATCTACTTCTTCACTTACCATTCTGGCAGCCCTGACCATCTGCCCTTTGACAATGGCTTTCTTCTGATGGCCAGGGTGCCAGCTATCATAATGCATTTGAAAAAGTAGGTTTCCTATGTATTTGTGTTTTTAAATTGTTTGTTTCTTTGTCATATGTTATATCTACGTCCAAATAGTTAATTTTATATTCTTGGACATTATAAGTGAATTTCAAAAATTTAACTGTGGTATTAATATATTCTAAAAATTTTTCTAATGTATTTAGATCTTTATTTTTATCTTGATCCCATATGATAAATATGTCATCCAAATATCTGGTATACATAATAAGATGGTCACGAAACTCTGTTGTAAATAGATAGTTATGTTCCCAATAACTCATAATAAGTTTTTATACACATGGGGGCACAAGGTGCCCCCTTGTCACTTATTTGTTGGAAATAACTACCTTCAAAAAATATGTAATTATTGTTAAGTACTATTTCCATAAGATTTATTAATGTGTTAATTTGATCTTGTTCATAAAGATTCGTCCCATATAGTTGTTCTTCAAGCCATAAAAGGCCTACATCATGAGGAATTGTGGTGAATAAGTTAACAATATCATCTATTGTTATAAAAACATATTCTCTCTTCATACAGATCTTATTGAGTCTACTCAAAAAATCCCATGAGTCTTTGGTTATGTAACTGAAACATTTCATACTTTCCTTAAAAAAATGATCCAAATACATGCTTATATTGCATGTTACACTTCTGTGTCCATCTACTATGGGTCTAAATTCAAGATTATTAAGGCCTTTGTGTATTTTTGGTATTCCGAATATGCCACTGATAACTGGATGTTCATTTCTTAAAAATTCATATTCTTTTTCAGTGATACCCCCTTGATATAGCATATCTTCTAACATGTTATCTATTCTTTTATAAGCTATATGCACTTGATTTCTACTTATTTCTAGATATGTCTTACTCATTAACATGTTAATCATGTATAAGCTGTAATCGGTATAGTCCAAAATGACTATACCATTACCTTTATCAGGCCTCATAATTCTTAGTTTTGGATCATTTTTTATGTCATTAAGTAGTTGTTGTTCGATTGTTGTAATATTGACATGTTTATTGTGTTTATATTTTTTATAATATGTTCTCATATCATATTCACTTCTCCTTTCAAAATACATAATTTCATCATTCATGGGTGGGTTGAATAGGCTTGGTTTCGTGAACATTCTATCTACCCTATTGTGACATTCAATACTGTTGTTAAAATATGCTTTTAAATTCAATTTTCTTGAAAATAGCTTTAAGTCTAATATAGATTCTACCATATTGCCTTTAATACATGGGACATAACTAAGTCCTTTTGAGAATAAATCAGCATGTTCTACTGTTATATGCTTGGAAGAATAATTATATATTTTGTAATCTTGCTTTGTATTCATGGTAATGTGTATTGGGTGCTATAGCTTGTACACATACAGAAATCAAGGAACCACCTGGGGAACAGGGAAGGGTCTTCCTAAATAGAAAGGGCTTCCACACCGTTAACTGCCAAGTCATGTGTAATGCTTAGGGAATCATCTTGAATGTGTGTGCCGGCAACCCAAGCAGTTACCAAAACTCACATATCTGGCATGCCTCCCAACTGTATCAATTGTTCACTAAAATATCCCACAGGGTAATTTACTGGGGGATGCAGGTTATGCACTGGAACTGTGACTGATAACGCTCATCAGAAATGCACACACACCCACTGAAGAACACCATAATGAGGTACATGGTCAAACTAGAAATATCACAAACAGTGTGTTTGGGTTGCTGAAGTCACGGTTCTGCTGCATAGGTACATCTGGGGGAGCCATGTAGTACAATCCACATACATGTAGTGCTTCACAGCATCATCCTGAGAAAGCAGCTTTAAAAGGATCAACAAGGGGAATGGGCACACATCCTACAATAATGGCAAGGTCATCACAGCAACATGCAGGTGAAGAGTCAGAGGGGGAACCAACAGCTGCTATGAGTGTAGGCAGACATAGGCATGCTCAATATGCTCTCACATTGACTAACAGGCAAAGTATAGCACTCATTCACCACCTAAGGGGCTGAAAACTTCATCCTATGCACATGCCTATAGTAACATTGATGCCAGGCAATACTCACAACCTTTACCTACCCATGTAATGGTTGTGTTCTGCTAGCATCAGAGTCAGCCCTGAAGTAAAACTGTAGCAACTGCTGGATTTACAAGGTAAGTGTTAAACCTGAAGTGCTAAAACAGAATTGTGTAATAATACAAATGAATGGCATATCCTTGCATGTTATTACTTGGTAATGTAAGTAAAATTTGTACAGCAATTACTTAACACGTGATAGCAGACACTTATGTGAATATGTGTGTCATCTATCAAGTAATAGGCCTCAGGCATCAAAGATTCACACATTCATACCGTGCAAAAGTACTTACAATTACAGAATGTCTTCAGTTTGGCTTCATACTTTTGTACTGGAAAATCATTAAAAAGAGAAGTTAGAAAGTAATGAGACACATTTCAGTATCAGAACTTCATAACCCTCAGAAGATTCTTAAAAATACTGATGCAAAAACTGTTTTGATTCATTCAACTGTCTAACTTTGTAAGAAAAAATATGTCAAAAGTATAATTAGTAAAACAACATCACAAACACAACACTTACACGATGCAGCCATGAGGCTTAATGGTCATTCTGTCTCAGTGGTCATTTGCTACTTTATCCAAATGTATTACATTTTGTGTCATCCTGGCCCCCCCCAACTGTGCCATATCCTTGTTTTCTATCTTTTTGATTCAGGGATACATAAGCTTTGGATCTGATTTGGGGTGCATAGCTGACTCAGTGCTTAGTATATCTATATGTGTGTGTGTGTGTGTGTGCATGCGTGTGTGTGTGTGTGTGTGTGTGTGTGTGTGTGTGTGTGTGTGTGTGTGTGTGTGTGTGTGTGTGTGTGTGTGTGTGTGTGTGTGTGTGTGTGTGTGTGTCTGTGCGTGTGTATCTGTATGGGCCCTCCTGGTGAAATTTGTGTGTGAGTGTCTGCAAGAACACAGCCAAGATCTGTGCTAGCTGTACATCTTGGTATGTCAGACACTCGTGAACCATGAATTGTAGAGGTGGCAGTTCATTGTTGTCATACCCAACCATGAGAACTGGCTGGCACATCTACGTCCATGGTCAGATGTACTGATGTTACTAGAATGTGACTGCTGTCTGCTGGATGAGCTCTCCTCACAAGGATGCCCAGGACCATGTCCTCGTGGCCTGCCAACTCTGGGTGTGGACACCACAACCACTGATGGAGCAATGGAAGTGGTGACACTATGGGAACATGATCAGGCATGGCCACATCGGCTAACATCAGATTCAACCTCTGCACCCCCTGACTGTGTCTCCATTTGGCCATCATCACAGTCTGCTGATACTCTGACATCAGAAGGTATGAATCCTACAATTACACTGTCAGGTTCACCTGTGATAATAAGCAACAAACACAGGAAAGAAATTAATACCTACACTACTATAGTCCAGTATATGCTAACAAACTAACAGTGGTGCCACTATTACAGACAGTGCAACAATACACACAACAGTCCTGACACCCACATCACAGAATAAATACTTCTTTGAATTGCTCATCAGTATTGACATAAAAATGTTTGGCTTACCATGTGCAAATGTTTGTAGGCTCCCTATGGAAGTTGGTCCTGGAAGAAGTTAAGCAAAAGGTAAGGACATCATCATCACAATTAACAGCAACACAGGTTAAAAGTTTTTGCCCTTTATATGTCCATTAATGATGCCTTTAACAAGAACTTGGATGAAAAGTCCACCCCAAGCCCATGTGTTATCAACCAGAATGTGTATCAATCTACAACTATCCCTCCCCCCAAAACAAAATATTTATGTTAAACAGAACTTAAATATTGCTGTCAATATTTTACTATACAAGAGGTATTTAACAACTGAGATAGTTAAGCCTACTTGAAAGATCCTCCTTCAACATACTGGTCCTACCTGAAACAGTAGCATCAACAATACTGACATGCTGTTGTGCACTTTCCACTGAGCTGCCTAGATCCCTGAGAATGGACAGGAAATCTTCATTTGGTGTCAATGCTGGCTCTGTAGCAGACCCCCCCCCTTTAACCATCTGTTCATGGGCCACTGCAGCTGCTCTCTGCCAGACCAGTGAAATCATGTCAGTAACTATATGGTGCACCTGATCTGGCTACCTACTCCACTCACATTAGCCAGTATCTGCTGCCAAATTTGCATTCTGCAAGACATATCCTCATGTCCTCTCTCAAATAGAAAGGCACCATGTCTCCTAAATGCTTCCACAATTATTTCATTCTCAGGGTCACTGAAGGCGGAGTTGTAGGGATTGGGACACATGGGTGCCATAGTTCTAGGCAACATAAACACAAAAGAAGGATAGCATACATAAGTATCACATAAATAAAAGTCCTGCTGAGAAATACCACATAAAAGTAGTATTTCAATATTATCCACTGGAGAAACAAAAACAGTCAAAATATTCAAATATAAAAAAAGGAATTATGTGGTGGTAACATATTACAATCACACACAATGCAAGGTTGGATCCAAAACAAGGAGAGTAACAATAGCAAATTTTGTTTGTGCCAACCACAACCAAGAAATGGAACTTGGCTCCCTCACTGCAAAAACAACAGGCAAATGACACATTTTGCTAACCATCAGTTAACTCTTAAAAGTGCTATCAAATAAACTGTCCTAAAAACGTGTGCACATTTACCACAGAACATTCAATTTTATAAAATTGCTACATGTACCTGTGGGCAGCACTCACCAAGAGGTGTCTATGGGCCATCGTAGAAGGTGAACAACCCTGTGTCATTGGCAATATAGGAAATTTACATTTCACTGAAATAACAGAAGAGTGTAAAGAAAAGCAGTTGTAAAATTAGTACTTGTGATGACAATTAAGATGGCTGTGCATCTGAGAAAGTTAAATGTCCTGACAAACATGATTATGCCATCAGTAAACTTCTGAGAAGTGCATACAGATAAACGTAGCATTTGGTATTGCAGATATATATATATATATATATATATATATATATATATATATATATATATATATATATATATACAATTTTTCTTAGTGGCATCTGAGAATATCCAGTATATAATTGAAAAATGCAAACAAACCTTATCATGATCAGTAGTCTTCTGTGGAGATAAATCCCAAGAGTAATATCTTTTTTGTGTTATCCACATAAATGTCTTCACCTTTAGGTTCCCTATGCTATAAGGTTCCCTTTTTACAGTGCAGATTCAGGCCTGTGAGCATGATGAAGATGCAAATGAGGTGTGAAATCATTAGAATTGCTGAATTCAAATTATTTGGCTCCATGTAGCAAATGTAAACATAGTGCAGGCAGTCCCTCAGTGTGTGTTGCTAATGGATTGATACTGTGAATGACTACTGGAAGGGGGAAGAAAAGCAGACAATAGTTCAGACACCCTTACTTCCAGTGGGTGTGTCAGCCAGGTTAGACTTACAAAGTATAGAAGTAATTGTATTGAGGTTTTAAATGTAAGTAAGGAGCACACATTTCACAGTTTCTGTTCAATAACACCCAACCTCCCCTTCATTTTTTGACAACTGCATATTGCCATTTATTATACTTACCCATTTTAAGGGCAATGATACAGAATGCCTTACAGAGTCCATGTCCCAGATTATCGGTCAGATAAGACAAGAATGAGAAACAGACAGATAACACAAAGCTGCATTTCTGCAAGCAATAGTCATAAATGGTTGTGTGATCACTTAGTGCATTACATCTGAAATTAATACATGTGCAAACAAGTCAGAAGTGTGCAACTATCATATGTTTTGTTAATACTGTGGATGATGTTGCAGTTGCTTGTATGTACAATGTTTTCATTTTCTGCTGCAAAGCTGTTGCTGTAGCAAAGAGGGATAAGACACCCTTACTGTGTTATGAAGCTTCATTGGAGTGAAAGTTCAAATCCAGACCTGTGTAAATATATTTCAGGTGGACCAACATAAATTTTTGTAGTGCTGTTTATTAATAGATTTCTTTTCTTCTTTTCTCCTAATTTTCATTTTTTTTAATGTCAGTATTTGCACTGTGCATGGTTTAGCACAAATAGGGGAAACAGAAAAACAGAATACATGTTTTGTTTTGCTTTGCTTATCTCATTTGCATGATGCTTAGCCATGCACAAACCTGGACTAGTGGCCCACACAAGAAGTAGACAGAACACCTGCACACAAGGCACATACATTCTAAATGTCAAAAAGGCTATATTGTTGCAGTTTTTGCTTTCTATCACACAACTCTGACAGAAGCTAATAATGAATATGGAAGCATACAACCACAATTTCTCTATTCCTTTAGTAGCAGGTGTAAGGGTAGGGCTGTACCGCAGATGGTTCTGTGTTCTAATACAGGAAGTACAACATACTTTTATTGTTGTGACAGTTCAGTTTATAATAATGAACAGGAAAATATCAACTGTTCTTTCAATATTCCTGTGGCAAATGGTGTAAATGTAGTGCTGTCATACACATGGTCCCAGGTTCTAACACAGGAAATTTCAGACATTTTTACTGTTGTTCTATCTGACATTACATTAAATACGTATAACAATTTATATATAATTATAAATAGTGGAACTGATATGAATCATATGTATGAGGGATAAGACACCCTTACTGTGTTTTGAAAGTTCAGATGTGTTACTGAGGGTATACTGTCTATTATGTTTCTGTAAGTATCTTTCTGCTATCTGGGCTTGGATGGCCTTCACACTTAAATAAGACACATACCCAAATGAATGTATATACAAGGACCTTGTCAGGTCACAAACATACAAGGCTAACCTCCTGGTATTAAGTGAGAACATGGCAAAATTTCAAGCCCCTATAAACCCTGAGAACACTTCTGCGTATGCAGAACTGTTCACAAAAATCCTGTACAAGCATGTTAATAGCTGCATAGAGGCAGCTGTATCCACTAGGAAGAAGTACAGAACTAACTCAAAAATATGCCACCCTGGTGGAATAACAAAATCAGTCAGTTGTATAACACAAGGAAGAAAATCATGGCAAAAAATAGGAGGTGCAGCACCCAGCAGGATAAAAGCACTCTCATCCAACTAAATAAACAACTCAGAGGACAAATAATGTCTGCCAAAGCTAAATTTGAGGTAAGTTTGGCCTCCCTGGCCAAGGACAACCAGAAAGCATTTTTTAGCCACAACCTCAAAGGCAATACACAATTGTGTGTAGAGCTCATTGTAAATGCAGCCACCTATACAGAGCCAGAAGATATAGCAAACTTCCTGGCTGATAAATGCAGCTATAACTTTACTCCTCACTCCCCCTCAACCTTCCCTCAGGAAATATCATCAAATATAACTCCCCCTACTATCACTAGGGAACAGGTCATTAATGCTCTCTCTAAGACCAAGAGCACTTCATCAATGGGCCCAGACAATATCCCAGGATGCCTTCTACATAGCATAAAACATGACCTATCACGGGCTCTGGAATTAGTATTTAACTGTAGCCTCCAAACAGGCTTTGTGCCTCGTGAATGGAGAAAGGCAACAGTCATCCTTCTACACAAATGTGAGCCATCTACAGACCCTGGAATCTACAGACCCATAAGTTGCACTAGTCTTATATGTAAAGCCATGTAAAGAATTATCATGGAGATGATCAATAGAGATATAGTAAACCTCCAGACACTGGACCCAACCCAGATTGGTTTCGTCAAGGGCAGATCATGCATACTCAACCTGGTGGACTTCTTTGAGAAGGTCACAAAAGCAATGGATGAGGGCAAAATCCTTCACACTGCCTACCTTGACCTGGCCAAGGCATTTGACACAATACTTCACTCGGGCATTGTTGACAAACTCTAAAGGTTAGTTACAAACCCATGTGCCACCTGGTGGATAGCCAAATGGCTCACAGACAGGACCTAGGAAGTTAGAATTGGGTGTCCACCTCTACAAAGAGGCTAGTCACAAGTGGAGTCCCTCTGGGATCAGTTCTTGGACCACTCGTTTTTGGCATTTACTTCTCAGGAGTCAAGGCCAATGTCAGTGGTCTCTGGCTGACTAAATTTGCAGATGATTGCAAATTAGGAGCTGTCATTGAATCTCATACTGATATAAATGTTCTCCAGGAGGAGGTGACACAGACAAAGAACTGGTGTCAAAGCCAGAGACTAAAACTACATGCCAAGAAATGCATAATAGTATCCTATGGGAAGTCACCCATCCCTGGTAACTATCATATTGACAACACACTCCTTAGAGATGACCCAGTAGTCAGGGAATTAGGAACACACATAGATGGTAATCTAGCCTTTGATCATCATGTGTCTACAGTGGTGAGGAAATCATTCTATGTTGCGCAACTTATAAACAAAGGTATGGCATCTAAGTCCAAGGAAGTCATTGTTCCACTGTATTTGGCAATCATCAGACCTGTCATTGAGTACAATGTCCCCTTTGCTATGTAGCTAACCAGGCATATCCAACAAATGGAACGTTCAGAGAGGTTCCTCACTAAAAGAATACAGGGCATAAGTAATATATCCTATGCTGACCGCCTCAAACCCCTATCCCTTTATTTTTTCTCCTACAGGCTTTTGAGGGGGATCTATGCCTGGTATACAGGGCATTGTCAGACCCCACTCTGATGGACCACCTGCATAGCCACAAAACAAACAGTAGCAGAATTAGCTGTTACCTGTTCTAAAGACTTTAACCTTGCCTGTGATATAAATAGGACCTGCTGAAGAGGTAAGCATGTATCCCAGAGACCACCCTGTCTATGGAACAGGTTCCCCATCCATGTGAAGCAGAGTTCCTCCCTAACTCATATCAAGTGCAACTTTGACAATTTGATGGGAAACAGGAAAATCATCCCTGGTTTGGCACCTATGTCTCTAGTGCAAACAGTTAACCTGTAAATGGGTTAATCTCCTAGGCCCATGCTTACACTTATCAAGGGTGTCAGAACTTGTCAGAGATTTGGGATGCATGGCTAGGCTTAAAAAGGTGCTTGTGTTTGTTAGCCTAGTAAACACATATGAACCTATGAACATAGTTACCTCAATCTATCATCTGTATTTATAAATGATTCATAACTATGTCTGAGAAGCACTTTTTTTTCTGTGACAAAGATGGAAAATCACTGCTTTGAAAGAAAATGTTTTGCACCTTATGCACAGGTTTGAATCACATACCGTAAAACCTATTTTAGCAGCATATAATGCTAAATGAACAAGTGTTAGGTCATGAAATTTATGCCCACAGTGCATGTCTGCAAAGTTAAATCATTTAAGAGTTATAGCAGCAGACACCCCCTAAACTAATGTCAAGTGTCAGATTAACCTTCCAGTTTCAAAAATCGATTTCTTCTCTGTTTGGTACTGTTGCTCTCCGCTTAACATTGTACACACATGGTTGGCATTGTTGCTTGGGTTTGCCCATTACCAGTAAACATAACAGTAATTGGTGGGAAATCACTATTTGCTATTGCACTTATTTGGGATTAGACATGTCTGGAGTAAGATGGGAAGGTGCCCAATTTAGGGCACAGAGGTGGGATGTTCCGCAGTCCAGAATATATATTGGATTCCAGGTAAAGTACCACAAGCAAAGGCTTCTGCAAATGGACTATTCTGGCTCCCATTACAAGTTTGAGGCATGGAATAGTCTGGTTAAAGCTGTATCCAGTGTAACTGGCATCACACACACTGGAAAACAGTGTAGGCACCACTTTACATTCGACTAGTGGTTGGATGAGTTTTGAACTAACAACATACCACAGTTGTGTAAGTATGCTAATAAAGAGAACTTATAATACATAGAAAACTAAATATAGGAAAGACTAGTGTGCATAATGTTCTCCTGTTCTTTTCTTTTCTTTTCACAGCTAATTCTGAAATAGCTGTGAATAGACAGGCCCATGCTGATCACCTAGAGAGAAACAAGTGCTATGTATGCAGCATATGGGAAGTATGTCCTGCTGTTAATTGTAATCTGTAAAATTGGACTAAGCATATGTACAATATCTGCGCATTGTAAGGATTACTTTAAGCAATCCATAATTATAGTTTGTAGTTACTAGGAAGTAAACTTAAATGTAAAACTTCAGATAAAATAGTTGTATTTTTGTGATAATGCATTGTATGTCACAAATTATGATACATTTTATTTCTATTTTTCTCTCACCCCAACCCTTATCACTTTTTTTTATTTTCTATTATGTTTTGTCAAAATGTCTCCATATCATCCATCTGTAGCAAGTGACTTAATGCTTCACAGCACACACAGGTAGGCCAACCATAGTGGCTCAGCCTGTCCCTCCCCCACTCCAGCAGTTGCTGCACTGATGCCCAGCACTTCTGGGACCCAACCTGGCAGTAATGCCTCTGCTGCCCCTGTACAATTTGTGCCCTCAGGTAGCAGTACCCCTGCAGCTGGTGCTGTCATACCCTCCAGGAGTACTGGTGGTTGTGGGGATTTCCTCATCCACCAGGAGCTACCATGGTTGGTAGGGAAGTGCACAGAATCATTTGCACATACCTATGCCAGATGAAGAGGCTGCTGTCCCTTATGGTCCATAGGAGAAGAGGAGAAGCACTGCAACAGCTACTGGAGTAAGGTGACAGTGATGACAGGCTGGCAGGTGAGTACTAGATTCTCACTGTCACCATGTTTGACAGGCATGGCCATTTGTTGTCCCCTCCAAAACCCCAGTCATGGTGTCCCTTTGTGTTCCTAACTCTCGCTGTGTCTTGTCTTGTTTGTCCTCTTTGTTTCCATTTGTTTCCTCACCTGCCAAACTTACTTGACCAAGAAATACCAGCATCCCTTACCCAGCATTCCTCTTTTACCACAGCTAAAAAAAAGCGTGTGTCCCCCCAAAAAAAATATTGTCCCATTTATAACTCTCCATTTTGCACACAGGTCTTCTTGACACACATGATTTGGTCTAACAGGCTATAAAAGATGGATGTGTTGTTGTCACCCTTCTTTGTGGAGGTGATAGTCCAAACCCAGCTAATATGCTCACATATTTTCATTTTCCACTATTGAAAAAATGGATAGCTATATTTTTCCTACCTTCCTTCTGCACATTCCTATATTGCTTTCCCTTTGTTCTTCCCTCTGCTTGCTACCCTTTTTGACACTTTCCTATCTACCCCATTCTAACATCTATAATCTGGTCAAAAAGTAGGATCATGCATAACAAACAAAAAAATGGAGCCCTTCACTTTTTGGCCTCTATGTTTGTTTGGAGTTTGGCATCATGCACCAGTGCCAAATGACAGTAAACGGCTCTTCTGTGGTGTGGTTACCTAAGAGCAATGCCAATTAAACATGTTGCTATACATCAATGCACAGTAACACACAATGAATGTAGTATAAAGAATAATTTCAGTGCATTATCACTACTTATTTAAAAGTATTGCATACATCTGGATTTGAACCTTATATCACCTCGGCTCAAAAAGAAATGTGTCAAGGCATTTACACCTTCTATCCTGAGTCAGTTAAGCAGCAGGTGTGTTTCATACCATCAGTACTGAGATCTTTCAGAATTTGAGCAATGACACCTGCACTTGTACACTGCTTAATTATGTGCAAACAAGGAAAGTTGTAGAAATGTGTATCTTGCATGCGCAGACGCTTTGCTAACCATTGCTGTAACCTGCTGTTCATCGGTGCTCTATGCAAAGTGGACAACAGCATGTATTACTTCTGTTTACAATCCATTTAGTGTTCCTGACATGAAACTACATGTGGAAACACAAACAAACTGAAGGCACTATCTACGAAAAAGATGTATACTTTTAATGCAGCCATCTATTACCTCCTGCCATGCACTGCAACCTTAGTTTCTCAGTAGTTGTTTACAAATATATCACCTACTCTACATACATAAATAAATAAATAAGAAAATGTTGTCATATATACCATGCACATCTTTAGAATGACAATAAACATTCAGATTTTTCAGTACTTGTAGAAATGTGGATATCTGTTTGCACATAGTTTGTAAAGATGCCTCTTAAAGCATACATGCACATTTGAAGCGCAACCATCACAATACTACAGATTGCACACTCATCAATCAAGTAACATGCAGAGCTTTAATATCTTGAGAGATGGACCTGGCTAGCTATCCTTTTCATGCTGGCCTTAAAACATCTTCTCCCCAACATCGACTGCTGATGTCAAACACTATACATTGCCCTGCAGCCTTGTAAAAGTCAGACTTGTGCTATGGTGCTTACTTAAAATACAGAGTTCTCTAGTCTGTGTGCTTAGGTAGGGGTTCTTTTATCACTGCAGGCAACTGGGTGGTGTGTGTCATTGTCTATTTAGTAAGATGAGCATAAGTGTGTATCCTGTAGTTAAGACTCCAATCCAATGGATTGCCAGTATATGGACTCTTGCATGTGCCTACACATCCATTTCATGCAGGCCTCCCAGCATCTTCTCTCCAACACCCACTGCTGATGTCATCCACTATAAATTGTCCTGCAACCTTGTAAAAGTCAGACTGGTGCAGGGGTGCTTGTGTAAAATACAAAGTTTTCTAGTTGGTGTACTTAGAAAGGTAGGAGTCTGTTTTCAATGCAGTCAACCGGGAGGCATGTGTGTGTGTGTGTGTGTGTGTGTGTATGTGTGTGTGTGTGTGTGTGTGTGTGTGTGTGTGTGTGTGTGTGTGTGTGTGTGTGTGTGTGTGTGTGTGTGTGTGTGTGTGTGTGTGTGTGTGTATCTAATGAGTGGAGTATAAGTGAGTATCCTGCAGTTACCACTCCAATTTCATGGATTGCTAGTATTTTGACACTTGCACATGCCTACACATCCATTTCATACAGGCCTCCCGATATCTTCTCTCAAAGATCCACTGTTGATGTCACCCATTATAAGTTGTCCTGCAGCCTTGTAAATGTCAGACTTGTACTGCGGAACTTGTATAAAATACAGAGTTCTCTAGTCTGTGCACTTAAATAGGTAGGGGTTATAATCTCACTGCAGTCAACTGGTGTGTGTGTCTGTGTGTGTGTGTGTGTGTGTGTGTGTGTGTGTGTGTGTGTGTGTGTGTGTGTGTGTGTGTGTGTGTGTGTGTGTGTTTATGCACTTGCTTGACATTAGAGAGAGCATTTTACACCAGCATGTGGGACACTGCTATTACGACCTTCTCCTCACCAGGCACTGCTGATGTCATCAGCTCTAGCTGACTTATGGATGTGCAGTATTCCCATCAGGGCATGGTCAGAAACTGGCCTGTAGGCCAGCCACAAATCACTTCATGCTATAAGATACAGATTACAGTAACAGAGCTTTCAGTCTATCCACATTCATCATGGCATGGTTTGTAGGCACTGTATTTTCTTGATTAGAAACCCCTGTGGTCTCTCCAGCTGCTGCAGGTGGTCTGGTGAGATATGTTCAAAAGGGAGCATTATACTCTATTAATGCTCTGATGAGGTTCAAGTACAGTGTTGTTATAACATCCTCAGATCTGGATATGATCACCAACTTATTAGGTGCATGATGTAGCCTTTCCATAACACTGTGGAAAGTTGGTGGTCAAAATTTCAGATTGCTATCTATGTGTATTCCCAGGTCTTGCACCACTGGGTTTGAACATGGGGGAGTGTTGTCAATGCTGTGGGGAATTTTACTTTGCAGAAGGCAAAAATAATGACAGGCAAATGTTTGCTTTTATCTGTAGACCATGTGGCTTTGGCACCAATCAGTTGTCTGTGTTAGCCTCTCCTGTCGTATGTTAACATCATTGGTGGACAATGATTGAATCCAATATGCAATGATCAGCAAATTTAGTAAGCCAAAGACCATATACTTTAGCCTGGAATGTTGAGAAATAGATTCCAAACAGTAAAGGATCCAGCACAGATCATTGGGGTATGCCAGTGGTGAAACCTCTATTGATAGAGGTTGTGTCACTGATTTTCACAGTATGTGTTCTGTTGGTGAGCCATTTGGTTAACCATCTACTAAGTAAGGGTTAATCCCCAGCTGGGAGAGTTTCTCAATGATACCTGTGTGGGAGATTCTGTCCAAACTCTAGACCAGATCAATATAGACAGTATGCATTGTATTAGCCTCATCCAGGTCTGTCACACAGAATTAATGGGCTGTGACAACATCACATATTGCCTATAGTGTGACTCAGAACATAAACCTAACTGATACAGTTGATTACACACTTCAACACACCCCTCCAGGTGGAATATGTACATCGACATGCATCCATCTGTGTGGGGGAGGGGGCAACACCTGATGCATGCATGTATAGACACATCCTGGCTCTCCTCATCTTTGAGGTAGACCAACATGTAATCATGGACCTTTTCTAAATGGACACTAGTAATATCCTGGCTGTGTGCAACAAACATATGTGAGTTGTTAATGCTACTTCCATGTCTGTTACATCTGTTAGATGTCCTAAAAGAGATCATTGATGGCATGCATGATGACAACACTATCATCCTGTGGAACTTGACCAGGTCAAGGCATTTGACACAAATCCCCACTGAGATATTCACTCATCTCTGCCAGATGTGACCATAAACAACTACATCATCAAGCGGGTATACCACTGGATCACATATGTGGCATCTAAATATGTTGAAATGTGTTATTACAGTCATATTCAGGCAAATCAGTTTGTATAGCTTCACAATATGCACCCAAACCTAATTGTATATAACATCCCTAATATATGTCATCTCAATTGTTCATGTCAAGATGCTTATGTCACAAAGGCATCTTCTCCATTGTTATGTCACATGTATGACAGTCACATAATATACATTTGCAATGTGCAGTCTGCACTGTACTATGCTATGTGATTAGTGTTCCTGTTACAACTGTCTTTCATTTACATACCCTCATCTGCTGTGCATTATGATGTTTCACCTGTCATCTTTCCCTGTGTTTCTTCCTACAATTCATCTGTGTGTCCCTATTCAATATACACACTTCCCCTGACAGTTTATTTTAAATGGCAGTCCATGTATCCTTACAGATCATTTACACAACTTTTATACAGAATGTCTGGAATTGGATTCCACAATACTCTGCACTATATACAATGTCCTGTAATGTGTTTGGACCATACACCTTGCTATATGATAAACCCTGGTAATCAGTGTGGTATTCTGCACAATCCCACTGACCTATTTTGTTCTGAGGTAAACAGGCATGCTATCCATGCTCCTTTACACAGTTACTGTTGCCAGCCATGAAATGACACTTGTTTACATTTAAACACGGTGCATGGCATGAATATGTAATCACTGTTGCTGCTCATCATTAAAACATGTAAACTCCATGTAGGCTTTGCATGAAGCCTACACAGAGTTTATTGAATCCTACTGGTAGTTTTCTGAAAAGTGGACATTACTATGAAAAGTGTATCAATGATGGACAAATGTGATTGTTGTTGTTTTAATGATATATAACATTTTCAATTATTATGTGATATAAATCAAAAGTCTTATAATTTTTTGTTGTTGAAAAACAATACAAATGATAGATTAAAGAAATCTTAACTTTGTCATAATAATAAAGTTATAAAAAATATTATTGACTGTCAGATAAAACATCAAACCTTAATCTGCAAAATTATAAGAACATAAAGGTGACACATACTGCATAACTCTGTAGTATCCCTGCATGTGATATTTGCATTAAAATAAATACTTACTGTTTATTACTACAGAGTACCACATGCCCAAAGAGGTCTCAAACAGATCACCCCCATGTCTGATAGATTCATGCTACTGTAAAACCATCCATGCCAGGGTATACCTTTATGGTCATACTGTAGTGGTACTATCTAATTAGAGAACTAGATGTACATCTGAAGTGCAACTGCAAACACAAGCAAGATATGTTTATGTGATAAGAAAAAAAATAGTGGAAAGGACAGAATGCATCATCATGCTTTCTAAAGCAGAACTTAAATAAACTGCGGAATCAGACAGAAACTTTGAATGCAAAGACCCTGTTCAGACTCCAGGTGCACAGTGTGCATGTTTCAATTAAATATTGAACCTAAACTCACCCCTGGTCACCATTTTGTCTGCTGATGAAGTACGTGCTTCAACTAGAACTGGAATCCAGACCTCCCCCCACCCCCATCACTATTATGGCTATTCTACCACTAAGCTGTTGAAGCAGTTAAGGGATTTTCATGGTTTTGCAGCATCATCTCTCACGTATGCATATGTGTTAGACATAAATTAATGAAGAAAGAGGCAGAGATTTACAGTATATATGTGGGTCTACTTCAGAAACTCGAATGCTCACTTACTCAATTTCCAAAATGCTGAGATGAAAAAGCCAGTGACTGCACAACACCAGCATCCCAAAACACCTTCTCTCCACTCCATGTAAGTAACCATTTGGACATCCTGACAAAAAAGTAAAACTGAATGAAAGCAAACCACCACAACCCCCAACTAAATATACCAAGTCCAAGATTGCACTACCGCGGGGGTAAAGTTCAATAGGATGGCCAAGTGGTTACTTACATGGAGTGAAAAGTTGATTTCTGAGATGTCGATGTGCAGTCGTCAGCCTTTTCATCTCAGCATTTTGGAAGTCAGGTAATGAGCATTCAGGTTTCTGAAGGGAACCCATATATATATATATATATATATATATATATATATATATATATATATATATATGTATGTATGTATGTATGTATATATATATATATATATATATATATATATATATATATATATATATATATGGTTTACCTTCATAAGTGCGTTATGCACGCGTGTGATTCCACTTTGTGCAAAAGGACGTTTGCAAAGTTGCAAAACCTCGACAAAAATTGTCCGAATGTTCAATGGGTGAATGCAAATGAGTTCTTTAAGACTATGTAACACCATCTCCCTTCCTCATCTGAGTTATATCTGTTAAAAGATTTTTTGACATTAATTTCAACCCCAGTTCTAATTGATTTAGTGCCTGATTCAGCTATAGTTCCTATCCACCTTTAGGTTCATAGGTAGGTACTAGGCTATTGGCTCTAGGGCCTATATAAGCCTAGCCAAAAAATGTACCCTGGCTTTCGCCACCCAAGAAAATTATTTTCCTGTGCCCCTGTCGAGCAGAGCCACAGAAGTGATCCCTGGGGTGAATTTCCTATTTCCCATCCAATCATCAAGATTTTTCTTGAAGAGTGCTAATGAGGAGCTCTGTTTGACATAGATAGGTAGTCTGTTCCAGAGTATGGGAAGTCTCTGGGACAGGAATCTATCCCTCCAACATGTTCTGTTTATTGTGGTGACAAGGTTTAGGTCCCTAGAGCGTGTAGCTCGGAGGGATTGGGATTTCTTTAAGTGAAGCATGTCCAACAGCTCTGGGTTTGACATAGCTTTGTATGTTAGGCAGAGATCGCTCCTGAGTAGGCGATATGTGATGGAGTAAAGCTGTAGTTTTTTGAGATGGTCTGCGTAGGGCATCTGTTTGAGGCCAGTAATCCTCTTTGTGAGGTATTTCTGTGGTCTTTCCAGTTGTTGTAGATGTCTTGTGAGGTACATACCAAAAGGGGCGTTGTACTCTATAATGGGTCTAATGAGTGATGAGTAGAGGGGAACAATTACCTCTTTTTTCTGGATGAGAATCCTTTTGTGATGAGATGAGCCACATAGAAGGATTTCCTGACCACTGTGGCGATGTGATTATCAAAGGAGAGACTACTGTCCACCTGTGTCCCAAGGTCTCTTATCACATTTTCAGCATTAAGTAGACTACCAGCTATGTGGTAGTTCATGGGTACAGAGTTTTTACCAAAGGGGATGACAATACACTTTTTGGCATTGAGCTTCAGGCCATGGCTTTGACACCAGGTATCTGTCTCAGTGAGGCCCTTTTATAGTTTATCCACATCGTTAGGAGTTTCGATTATGGTTCCTAGTTTGCAGTCATCTGCAAACTTTGTTAGCCAAAGACCTTCTGTGTTAGCCTGCACTTCAGAGAAGTAGATACCAAACAGGAGAGGACCCAGGACTGAACCCTGTGGTACTCCACTTGTCACTGGTCTGAAGTCGGATTAGGAATCTGCTACTTTCACAGTGTGGGTTCTGTCCATGAGCCAGTTGGCAACTCATCTTGTGACATAGGGATTTATACCTAGTTTAGTGAGCTTACCTTTAATTCCAGAGTGGGGGATGGTGTCGAAAGCCTTGGCGAGATCTAGATAAGCTGTGTGCACCATTTTACCCTCATCTATGGCTTTGGTGACTGCTTCAAAGAAGTCAATCAGGTTTTGGAGACATGATCTGCCTTTTACAAATCCAAACTGGGTAGGGTACAGAGTTTGGAGATTACCAATTTCTTTGTTTATGAGTTCCATGATGATACGTTCCATGACCTTGCAGACCAGGCTCGTCAGGCTAATGGGGCAGTAGTTACCGGTGTCCATTGTGGCTCCCCCTTTGTGGAGTGGGATAACCGTCGTGGTGCACCAGTCAGTGGGTACAAAGCCTGAGGTGTGGCTATGATTGAACATGGCACTTAGGTAGGGTGTCAGTTCATTCTGTAGTTCGTGTAGAATGCAGCCTGGGATATTGTCAGGTCCTATGGATGCTGTGTTCTTGGCTTTGGAGAGTGTGTTTTTTACCTGTACAGTCGTGATTATAGGAACTTTGCATTCTTCCGGTATAGAGATGGGCCCTCTAGAGGGTGGTAAAGTTAGCACTGAACCTATCTGCTAGGATGTTGCCAATAGCAGTTGGTTCTGTATATTTAGTGCCATTGTGCTGTAACTCAGAGCAGATCTGAGTGTTCCCATTGAGATTCTTGGCATAGCTATAGAATGCTTTGTGGTTGTCTTTAGAGTCAGTGGCAATTTTGTTTTCGTAACTAGCTTTGGAGGATTTGATGAGGGATCTCAGCTTCTTACTGAGGTTGATCAGGGAGTTCCTCTATTCATGGGATTTTACTCTTTTTTGCAACAGTTTCTTTCTTCTGTTGTAGAGTTTGTTTATGGCAGAGGACCACCAGATTGGCTTCCTTTTTTTGGAAGATAACATCTTGGTTCTATTAGGGATAGCATGATCCATGCACTCGTGTAAGTGCTTATAAGGTGCATTTGTGTAGGATTCAGCAGTCATACCTCTATTGTCCGCCTGCATGGGTGTCATGAAGTTTGCCATTTCTGTCTTAAGAAGTGTGAAGTTGGCTTTGAAGAAGTTTTTTACAATAGTTTACCTAATTGGGGGTGGGGGTGGGATGTGGATGTCTAGGCTGATTAGCTTGTGGTTTGGATCTGACCAATGAGGAATTGACCTCTGGTGTGGAACACCGGTTTCCCATGTTGGTAATGACCAGGTCTAGGATATTGCTGCCCCTGGTTGGGTGTGAATAAGTTGATCCAAGGCATCATGTGAATCTCTTGAACAAAAATTATTTTAGCCTTTGATTTTAATGCTAAGTGGAAAAAATACATTTCTTTTCTGTTTCATTTGTAAACTTTTCACATTCCATGAATCAATTGTCCACATTAACACTCCCACTAAAATTGTACCAGTGGATGCTGAAATAGTGTTTTAAGAGACCATAAAAAACATTTTTATTGCATAAATTTAAATATAAGAAAAATGACACATTGCACTCTGCTCTTCCTCCTACCAACCTGTGCCTAACCACACTCCAAAAAAGCCAGGAAGAGAATAAACTAACATTCTATAAAGAACCATATAAGTAAACAACATTCTATTCTTGCATCCATATGTGTTCTTCATTTTCCAACATATTTACCCTGAAAGTCTATATAAAATACATTTTAAGTAGATCAAAAATAGCATGACTACTAAAGAAACTCCACAAAAACAAGTCACGTACCCCCCTTATGAAGTGTTAACTTGTAGTATACAGAAAAAACAGCAGGGATACTTATTGAACATGTATTTAAATTCAAACAGGTTGATTATAAACAAATACCCAAATCGTTTTAGTGGAATAGATAACATTTAACCTGTTGGTTTCTTCTTCTTTATCTGAATGATAAAATCAGCAACAGTATGTTATAAATGATAAAGACATATGCAATTTGAAAAGAAGGACCAGCTTTCATTCTCATAGAAAATACATCTGCGACATGAGAATACTGTGAAGGTACTACAATATGGTAAGATGGCAGGAAGTGTATAACATAAACTCTGAAGAGTATATACAGGACCCAAGAAACCTTCCGACAATTAATAATGATTATGTCAGCACAGACAAAACTGCAATACAAAGCACATATGCAATTATACCCATAATTTGTCACAAAGGTATAATTATTTAGTTGGCAAATCTAGGAAACAGCATTTACAATATATCCACTGATATTCAGTATGTGCCTAGGGTTAATAAAATCCATGTAGCATAATGTAAAGCATACATGGAAGGTACTGTGGCCATGTATGTAGAACCCCCTCGGTAGCACCTCATGCATATTAATGAAGGTGCGTTATTGAATCAGTGTAGTGAGTGTGCCATTGTGTCTGGAGATGAGTGATACGCCCCCCTGCACATTGACAGGTCACCAACAGACACACATGGCACCTGTCTATGGCCCAGCTAACCAGCACCCCTTCCTGACTCACACACATGATGTCAACTGTTTGGCACAGCCTATGTCTCTGGCACCCCTACACTACACCCTGTGCATGTGATGATACCTGTGCCACATCCTTGCCATCCATATCATCGATGCAGGCACATGCAAATATGTGTCTGATGCACAGGGTGTCTATAGTACAGTACATGATATGTTGTAGTGTGATTGTGTTATGCCATGACAGGTGCTATATGCTGAAGTGCATCATGAGTACACGTCAAAGTGTTTGTACCATTGTTGCATGATGTTAAATTGGCGGTGTTGTTATAGACTGACAGGTGTCTCTCAGAACTTTGTATGTTCCTGTTGCAGAGGTTTGAGTGGCTACACTGTGGAGATTTGCTGGCAGTACAGCAGCTCAGGATGGCATGGTTACAAAGTGGAAATATGACATCGGCAAGGAACGGCTGAATATGTGCATGGTTACCTAGGTGCATATGCGTAGAACAGTATCTCACGGTCAATGGGGCAGACAGCATAATCCTGCATGCATACCCTGTGACAATGCATCCTACCTTTGCTACGTGTCACCTGGGTGTGCCATACCAACAAATGTAGGGGGTGGCAGATAGCATTTATGCATACTTAGATGTGGGCTATTTACGACCAGCAACTACTCACAAGGTCTTAAAATGTATAACCAATGCACACACATAGGCAAAAAAGACACATTGCTGCAAGGAGGTATATTTATTTACACACACACACACACACACACACACACACACACACACACACACACACACACACACACACACACACACACACACACAGTTTCCCTTTATGAGATTAAGGCCCCTACCTATCTAGTAGTTTATATTATTGTACTATGTACTTATCGCATGCACCATGGAGCCTATGTGTTCTGAGACTGTCTGCCAGTGCTGTTAAGGTGAAAGACATCAGCAGGCCTGTAAAGGAGGACAATGTGGGGGTTTATAGGGCCTGAAAATGTATAACCATTGCACACACATAGGCAAGACAGACACACTGCTGCAATGGGATATATTTACAGACACACACACACACACACACACACACACACACACACACACACACACACACACGCGCACACACACACACACACACACACACACACACACACACACACACACACACAGAGTTGCCCTTTTTGAGATTAGACACCCTACCTATCCAATAGTTTCTACTATTGTACTATGCACTTATCACATGTGCCATGGAGCTTATGTGTTCTGACTGTGTCTGCCACTGCTGTTAAAGTGGATGACAGCAGCTGCTGTTGATAGGAAGGCCACTGTTGTGGAGGACACTAGTCAGCGGCCATAAAATGATTGAACATTGCACAGATATAGGCCTGACAGGGATGTCTGTACTGCTGTATGGGAAATATGTACATACACACATACACAAGGTGGGTGATGTGAGATTAAAACCCAGCCTACCTACTAGTACACACTACAACTCACAGTATTACTTGCACACACCACCGGTTACATTTGGTGTACAAGTGGCTGCAGCACTACATCACTGTATACCTTTATGGGGCTCTGTATATAAATATATATATATATATATATATATATATATATATATATATATATATGTTACCTCTGTCATATCTATATATATATATATAAATATATATAAATATATAGACACACACACACACACACACACACACACACACAGACACATCTATATCTTTATATATATATATATATATATATATATATATATATATATATATATATATATGCCACATACTGATAGATAAGGGTAATCATGTCTGAGGGGGGATAGGGAGAGACATATACCTATATATATATATATATATATATATATATATATATATATACCTGTCTGTATGCATAGTGATATATTCACATCTCATTCTTTAGATAGATGAACCATCAGAAATGGGGCAAAATTAGCTAAGTGTAGGAGCATGCCCAGTGTGACCAGCAGTACTTACAAGGTGACTCCATGTCAGACTTACCTATACTCCAGTCCAGGATTTTGTGTGCTGCATCCAATTGGCTGCTGCACCAGATTCAACAGTACAGCACCTCCCTGATATTATGTCCAAGGGATTCATTGGCTGTGTGCTGCACATAATATCTGAGTCATAGCTAGGGTGTGTACAGATTGTAATCAACTGTACAGGGTTATGCATCATATGTATGGTATGTTTTACATAGCATTGTGCTTTTCTGGTACATCAGTGGCAAATCATTATAGATTGATGTTAGGAACTGACGACAGAGAGTTGATTTACTGACCCCATCCACAGCAGGGAACCCATGCTACTGGATGACCTGTCATTCTTTGCACTCTCTACTTTTTTGTGGCCACTAGTTGATCCTTCTCCTTATATGTTGGCCTTTGTCCTACTCCTGTTCATCGCTTTGCCCATATTTCCTGCTCTAAGTAGTTGTAGGTATGCTGTGACTGGGGTACTTGCTGTAACAACTCACACAGGGTTACAGACTTCTTACCTCTGGCTGCACATGTTTCACATGATGTCTAGCATTCTGCCCTATATGTCTGCTCTGCTCCTCAGATAGTTGTGCTGTTTTGGTAATATACAACAACATGGTGCCTACTAACTTGTTGTAGGTACTGACAAAGTTACGTGATGGCCTATACATCCTGCTGCTACTCTGACTTGTTACAACCTGCTGTTCTACTAGCCAACTTCTAGGTTACTCAGTGCATGTTTAGTGTCCATAGCTGTGGCGCCCTGTCCCTCCTTTCTCTCTGGCATTGTCTGGCTTTCTTGAATTAACAAATAGTGACACGTTTTATAAGTCTGTGGAACTCCTACCATAGGAGAATCTCACAGACAAAACTGTAGGTGCAGCCAGATTCAAACCATGAACACCACCTACCATGCTAATGTACTTAGCCCACTAAGCCACACTAGCCACCAGAAAGTGAAGTTTAATTCCTAACACTATCAACAGCAGACAGACATAACTTTGACCCCTGCATATTGAGGAAATAGGACATGTTGCCAGTTTTTTTGGGGGCAGCCCTGGGACTGTGTAGTCTGCTGCTATGACCTGCTAACATACTGTTACTACAGTTTTATGGGAACATGGCTGTGTTAGGGGTATGGGACTCTAGCATTGACAGTCATGTGTCTGTCCTATGGCCACACTGTTTGGCATTTTCCTCACATAGTACAGTAGGTTTTGCTGCCTTGTGGCCTACTGCATATTATGGGGCAGCCAGTATAGGACAGAGAATGCCTGTTGTCCCACATAGCTGTTAGTTCTCTGCAGGTAGCACAGTAGCCCACTCTATTCCTTTGGATGCATGCAGCAGGTCCATAAATATACTACCATAGTCTAGTACCCCATACATTTGTTGTAAAGAAGACTGACTTACCTTCTGACTGCTGCAGTTGAGATAACAGTACTTCAGGGCTGACTCTGTCTGATGCACACAGTACACAGCCAATACATGGTAAGGTAAGGTTGTGAGGTGTGGCTGGAATTATTTTTAATATGTATGTGAGTCAGAGGGAGGTGACAGTCCCTAGGACTCTAAGTTGTCAGTGTATGTGGTATGTGTTGCCTCTTTTCCAAGGCAGGGGCATACTGGCCATCCCTACATCTGCCTACAGGGACAGGCTCAGGAGGTTCCTCTTCCTGGTCCCCCTGTGGCTGTGGCTGTTGGGACCTTGACACTGGTGGAGGGATGTGTGTTCCTTTCCTGTGATGACCTTGCTGCAGCTGTTTCTGCAGGATCATATTGTGTAGCATGGCACATACTGTGAACATCTGGAGAGTACTGCAGGGCTCCACCAGATATACTGAGGCAGTGGAACTGTGACTTGAGCAGCCCATACACATGGTCTATGATGTTCCTAGTTTTTGTGTGTGCATCATTATGGCATTCTTCAGGAGGTGTGTGCGCATTTCTGATGGGTGTCATCATTCATGGTCCCAGTGCGCAGCCAGCATCCCCCAGTATATGGCCGTATGGGATGTCCGGCCTGGCAAATGTCTGTTACAGCTGTGATGCATGCCAGATATAGGAGTCATGATAACTGCCAGGGCTGCCAGTACACACACTCATGAAAACGCCCTGGGCATTGCACACAACCTGGCAGTTGATGGAGAGATACCCCTTGCACTTGATGTTGACTCTACACTTCTCATCGGGCAGTACTTTGATGTGCACATGAGTGTAGTCTATGGAACCTAGTACTTCAGAGTAGTGTGCTACATAGTAGAAGAGACACATACTGCTGGCCCTCTCCTCAGGGGTGTGGGGTAAATAAATGTGCTCACTGGCATGTGTTTGTATGGCAGCCAGGAAATGGTGAAGTACCCTGGATGCAGATGCCTGTTAGACCCCCATCTTGTTCCCAGTTGGTCTTTGAAAAGTACCTATAGCTAGTATTCTAAGGGCTATACATACCTTTGTTTCCACTGGGATGGGTTCCCCTCTGTTGGCTCTGGGTCTGAGTTGAGGGAGGCAAAGCTCAGTGAGTTCTTGTAGTATATCCCTGTCCACCTTGTAGCGCTGTACAATCTCCAGCTCATGTAGCTCCTGGAAGGTTACCCTGGGCCTGAACTCTCTTCTCCTTTTCAGTCTAGGCCTATTGTCAGCACCAGCATCAGCACTGACCTCAGCCTCTAATGCATACAGATGTAGCAGAGCAGCAGCAGCCCCTAGCATTCTGTCAGTTAAAATTCCCAAGTCTGTACTCAAATGGTGCAGAGTATGGGTGATAAATCAGATTGTAGGATGTATGCATATTTTATAGTAGTGTGATGCAGATGCAGCCTGTATTACTGGCTGACTATGATGTATTCCCCCTGCCAGGTATATCATTGAGGGGATTGAATGGCCCAGTGTTACTGGAACAGGGGTTATCAGTCATTTAGACTTGATTGGCTTTCCCATGCTATTTCCTTTTTTTTTTAAATGCCTTCCCTGTTAAACACTGTGGCATGGCACGAAAACCTGCAGCGCTGGTGTAAATGCTGCTCAGCAGTCTGGACACACTCACATGCACGGGCATGCTCAGCATAGCTTAATCTAGCTAAAACGTGCACCCTGCAGCTAAACAAAGCTTAGCAGCACTAAAAACACCCCCCCCCCTCCGCTTAGCTGAGCTAAGTGGCATGCAGACAGGCACCATTAATCTCCAATCTGCTTACAATTATAGTGACATGCCCCCTTTTTTGTTATCTACCTGTTCTACTGACACAAACACAGTTATGGGGCTACATGGGTTTTATCTGTAGACACAGTGGCCCATTTTTGGTGTTCAGTAATCTCAGCTCATTTGCATACAGATCCTTGCACATCACCTGGATACTTCACTTCCAGGGCCTGCCTCCTTAGCAACCACTGACCTCTACTATGTGCATACTCCATGCAGGACAGTATAAGGCATTATTCTCACATATGTCTTATTTTCAATTTTTAAAATTTAATTTTTTTTTTTGCATAATTGCATGTTTGCACGTTGCTGCGCGCTGCCCAAATGTAATATGGGTATTAAAAAATATATTATTTTGCATTAGTTTTCGGACTCACAGGGTATAGTTTTGCACATATCTGACATTACCATGACATTTCTGACCTTCTACTTGGGCTTTTACAGCTCTGTTCCATTTTTACATTTCTGCACATGGTTATTTTCCGTGTACACTTTTGACACCAACACTGGTTCTGCATGGATACCTAGCTGCTTCCTGGATCACAAAACACCCTAATATGCATGGATTCCACCTGCTTATGTGGGGATTTGCATGGCACACACTTCTATGTCTGCATGCTCCTGCACACCCCTCTGCTCTGTTTACTGGTTCGCATGGCTGCCGATTTCCATGTTAGATCCATGCCACTATGCCTACATGGAAAATGCATCTGTATAGGCTTTATTGAATTCTCCCTGTGGTCTTCAGATAGTGTTGATAACAGACCAACTTAATGCTAATGTGCACATAGAAAAAATTGCTCCATCAAGTGAGAGTACTTTCACAGGGACCCCTATAAATAATAGAAGAGTGTGCGCTGTGGAAACACCGTTATATATATAAACAGAGTTCCAGCGTACAGCACAGTCACTTAAAGTGTAAAACCTGGACAGATAATATTGAAATGCTAAACACATTACAGATATTAATTTATCCCAAACTTACAGTAGTTTGGTTCCACTGATATTTAGTATGGGGACATCAAATAATGCTATTAACAGGAAGACTTCATTCAAGACCAACTTAATACTAACTTTCACCTAAACAGAAGAGCTCTGACACAAGAGAGTACTTTCCCAGGGATGCCCCTTGAAAGATGGAAAAAAGTATACTGTAAAAACACTGTCATATATAGACAGAACCCCTGTGACAACATGGTCATTAAGAGTGTCGAACCAGTGTAGATAACATCAAAATACAAACCACATTACATATATTATTTTGTCCCAAACTTACAGTTCTTTAGTTAACTCAGTTTGATTTCCACTATTACCAGTATGCCCATTAGTATTTGGTTTGAGATCTTATAATGGGTCAACAATCAAGCTTCATTCAAGTATCTTGCTAAAAGCATTTATGAAGGCTTGTTTTGCATCTTTAAGTGACTCCACTGAGGATTTATTTCCCTTCTCCTGGAATACCAAAATAGAGGGGCATCTCATCTGAAACTTGATCCCCCTCACAAATACACACAACATGTTGACAGTCTCTGTCAATCCTGTTTGATGAGGTATGGTAAATCCAGGGTGAAAGTAATTTTGTTCCTGTTCCATATTAGTGCTTTTTTTCAGTTTGGCAGCTGATAAGATTTTAAAGGCATCTTGGTAATTTAAGACTCTCATGTATACCTGTCTCAGTTTATCTTGTGACCATGGTGTTCTTAGTGCATGATGTGCTCTCTCAATAATGATCTGGTTGGATTCAGCCTGGTTTTCTAGGAGGCAGCCAATAATTTGGTATAAAACTTTGGTTCATTTTGACTGTTCAGGTATTCCGTATACAAAATGTTGTTTCTTCTGCTTTTTGCATCTAGATCTAGGATTTTTTGTTGCGGTTCCTGAATGGTTTTAGCATTAGATTGTGACGTTTCTAATATCTGATTGATTTTTATCTCATTTCTAATGTTTTAGCTTCTGTTTTTTCTAATCTACCAGCTGTACAGTTCATTCTATTACCAAAAGTTTGTAGTTGGTCTGATGGTTGTTGAATCACTGATGGTAATGGTCATAACACGATTGTGAAATCTTACAAGTCAGGCAAATGTTTGGTTTTCCATTTACTTATGCCATTTTGGCCTTTCAGTTTTCTGGTAGTTCTCGGTCATTTGGAAATAATTTCCTTTTCTGAAGTAAAAATAGCTGACAATTTAGATTTAGATATTTGTAAGTCCATGGTATCAGTTTATTTGCCATCCTGATAGTCCCTTTGGTAATTTATGGCTCTTTGATTTTGCAGACCTTTGCATCGGAGTTTCATCGGGGAAGTCATCCGCACCTTCGAGTTAAGTCTCTACATGGTTGTCTTTTTGTGTTTCCTTTTTTTTCAGCATTTTTGAAGTTTTCTGGTTAACAAGTGATTTAACTAACCTTTAAAGTTATTTTGGAACTTAGTTGGCCGTGTTTGTGCTGATTTAATCGTTGTATTCCTGCCATTTTCATCAGACCCATGTCATCTTACCTCCTACCCTCCATAATCGCACTTAAATTCTTACAGACCTGAATCTCACTGTCATGTTTTTTTAACATACAACAGGAACTTATATTCAGTCAAAAACAGGAACATCAATGTATGAAATACTTCAGCAAGGTTTATTACTTATGGGCTTCTATCAAAGAGCAAAATCAGGAAGATAAACTTCTTATTACTGGTCAACTAGACTAGACAATCCCATTTATAAAACATTATCCCCTCAGGCTAACTAGGAGATTCTAGAATATTTACAATATGATTAATATATGACAGATAGCATTCTAACGGGAATGTAAACGTCATCATCATCAGCCACCTTTTTCCCATTTTTTCTACATAGGGTTGGGGTGTTGTGTGAACTGTTGCCAACTCTCTTGATTCAGCGCCACACTCCAGCCTTCTTCAACACTCATGCCTGAATATCGCAGATCTTCTTTCACACAATCCATCCTCCTCTTTGCTGGATGTCCTCACTTCCTCTTACCTTCTTCCTGTCTGTCCCAAATCTTCCTCACCAGATTGTCTTCTGCTTTTCTTCACGTGTGCCCAAACCACCGTAATCTGTTATCTTTGATCTTTACTGCAATTGGAGCTACTTTGGTTTCTGCTCTTATGTCCTCATTTCTTCATCTGTCCTACAGTGTGCATCCTACCACCCTTCTCAGGCACTTCATTTCCATCACCTCTAGCTTCTTTAACTGTTCTGCCTTTACTGTCCAGATTTTTGTACCATACAGTAGTACTGGTCGCATTACTGTCTTGTACATATTACTTTTCAGCTTCTTTGGCATTCTTCTGTCATAGACTACACCTGATACTCTATACTAGTTGGCTGCAGCCCCTCTGATTCTACATTTGACCTCTTCATTCAGATTACCTTAGTCCTCAACTACCCCTCCCAGATACTTAAAGCTGTTTACCTGTTCCACTATCGTCCCTTCTATCTCTGTTCTCAGCTTCTTCTGATTTCCCCAATTTGCTGCCATTACCACTGTCTTATCTGTGCTTACTTTCATCCCATGTGCATTCAGTTTTGCATTCTATTCTCCTATACTTTCCTGAAGTTCTTGCTCAGAGTCCACCTGTTATGCCACATTGTCTGCATAGGGCAACTTTATTGATCTGTCATCTTTGACCTCTTTGCTAATGTAGTCCATCACCAGTATGAACATCAGTGGGCTCAGAGCTGAACTCTGGTGTACACCCACTTCCACTGGGAACCCCTCTGTGAGGGCCAAACTCTGTTCGTACTTGAGTCATTGGATCCTTGCACATATCCTGCACTAATTCTATCAATATTTCTGGGACTTCAGACTACCCCAGTACTGCCCAGATCAGCTTTCTTGGGACTTTGTCATATGCTTTCTCCAAGTTTAGGAATGCACAGGTGGCTTCTCTCCTCATCTCTAGCTTCTTCTCAAGTGCCTAAAGGGAATGTAAATTATGACTGCAATATGCTTGCAACAAGAAAATGAAAGCAAACATAATAGTCAAAGTTTGCAAATCACATAAAAAGCAGCAACTGATAAGGAACAGGAAACAAAAGGCAGTGACTAATAAACGTAATGTCCAAGTCAAATTTCGGACAAACGTATTGATATACAACTAGACTGAGGTTTTCTAGTAGCAACAACACATACCTGTAAAATCAAGTGACACAAATGTATTTTTCAATAGACTCTCCCCTTGGGTGGCGCAGTGGTGCAGCGGTTAATGCTGTCACCTCACAGCAAGAGGTTCTCTGGTTCTCTGGTTGGCCGGGGGGGGGGTTGTGTGTGGTGCATGTTCATTTCTCCTGCGTCCTCGTGGGGTTCCCCTCGGGTACTCGTTTCCCTCCACATTCCAAAACAGTGCGTCTGATTTCTTCCGGGCCTCCTCTGAAAAAAACAGGGAAGGAACCTAACCTAGTCGGACTTTCCAAAAAAAAAAAAATAAAATAAAAAAAATTAAATAAATAAATAAATAATAAGCATGCAAATATCCATTTACAGAATGTGGATATTGAAAAATGTCTCTGAAGTCAGCTTGGGATTTGTGTTTTGCTCTTAATGACAGAAAGGAGCACAGGGTCAGGGGTATTATATTTTCTAGCCTTTCTAGAGTCTCCCTGTTACTGGAAAGCCTGAACCTGTTTTTTTGGAGCGAACAGGGAGCCAGCTTATGAATAAGAGAGCCAGCTTGTGAATAGTGTTACTGTTTTGCTCCTGGTGAGGGAAGGAACAAAGGACATTGATTCCTCTCTGAGTGCAGCTGCAGTGAAATCAACAATGGTAGTAGCCATGTAGCTGTGTAGTAGTCATTAGGCTAATTACCACTATTTATTTATTTAGTTAGTTATTGTCTTTTGCTTATCAGGAAAGTCAGACTGTACACAAGTCCCACTTTTAGCAGAAACCTGAGAAGGAATGCTCCAACATAAAATATATCTTTACAATGAACAGTAAAAAACAAATATTTTAAGCATTACTTTGCAGGTAATAATGAACAAATAGCAAATGCATTTATCATTTACTTTAGAAGTTATATTATTGTATGTAAGTCAAATACATGTTAACATATAATACCTGTAGATACAAGATCAATGAAAATGTGTATTGGTTCAGTATACTGACATAAATGAGGTATAATGTCACTAGAACATGAACAGAAAACAGGAGGAGGTGGGAGGTTATAAGCAGAAAAATCAAGAAAAACAAGTAAAAAAGTTCTGATAGTGGAGACATTGAGATAACAGTAGATAGGGGGTGAAGAGATGAGGTGTGTAAGGAGGGGGTTATTAGTAGGACAGAATTAAGGGTATAGGATAGTTAGAGGAGCAGTTGTAGGGTTGAAAGAGAGAAAAAGAGAGACAAGTGTTAAGAAGGGTGAGAGATTCAGGATGATTGAAAGAGAGATTGGTAATGGAAGGAATGTTTAGTCAGGACTGGAACATGTGCATAGCATGAGAAAGTTAGGTGGTGTTTAGAAATGTGTGGTAATGTTCTCTTATTTTCGGTTGAATTGGATGAAGTTCCAATGTTTAGCAACATAGGCTGAGTAAAGAGCATTGCCTTCACTATTATGAGACTTACTTCTGATCAGGAGATATTTGTTTTGTAAGGGGAGATTCATAATCAATAGCTTATCAGGTGCCAGGGTTTGTCAAATTATGCAAGTGCTCAAGCTGTTGCATCACAAGTATACATGTGACACAGTCATATTACATGTGGGTAAAAAGGACTTGAATGTGAAGTACCTACCTGGACTATATGAAGAGAGATAGACTATGCATCTGAAGAAGGTATAAATCTAGCCTTGAGCAGCATTCTACCATTACAAAGAATGATACTAAAATTCAAACAAAAGATTATTGCTTTTGGCTTAGATTCTGATGTCATTCAAAGGAGGGGAATATATATATATATATATATATATATATATATATATATATAAATGATCAAAATACTACTTACCTGACTTTCTAAATGCTGAGACGTTAGTGCCGAAAGTACACTTAAATGAACACTTGCATCAATGACAAAAATCTCCAGGTAAGCAACCACTTGTCCACCATGGTGAACTTTGCCCCTTTCCCCATTGTAGTGCGATCTCAGATTTGGTATATTTAGTTAGGGGGAGTATGCAGGTGCAGCTCCCCACATAGGGTGGTGTGGGGGGGTGTACCCCCCTCACATGGATGAGTTAATGTGGTTTGGCTTTTATGTTTCTTTTCGGTGCAGTCAAGTGTTTACTTACCCGGAGTTCTTCATTGGTGATGCAAGTATTTGCTTAAGTGAACTTTTGGCACTTTCGTCTAAGCATTTAAAAAGTCAGGTAAGTGGTACTTCAGTCATCTAAAGTAGACCTATATATATATATATATATATATATATATATATATATATATATATATATATATATATATATATATATATATATATATATATATATATATATATATATATATATATATATATATATATATATATATATATATATATATATATATATATATATATATATATATATATATATATATATATATATATATATATATATATATATATATATATATATATATATATATATATATATATATATATATATATATATATGAATACCCATATATATATATATATATATATATATATATATATATATATATATATTGTGTTTATCAGCCTGGGAAGAGATATCAGACTGTCCTTAGAGCTTTGCCAAAAATGTCCTGTGTCTCTCCCTCCAGGCTTTTGTATATTGACAAAATCTTTCACTACCATAGTGCAATATCAGTCTTTTTTTTTAATAGCTAACATAACAAAACAAAATCCAGATAAGAAGTTTAAAGAAGTGCAGTTTTTGACAGCTGCTCTTCTCCTGTGTTTTTGGTCTTTCTTTTTTTCCAGCATGTCGACACTCTGTATTTTGAGAACCATCATTTCAGTAGAAAGCAACTACAATATCCCATTACATGAATGGTTCTGAGGTATGATCTACCAATCACAAAGCAGCTGAGTAATGGTAATCATGAATTATAATCCAGAATTCTGCTGCACAAAAACTAGTAAAGCACTATTTATTTCTTTTTTTTTCATATAAGAAAGGGTATTACTTTATGGAGAAATTGATGTATTTTCTGGAAATCGTGATTTGGGATCCATGTGAAAACATGGCTTTGTTTTCCCCATTCTGTTCATACGAACTTATTATGTTTGTATAAATTCTACCTAAAATTTTGATAGCCTTCTGAATTCTTCCCCATTTTAGTAAAATATAAAACTGCCATCCTGTGTATTTTTCTGTTATACCTCACAAAATGAATCAGCTAGTACAGGATAGGGTGACGGGTTTCCTAAATGCTAATTTTATTGCATCTATGCAACAATACATTTTCATACAGCAGGGATCTTATGATTCAGCATGATATGGTTCATTGACCTAGAGCAAAAGAGAGGACTAGTTACTAAAACCTATTACCAAAATGTCAAGCTTTTGGGGTACTAAAGGGTCCAGATAGGGGAGGATGTGAGTCAGTGGTCAATGGCAGTTTCTCCATCCTTGGGTGAGGGGGTTAGGCTAGGTTCACTACAACAGCATAACTAACAGCCTGGCAAGCTCCATGCTGCAAGTAGTATAGTGCAGGAGGATGCAAATGTATGGAAGTGCACATACAGTTTCAAAAGGCAAAGAGTGCACAACTTACATGGGTGTTGCATAGTGGTAGATGGTTATGGGACACTCCCTAACACCAACATGATGCTGCACCAGCATTAACAGTTTCCTCACTGTTCCCAAATGTGTCAAGCTGAGTCTAGGGAAGGCTAAGGTGGGTCATGGTGAATGAGAAGAGGAGCTGGTCACAGCTGATGGCTGCAGTGAAGTGAAAAAATGAAGGGTATGCACTTAACATGGCATAATACAGGTAAAGCCAATATGTTTGTGAGGCAGCCTCATGGATGGCAGAGAACAATGATGAGGGAGTCAAAATTACACCACAATTAAATCACAGAATGTAGTATGAAATAGGAGCATAAAAAGGTATCATCCTTTGGGGTGGGTATTCACATGAGTGGAATAAGAAGATGCTGAGATCATGTTCCCAATTTATAGGCAATCAGTAAGACTAGTTCTAAAGTATTCCTTCCAGTTCCAGCAACCAGACAGAAACATAGCAGTGATGCTGGTGGATATCATGTGGTACACTTACCGAAAAGAATGGGAAAACAGCAGGTAAGGAATACTAGGGAATATGTTGATAATTTATCGTGCAGGAGACACAAATGAAGGTAAGGAAAGAAGAGTGAAGCCAAGGTGGAATTATATATGTAGATAGAATAAAAACACTGAATACATGCAGGAAAGGAAACTTTAGGGGAAAAATACAGATATTACTTCAAGGAAAATATGTTGGGACCCTGGTTCTCTTAGCTGATACTGCGGTGTAGGTCAATGGACTTATTTAAGGAAGCTTGGAAAAGTTGGGATGGGGAGGGGGAAGTGATGAATAATGACCAACTATAACTCTTAGGTGAATAAGTTAGTCATATCTTTTCTTCCACCAACACATTTCCATGACTGCAGATCTAATCTAGTAATGTTTGACCATAGCTAATAGTGGCCAATATTCTCATTATAGGGTGGGCTCATCATTTATTTATTTTTTTCTCTAGGGCATGCAGTTTTATAAAAGCATAGACTGTACCAACTCTTACCCTTCCAAAGAAATTGTACAGGCCCAGCTGTATGCTGATAACATGTCGATGATAAGGACTTGATGATGCTAAATTTGCAACTTGCATCAGCCTGAAGGAAAACTATAAGAATGGGGTTATAGCTCTTTCTAAACTTTGGTGTTATGTCTCGTAATTTAAACTGATTTCTAAGCCTGAAATGTAAATTACTATTTACAGAGCTATAAAACCTTGTTATACAGGTATAAATATGCTAACCTTTGAGAAACATCCAATTTTCAGCATAAAAGCTTTATGATCACTAAAACAGGGTGCAAAAATGGGGCCTTATGCAGCAGTTCCTTTAACATTACAGATTTCTTTCAAGAAGGGTTGCAGAGTTGTGATCTGTACGTGGGTGAATTTGTAAGAAATTACAGTGTTGTATTGTTTTGCTATCATAATGAATGCACATAATCATGTATGTTTGTTTAAAAGTTTAAGGCCAGAACTGAATTTTTCAAGCTGATAAACATTTTAAGTGTAATTGCATAAACTGCAAATGGTACCAGGTGCAGCCAAGGAAATTAAAGACTATGTAGAGGGAATAACACCTGCTGAAGAGAGAGCGTAATAGCTTCTGTGCCATCTGCTTTATATAAAAGCAAATGAGTAAATATACAGAAAAGACTGATCCGTGCACTGCAGTGAAACAGTTATTTTACATTTCATACTCTAGTAATAAACCCAACACTTCCAACAAGAAAGAAGACAAGTGGTTTTCAGGAATAACTTATACAGCAGCATTTGCATACTTTTTCACTCTAAATATCTGATCTGCAAAAAATGCGTTACCCTTATTTGTTGAAAACAATACCAATTAGTTAAACTACTTTTATTTTAGCTTTAAGCACCTAGTCTGCTCAATACAGTGCTTCAAACAGACTCACACAGCAAATAGAACAAGCTTGTATCTGTGTTAAGCTTGCTTTGCTTTGCTTCACTACAGTATCATTTAATGCAGTGAATGAGAAACATCTTGCCATGGTGTAAAAGCATATGGACTGAACTACAAAAATAGAAAGTTAAACATTTGTGTTATACTGTAAAAATGCTTATCTGTTGTAAATTATAGATTAGAACATTGAAACCTTAATAATTTAAGAGGGCACATCCGACAAATAAACTTAACATCAAGTCTGTACTGGTTTGCCATATGTTTGTTCTTGATTCAGTATAATAATGTAAATGATTATATCTCATAAACAAAATTATTGACATTTTACAGGTTGCTTGGGTTAAGGACAAATGTTCAGTGAAGGCCCTCTAACTCAAGATGAAAAACACATATAGGAGGGAACTGTTTACCCCATAGTTTAATTGCCCGCTAAGAAATTGTTCTATCATCAGGACTGCAATGTCAGTAATTCAGGTGATATATGTTTTTCAGTTTTAGTCTATGCAGTATGGAGTCATTGTACTTCTTAACTATGTAAGCCTCACTGATACCTGAATAAATATTTTGGTAAATGACTTAGTCCTCTACTCACGTGAAGATCTGGATGCCAATTGCAAAGAAATAAATAATTGCAATGCTGCTACTGAAAGTAATACTGGACAAAATTCTAACTTTAAAATACTGACATATTGGAATGAGAGGATAATGTATTTGAGATACATAAGATTAGTTCACTGATTCATAAAAAAATGAGGTACATATGAATGCAAACATACTAGTATGTGGAGAAGAGGTTTGAAACCTATTTTATGAAAGGGCTAATCAAACAGTTGAGAACAGATGTCCTGATTTTTCTAAAATAATGGAATGACATTTATTTGTTTTTAAAGACTGGACAGATGGCTCCAAAATCAGCACACAGTGGGTGCACTACCAGGCGATTAACCACACACATAGGAGTTACAATAAGCTCTCCCTTCCTTGCTGTGAGTCTGATAGGGTGTAGACCAACCTTGCTGGCTATGTAGGAGTGACCTTTCCTCTCCTCCCTAGAAATACTCCTTCCCTCACAGTGGGTCTACTGATCCCACTATAAATGTCACCTGAGGAGGAAGCATGCTGAAACATACCAGCTTATCCTCTGCTTACCAGTGCTGAGTATCTTCACTGTACAAGCTTGGCTGGCTCAGTCACTACTGGGTAACAGCAGGTACTCCCACTGTTACCAGGTGTAGCAAGCCATGCCACCTCCCTCATCCCAGGAGGGGTGAGCTGGCAGTGCACACTCATTAACTCACTCCCATTCTTCCTGGCCAGCTCCTACAGGCACACATGCTACTAAGTGAACTGAGGTTCCCTGCAATGAAGATAGGGCGTTATCCATCTACACCATGAACCTGGCTCTCCCAGACATTTGGCTGGTGTTATAATAAAAAGACTGATAGTTATATCAGTACTGGCTGATGTAATAATGACATACACTGTAATACAGTATGAATAAATAATGATTCATACTACATTAATATTAACATACCCGGGTTTTTAATCAGAATGTTTGAGCTTGATGTTAGAACAGTACTTCTTGCCTATGCATACACATATAACGTGCTGCAAATTTAATTCCCTGTCATAGTTGTTTCTTGATTCATTTATCACCAAAATTGTTTCTGCATCAATTTGTATTTAAGCTGCAAAACTTTGAAACATTTGAGAACTCTTTCCCTGGCTGAAGCAAATCAGCTTTAATAGGGGTCAGCAGAACATGTATGTCCCACAAAGAAAAGCAAGCAATAATGCCAAACATGTCGGGTGTTACTGGGGAAATAATTATCTACACCCCTGGAAGGGCATTATTTCCTTAATAATACCCACCCTGAGCAGCATTATTGATCTTGGCTATCTGTGCATTGTTTCATTGTTTCATGGTTACTTTTTTTTACTATATATATATATATATATATATATATATATATATATATATATATATATATATATATATATATGGGTCTACTTCTTTTGACCTAACTTTCATTTGCCTGACACTCATTTGCCTGAGACCAAATGACTGAAATTTCATTTGCCTGACACTTCATTTTCCTGACACTTCATATATATATATATATATATATATATATATATATATATATATATATATATATCTAGATCTAGGACTATTGAACGGAAATTCAATAGTCTGAATCCACAATCACCGAACACACTTTAACGAAAGCCCTTTCACCAAAAAAGCGCTTTCGTTAAAGTGTGTTAAAAAAAACATACATTACATTTACGATGTATGTATATAAATATATATATATATATATATATATATATATATATATATATATATTTTTTTTTTTTTTAACTTTTATGTAAAATATTTCTGCTGCCTCATTTCACAGTTGCTGTAACATAAACAGTTGTTGCTGGGGTAGTATTTACATCCAAATTATAAGTTATACATAAATTCAACATGCACACACACACACACACACACACACACACACACACACACACACACACACACACACATGTACCCAGCAATTACTGATACTTTCTTGACTAAGTACACCTTATCTGTCACTGTGCTCAAATGAATGAAAAAAATCATATAGTCCAAAGCATTGCAACTTTCTGCCCTGCGCATACTGCCCTGATTTGCTGACTTATTTTTCTGGTAAATCACTGAGGATAACAGTTAGTCAAGAAAGCTAGACATTATAGTTTCCCACTTTTTATTGTTTAGATAGTACATGTTAATGAAAAGCCTCTTCATATATAAATTCTTTGAGAGGTATGCATTCTCCTGTTCTCTGACTCACTCATTCACTCTCTCTCCCACCCCCTCACACATTCTCTCTCTCACACAGAGTTAAATTTCCTTTTCATTTATTTTTTAATCTCACTAAATGCAGCTTTTAAGTGAGAATTAAGTAAAACTGCAAGTCCTTGTAACTGCTTTCGCTAAAAGCAAAGCCGTGTTTAGCGAGATTTAAAAAAAAATAAAAAAGGAATCCATTTATTTTTTATTTATTTGTCTTTTTTCACCGGGAGAAGTCCAACTGGGAGAAAATCATTTTCAGAGCAGGCCTGGGGAGAAAAACTCCACATCTTGTGTCCTCCAGTTTTTACTGGGTTTTATCTATACATTAACACCCTATTGCAGAATGTCCATTTTCCAGTCAGGTTTAAGATGTACATTTTTGCCGTTGTCATCCATCATTCAGACAGATTTCAGCTGATTGTGTGTTAGGCTTATGGTTACTTCATGGGAAAAGGAAATTAATTTCCTTCTCCCATGTACTGGATGCTGGAATTTAATTTTTGTTAGGTATGAATAGTCTGCATGTTTTGTCAATGTTTTTAGTGTTGATCATATAACATGTCTACAAATTTACCCAAACCATTCTAATACTACTTATCAGAACCTGGACTAAAACTAACCCCAGACCTCACCACCACTTCCCTCCATCCACAAACTGCACCCCATATCTCCTGTGCCATCATCAATGCAAACAGCACTGTCAACAGATTTGATCAAATAGATGCCTTCCTTTCCTGCCACAACTGAGACACTGCAGCTGTCACTGAATCTTAGATCAAGCCAAGAAATCCACAACGTTCAGCACTTCCTGTCCTCATACAATTATTAGTATGATACAAGACCTGGTAATAGGAAAGGAGAAGGCTGTCTATTATACACAAACTTCTATCCTAAGTCACCATCCTTGACAAAACCAACATTACAACAGACGCAGACCCCCAACAGGGTCCTCCTAAAATTCAACATGAAGAAAACTTAACCATTACATACTGCAGCAATATCTACCTCCTTCTTTATCTATTTGTAAATGTAAATCCCTAATCAATGAAATCATCTCAGCTAACAACATTAATTATAAAGGAATCTGCAAAAAAAAAAAACCCAAAAAAATCTGATTATCCTGGGGATTTCAACATTAACTTTCCAGTTCCCCACTCAAATGACATTTCTGAATTTCTAGGTAATAAGGACTTCTTGCAGCTAATGACAGAACCCATCCACAAAAATATGCATCCCATCAACCAGTCACCTCTTGAGCTAGTAATCACTAATGACCCATCAACACTCTCTAACATTTCCATTCTTCCATCTACCTTCAGTGATAACTGACCAGTAATTTATCAGATCACTAATCTGTCTCTAAATTCTCCCCTCAGACTGATTTCCTTCACACCCCAGCCCACACAAAATATCAAGTTGAAAAACCATGTGATGATCTTTAACTGGGCTACAATACTGAACATCCAAGACCCTAACATTGCAGTAATGATCCTAACCTAAATACAGCTTCAGCTCCAGGACAAATTCTTCCCCATGGTAAAATGTTTTTTTAAACAAGAACACACATCATGGCTGACCAAAGAACTTAAGTCTCTTCTCAAGCTAAGGGATAAAGCTTAGCAATCATGGAAAAACAATCCAACACCTGACAACCTTTCTACCTTTACCAAAACTCTGAAACTTGGCTAAGTAATCCATACAGAGGCACAAAGCAAACCACATCAAAACCAAGTACCTTTCCCTCTTAGATAAGCCCATACACTTCTTAGTTGAGGTCAGCCTGTTTACCAGATGCGAATCTTCTGACAGTCATTTTTTTCTGAATCTTTTCAAGACTAATATTGGACCACTGTCCTGCTTTGATTTTGGCACAGAGTTTAGCCTCTCCCTAAAACAATCAAGAGCATCTCCTCTCTTCCAGAACCTCTCTGCTTCATCCAACCATTCTACTTAACAAAAAAAAAAAAAAAAAAACTTACTGCAAGTAAATCACTAAACTCCTTGTAGGCATGCACACAGAATCCCCCCAGGTTTGGATCACATCTTTCTGTAGGTTATCTAGCTCTGCATGGAATTTCAAACCCAGCTTCTTTATCACATCTTTAACCTTTGCCTGACAAAAATATAATGACAGGCATCTGGAAAATAACACTCCTTACTCCCTTGCCCAAACAATTAAACCTCAAAACATCTCACAGTTTCATTATATTTCAACCCTAGCTACTCTTGGAAAGGTGCTAGAAAAAAATAATTTATATCCAACTATCAAGCTGTATTTTACAATACAATCCCTTTACCCCAACACAGCATATATTCTGGAGAGGTCATAGTTTAAAAATGGCACTTTGTTGCCTGAATGATGACATTTCTGAATTTCTAGCTAATAAGGATGTTTTCCAGCTAATCACAAACAACATGGACATAGATAAATTGACAGGAGACATATTCATTGACTTCTCAAAAGCCTTTGACCTAATCAACCACCAACTCCTACTCCTCCCTCTTTTGAGAACACTGACAACAGTAATGCCTCCATCACCTGGTTCCAAGACTTTTGTTGAAAAGGTTCTTCACAGTTAAATTAGGTTTTAACTCTTCACATCCCACACCTCTTTCAAGAGTACTCCATTGTTCAATCCTAGCTCCTCCTCTCCCCTTTCCTCTCCTCCTCTGTTCTCTATTTTTATTAAAAACTACCTTGTGACTTTTCTAGTCTACAACTCTTCTTCTACACTGATGCCATGGTACTCTATAGGTCCAGTCACAGCCACTTTACAATCGAAATTTAACTGTAAAAAGACCTTAACTCCCTCAATTCCTGGCTCATCAACCACAATCTAACACTTATTCCTACAAAACAAAAGGCATGCTATTTGGCACCACCATAAAATTTAAAAAAAATCACAAAAGTCACTCAATATCATCATCCTTTGTGATACACCTATAGGAGCAACCAATTCCTAAAATACCTTAA